>NC_089504.1:17296451-17597784 GCF_036850995.1 Saccopteryx leptura | reverse complement strand
GCTCGCGAGCCTCATGCAACTTAATAGCATGGGACGTTTTTAGCAAAGGCCAGCTTAGGAGTACCCTAATTAAGTTAATAACAATGTACCTACCTATATAGTTTAAGTTTAAAAAATTTGGCTCTCAAAAGAAATTTCAATCGTTGTACTGTTGATATTTGGGTCTGTTGACTAATGAGTTTGCCGGCCACTGTTAGAGTGTCGTCCCAAAATGCCAAGGTCGTTGGTTCGATCCCTGGTTAGGGCCTACGTGCAAAGCAATCCATGAATGTATAACAAAGTGGAACAACAAATGGATGCTTCTCCCTCTCTCTCTTTCTCTCTTCCTATCTCGGTCTCCCTAAAATAAATCAATAAGAAAAATAAATAAAATTGTGTGATTTATAGTTATATCTATTATCCTCTTCCAAAGTAATTTCTTATACATTCACTAAATAATGAGATGAACACCCACATGACATATATATGTACATTACACTTGTATTTATATATCTTTTTATATGTACATGTTGATACGTATATGTAGATGAATGTTTTTGACCATACAAATATATACTTATAAATATACACAAGCCCTGGCCGGTTGGCTCAGCGGTAGAGCGTCGGCCTGGCGTGCGGGGGACCCGGGTTCGATTCCCGGCCAGGGCACATAGGAGAAGCACCCATTTGCTTCTCTACCCCCACCCCCTCCTTCCTCTCTGTCTCTCTCTTCCCCTTCCGCAGCCAAGGCTCCATTGGAGCAAAGATGGCCTGGGCGCTGGGGATGGCTCCTTGGCCTCTGCCCCAGGTGCTAGAGTGGCTCTGGTCGCGGCAGAGCGACGCCCCGGAGGGGCAGAGCATCGCCCCCTGGTGGGAAGAGCGTCGCCCCTGGTGGGCGTGCCGGGTGGATTCCAGTAGGGCGCATGCAGGAGTCTGTCTGACTGTCTCTCCCCATTTCCAGCTTCAGAAAAAAAAAAAATAATAATAATAAATAAATAAATATACACATTCATATGTGTGTGTGTATACATAAGAAAATAAAAAAGGACACTGAGGAATATCTAGTAGAGGGATATAGTGTCCACATAAGTTAGAGATGGGAAAAAGAATTGCCTCTTATTTATCAGTTGAAGAAGGCTTCCTAGAGGAAGTAGACTTTCAATAATTATTTAACTGAGGGATACAAAAATCTAGATGGGTTGACGGTGACAAACAGTGGTCAGTCATGTCATTGGCGCAAGTGTTATCTTGAGAGCAGACTTGGATCTGGCTATTACAACCTTTTAAAGATGGAGTTGGCCCTGGCCGGTTGACTCAGTGGTAGAGCGTCGGCCTGGCGTGCGGGGGACCCGGGTTCGATTCCCGGCCAGGGCACATAGGAGAAGCGCCCATTTGCTTCTCCACACCCCCTCCTTCCTCTCTGTCTCTCTCTTCCCCTCCCGCAGCCAAGGCTCCATTGGAACAAAGATGGCCCGGGCACTGGGGATGGCTCCTTGGCCTCTGCCGCAGGCGCTAGAGTGGCTCTGGTCGTGGCAGAGCGACGCCCCGGAGGGGCAGAGCATCGCCCCCTGGTGGGCAGAGCGTCGCCCCTGGTGGGCGTGCCGGGTGGATCCCGGTCGGGCGGATGCGGGAGTCTGTCTGACTGTCTCTCCCCGTCTCCAGCTTCGGAAAAAAAAGATGGAGTTAAAGTCATCATGACAATGGGCATGGGAAGCTGTGTTTCAGCTGGAGGAGTAGACCATTTTAATTTTAGCTGTTTTATAGAAATCTGCTTTACTGAGCACCTATTTTCTTCTAGGTGCTAGGAATGCCTGGAAATTTGGAAAGTAAAATTTATTAGAGAAGCGCCAGAAAAATAAAATGTGGTTTCTTTATCCAAGAAGCTGACAGCATAACAAGGAATACAGGTTAAACAAAGAGTTAAATGATTAAAATGTGTATGAAGTTCAGAGAAACAAAGGAGTGAAAAAGGAAATAAACACCGAAAGAACAGACAGCATAGAAAGCTAGATCGTAATTAACAGAGACAACTAGGTGAGTGCAGAGACCATAAAGAGTTAATGTTGTGCCTGACCAGGTGGTGGCGCAGCAGATACATCAACCTGGGAGGCTGGCAACCCACGTTTAAAACCCAGAGGTTACCAGCTTGTGTGTAGGCTCATCCAGCTTGATCACCGGGTTGTTGGCTTGAGTATGGGATCATAGACACGACCCATGCTCACTGGCTTGAGCCTAATGGTCACTAGCTTGAGCAATAGGTCCCTGGCTCAGCTGGAGGCCCCTGCTCAGGGCACATATGAGAAAGCCATCAATGAAAAACTAAAGTACTGCAACACCAAGTTGATGGGCTGTCCCTGTCTGTCCTTCTTTCTCTCTCTCTCTCTCAAAAAAAAAAAAAAAAAAAAAAAAAAAGAAAAGAAAAGAAAAGAAAAGAAAAGAAAAGAGTTAATGTTGGCTGTGGCCAGGTTGCCAGGTGGTGGGAACATCATCTCGAAGCACCAATGTTATGGGTTCAATGCCCGGTCAGGGCACATACAGGAATCAACCAATGAATGCATAAATAAGTGTAACAACAGATTGATGTCTCCCTTTCTCTCTTTCTCTGTCTCTCTCTCTCTAAAAAAAGTAATTAAAAAGAAAGAGCCAGTGTTGATGAAGCATAAAGTGAGGGACAAAGTGTGGCTGCAGATAGAATAGAAACATCAGATTGTGAACGGCTTAAAAACAATGTCAAGGATATTGGTGTTTATTCTCCGAGGAGTGACATGACCTTGATTTGCATCTATTGTCTGATAGCCTGAAGGAAGAGTCGACTGGGAACAGGGAGAGAGAGGCTATTGCAATCACCCAGGTGAGAAAAGGTGAGATTCAGAACACAGGTATGGAAGTGGGAATAGAGAAAAGAGGGCTATGTCAGTCCTTGTGGACAGATGCTGTAAGAAATTAGCACAAATTTAGTGCCTTAAAGCAACTGTGAGAGTTCTGAAGACAGAAGTTTGAAATCAAGATATTGGAAGGGCCATGCTTCTTCCAAAGTTTCTTGGGAAAATTCAATTCCTTGCCTACTCTAAGGCCTAGTGGCTGTGGGCATCCCTCGGGGTCCCCTGGCTTATGGTGGCATTGCACTAATCTCTGCCTCTGCCTTTATAGCTCCTCTCCTCTCTCGTCATGGATTCTTTTTTTTTTTTTTTACAGAGAGAGAGTCAGAGAGAGGGATAGACAGGGACAGTCAGACAGGAATGGAGAGAGATGAGAAGCATCAATCATCAGTTTTTCGTTTTGACACCTTAGTTGTTCATTGATTGCTTTCTCATATGTGCCTTGACCTGGGCCTTCAGCAGACCAAGTAACCCCTTGCTTGAGCCAGCAACCTTGGGTCCAAGCTGGTGAGCTTTTGCTCAAGCCAGATTAGCTTGTGCTCAAGCTGGCGACCTCGGGGTTTCGAACCTGGGTCCTCCGCATCCCAGTCCGACGCTCCAACCACTGTGCCACTGCCTGGTCAGGTTAGTCATGGATTCTTGCCATACAATTCAGGACCCACTTAGAATGTCCAGAATGCTCTCATCTGCACATAATTATCTTAATAACATTTGCAAATATCTTCCCCCCCCCCCAAATAAGGTAACCATTCAGGTCACTATAATAATAGATGATAGAAACAGAGGTTGGAAAAATTTCAAGATCAAGAAGGATTAGAGAGAAAAGTCAAGTCTGAGATATGAAGTTTTAGCTTGGATAACTGGGTAAATAGTAAGGCCATCAACTGAAATAGAAAATAGTAAAAGGCAGGTTTGGAGACTGTGTTGATGAGTCTTATTTGGGACCTAATGAATCTGAGTTGCTCTTAGTCATCCCAGTGAAGACATATATATGATTCGGATGTCAAAGAAAGGGGTCTGAGAGAAGACACTTATTTGGGAGACACTAACTATAAGTTAGCGTGGAAGCAGTGAGTTAACTTAGAATGCGTAGTAATGTGAGCAGTCGGTCAATGATGTAAACATAGGAACACCAACTTGCAAGAGGTAAGAAAGTTCAAGGAAGCATAGCAGAGATCTGAAGCCAACAGAGAAAAATAGTTACATAGGAAATGGGAAGACTACCTGAGTACACAGCTGTGGATGCCAACGGAAAATAAAATATCAACATCTAAACATTCCATGGTGTCAAATTCGACAGACTCCCAGCAGTGATAACACATTTCCTGACTAACGGGTCTTGTGCTGAGCGCGCTAGGGGTATCCTGAAATACTCACAACGGTCCTGTGACATAGGTGCTATGGTTCTACTGACAGACCAGAACTAAGGGTTATGGAAGAACTTTTGATTCAGGGTCACAAAGCTGTTCAGTCAACAGAACTCAGATTCAAATGCAGGTCTGTCTGAGTTGAGAATATATGATTTTTACGCAATCTCCATCCTGTCTCCCCTTTGAAGAGTAGTTGGAGGATGGATGAGAGAAGAGAGGAAAAGACATGAAAGTGTCCACTGGTCTTGCTAGAAACAGACTAATAAAGGAAAGACAGAGACTGAATGAGTAATAGTGAGTGGGTCAGATTATTTCTTAAAGGCTATGTGAGACTTGAGTATTTTCATAGTATAAGGGGAGAGATCCTAAAAGGAAGTGATTAAATATAAAGATAAAGGGTGCTATTGATTGACTGCCTCGAGGCTGTGAAAGAGAGTTGTAGTTTAAAGGCACAGGGGGTTTGTATTTGCTCCTGAATCTCAGCTTTTTCAACTGAAAAAATATGGACAATAAAGCCACCACTTAAAGGGGAGTTGCGCAGACAAAATGAAATAAAGCCCTAGGAGTGCTTTGGAAACTGTTAATTGCCATACTAATTATTGGTTTGTTATCCTTAGAAGAGTACCCACAGGAGATGAATTGGTGGGGCAGGGCAACAAAGAAACGGGAAGACATCTATTCATGCGGATGACTGAGTTCTCTAAGCCGCAGATGTCAAGAGATAAATGGAGAGTGAGGGGATCTTAAATCACAGAAACTGTGCTTCTTGGGAAACTAAGTGGAGTTGCATTTTTCTTGCCTTTGCCTGTCTTTTCGCAAGACATAAATCCAACCCAGCAAAGACTCAGCCAAGGGCAGAAGGGGAAGTATCAGCTTCCATGGGCAGGAGGGGGAGTATCAACTTCCATGTACGGTGCTTCCTCCTTATCCAAGACCCCCAGGGGATAGCAGAAACTGCAAATAATGCTGAAGCCTAGATACACAGATACAAACAGTAAGTCCTCACTTAACATCTTCAATAGGCTTTAGGGAACTGTAACATAAGCAAATGATGTATAATGAAACCAATTGTACAAGAGTTAAGTTCCTAGGGCACATTTCTGGTCACAAAAAAATAAAATCACTAAACTTCCACATAAAGACCCCCAAACACTTCTAATACTTGTTTCTAATTGAAACAAATGTGAGCTATACATACACGTAAGCAATATGAATAAAGACAAGCAAGATAATTATTTTCTAGCCCCTTATTCCAGGTGAGGTTTGCAGGTGGCTGCGCGGCGGGACCCACACTGCACAGGACGCCCTTCGGTGGCAGGGCCACGCGCACGCACCACACGCGCTCAGGCTGGGACAGCTGCACCCCTCCCCCACGTGAGCATCTCCTGGAGGTGGGAGGAAACCCACGTGGACATGGGGAGTGCACGCGCCCCACACACACAGTGATCCAGGTCTCGAATTGATTTTTTTTTTTTTCCTCATTGATGTTGTAACAAAATGATGCTGGATGAAACACTGTTCTTCGAGGACCTGCTTCTTGCCTTTGGTTCATGCCTTCCACTCACAAATTTAACGCCTTTTCCATCCTAACTAGGCGCTTATCACGTACTGTGGCCGTAACTTTAGCAATTTGAGGTGCGGCAGCAAAACGAGCGCAGAATTACTTTTCCCTCTTCACAATTTCACGGGTGGATTTGTTCTTACTGTACCTCTTACCGCAGCGTGGGACTTTCCCCTTTCCTTATGGAGAAGAACGTCCACCTCCTCACTTGCAGGAAGCACCTTAGGCTTCTCTTTGGCATATCTGAATTCTCAGCCGTTACTGCTCTGAGGCTTTGGGGTCATCGTGAAGTATAATAGGCGTGACTTGACCACAAGCACTGCCATACCAGAGTTTGATCTGAGAGCCGACAGGGCCCCTATGTGACTAATGGGACGGAGTGTCTCCTGCCTGGAGACGCAGAATAAAAGGACAGGTCACATCTCAGGTATCCCAAGGTTTCATGGCGCTCCTCAGAATGGGTACAATTTAAAACTTACCATAATTCCCCATGTATCAGACAGTCCTATGTATATGACGCACCTTAATTTTGGGGACTGAAATTAAAAAAAAAAGTATTACATAAAGTTATTGAATTCAAGTTTTATTCATCATAAAATGCATACAATTCCTCATCACTGTCAAAACTCCCATCCATTCATTAGCTTGTCCTCATCTGTGTCTGATGACAAAAGACTGTCTTCAACAGTGAGTGCAAAATGAAGTGCGAAAAAGTGGGAAGTGCAAGTAAAAATATCTACAACCACTGTATAAGACACACCCAGTTTTTAGATCTCAAATTTTTCTACTAAAAGTGCATCTTATACATGGGGAAATATGGTATATACTGCTTAGTTCTGGAATCTTCCATTTAATTTTTTCAGACCACAGCTGACCACCAGTAATTGAAATTTTGGAAAGTGAAAACCACAAAGAAGGGAGGATGACCGTATACACTAGGGTCAGGTGTGCTGCAAAGTGTTTAACAACTGGTTCTCCAGGCAACAAAAAGACCTCATGTAACACGTCCTGGTGTCCTGGGAAAATGACTCCCACAACTGCAGGTTTCGATCTACCAATTTAAAGTGGCATTGGGAAGCGTTGGGCACAGCCTCGTGAGCCAGCCTGAGCAGGCTCCAGCACTTGCTGTAATGCAAGACCCGTGAGTTAAACTTGTATATCTTGATTCCCATTTTCAGAGATGGAAACAGAGGCTTAGCAGCAGTGGTGGGATTCAGCCGGTTCGCACCGGTTCGGCAGAATCAATACCTAATTTTTTTGTTGAGTTCGGCGAACTGGTTGTTAAAATAGAACTTTTAATCAGGTTTTATTTAAGGTGGGCACCTCGGCAGCTGCTCAATGTGGAAATCACAAATTTACATTCTTTACTCTTTTTTAACGCTCATCTGCACAACAGTGTACTCTAAGTTCCTGTCGTAACCTTCATTCCATCCATAGGTGAAAAAAATTGCAAGTGAGATGCCAATCAAAGGCAATATGGAAATATCTTAAATAACAGTTATATTGTTGTTTTGTCAGGTATTACTTAATATTTTTATTAATATTTTAAGTCTTATAATATAATCTAGTTTTGTGTACTTCTTTTATTGTTCTTATTTAAGTGTTAAACACATGAAATAATAAACTGCCTTTTGGTATTTTTTTTATACTTAAAATGGTCATTAGGTCAGAGAACTGATTGTTAAATTATTTAAATCCCACCACTGCTTCGCAGGATGAAATGGCTTGCCTAATTTTAGACAGCTAGCCCATGGGGAAGAGAAGAGATTAAAAACACTTATATATGTAAAACACTATGTGGCATATTTTACTCTTAAGCTTGATTTCAGGTATTGAAATTATAAATCCCATATCTTTCTGTTAATGTGTATGGTAACTTTTAGACATCTCTGACTATTTCTATTCCCCTTCCAGGGAGACATAATCAGAAATTGCTGTTTTCAATATTCTTGAAGTCCAAGAGGACCTGAACAATTTATAAAGCCTTTCTTCCCAAACCAGATTTTGGGTTTAAGGCAAACAGAGTTCAAAATATAAACTTTGTTATAAATGAAGTAGGTAGTGAGAAAATGGTTTGTGCTACAAAAAAAAGAAGTGTTTCTAATGCTGAGTCCCAGGGTTCAACAGACCTGTGTCTGGTGAGAGGCCAAGTTAGGTGAAGACAGGCCTTTCTTTGTTGAAACTTAGGGCACTGAAAGCTTAGAGGAACATGTTCCCACCCCACACCGAAAACAGTTCACTTACAAGTGGAAGAAAGAGAGGGCAGGCTGGTTATATCTAGTTCTTCCTTCCAAACAGGACAGATAATTCCTCCGGTTCCTCTTGTCTCTCTCCAGTTTCTCTTGTATGGGAATCAACCCCAATCCTTCTCAAACTCTCCCCCCCAAAAAGAAAAGAAAAAATATATTCCATGAGACCTATAACTGTTATACTAAGGCCAGACAAAGACATCACACACACAAAAAAAGAGAGACCAGTATCTCTTATCAACATAGATGCAAAAATCTTCAGCATGATACTTGCACCCCAATACATCAGTGTAAGCAAAGGTTTATACACTCTGACCGAGTGGTATTAATCCCAACAATGTGCAGTTGGTTCCACATATGAAAACCAATCAACTTAATACACGTAATACTAATAGAATAAAAGAGAAAATTCACGTGATCATCTCACTAGATGTAGAAAAAAAAGTATTTGACAAAATCCAACACCCTTTCATGATAACAACAGTCAACAAACTAGGGGAGAAAGGCCATGTGCAAAATCCAAATTTAGCTTTTTAACAAGAAAGGAAATATTAGAAATGGGGGAAAAGTCTCCTCTCTCTCTCTCTCTTTTTTTAAAGTGTGAATTTTGTCAATCAGCTTGAGTCTTTGACATCTGCTTGTCAAGGGCCCATGGGACATGGACGTTGTTATGTCTGGAAAAACCAGAAGAAGCATATTTGAAGCAGACCTAGTAAGACTACATGGCATAACACGATTATAAAAGTTTTGGCTTTGAACTTTGAATTACTATGTATTAGCTGTATGATCTTTGGAGCACTTTACGCTTTGTGAGACTCAGTTTTCTCATCTCAGCTATAGAATGATAATAGTAATTTTTATTTCCCAAGGTTGTTACAGTATCGGGGTTAATATGTGTGAAGAGCCTAGCATGGTGTCAAACTCAGATTAGGTTCTCCCGAATGATAGTTTTACTATCATTCATAGTCGTAGGGAGTAGAGTGATAAGAGGGGAGGGGGAATCAGGGGGCTAAGGGGATACCCACTTAAGAAGAATTGGATTTTGTGACTAAACCCTAAGAAAATGAAATCACTGTCACAAAGAGATTTCTGCACCTCTATGTACATTGCAACATTATTCACTATCGCCAAGACTATATATACATGTACATGTACATATACATATACATACACATAAATACACAATGCAATACTACTAAGGCATAAAATGAAGTCCTGACATTTGCAACAGCATGGAAGGAACTTGAGGGCATTATGCTAAGTGAAATAGATCAAACAGAGAAAGACAAATACTGTATGATGTCACTTATATCTGGAACCTAAAAAAAGCCAAACTCATAAACACAGAATAGTCTGATGGTTGCCAAGGACTTGGAGGGTGGGGAAAATAAGGAGATGTTGGTCAAAGAGTATAAACTTTTAATTCTTATATGAGTAATTTCTAGGGATGTAATGTACAGCATGGTGACCATCGTTAACAATATCGTATTGTAGACTTGAAAATTGCTAAGAGAGTCGATCTTAAATGTTCTCACAACCAGCATAACAACAACAAAAGTGGTACTTAGGTGAAGCATCTATTAACTAATCTTATAGTGGTCATGATTTTGCAATACAGATGTGTATTAAGTCATCATGTTGTACACCTTAAACTCATACAATGTTATGTCAGTTATACTCAAGAAAGCCGGGGAAAAAGAATAAGCAAGTGGGACAGCACTTTGAGAGAACAAAGAACTAGAAACTCTCTCCAGTTGATTCTGTGACAGCTTGTGAAATCCCAGGTAAGTCACAAAGCTGATTCTGCCTTTTACTTCCCTCATCTGCAAAATGAAACAGGTGAGTTATGAGGTTGCTGGAATCTCTTCTCACTCTAAAATTCAATGACTTAAGATTGAGATATGGCAGCAAAGACAGGTGGGATAATGCCTAGTGCAACCTTTTGAGTATAATTGTAGGCCTTGTTTGAATACAAGCTCAAATGCCTTCCACCGAAGGTCACGAGGGAGGAAAGAACATTAACATGACGACACGCTCCTTTTTGGCTCTAAAAAGGCTTCCAGATTGTGTCTAATTTTAAACCACTTTCTGGAGGCCAATGAGGTGCCTATGGACAGCTTGACGATAAATCTTTCAGTGCACATAACTCTTCTCCTTGTCATCTCAGTGTGAGGAACGTGAGCACTGCGAGCTTCCTCCTCCAGAGTCATCAATCTGGCTCCTGTCACTAGCCTCTGATTCGTTATAAAAACACTTAATTATTCCAGGATGAATATTGGCAGAAAGTCCAGAGAGAGGGAGTCAGTGGCACAGGAGAGATGGACAAGGCTGTTTGCAGGGAGGCCTTCTGCTTGGCTCAGAATCCAATAAACATTTTTAGAGGGAAACCAAACTTAGCAACGGTTTCCTTTATCATCAATATTACTATCATCATTTTGGTAAAATCCAGCTGTACAGTTAATAACCTATTGATTGTTCAAGCCTCACCGTTCTCTAAGATTATCTATCTTGGGATCTTTACTAATGTTCAGTAGCCCCACAAAGTCACTCTTGAGGAACTGGACATTGCATAGAATTGTTCCACTTCTAAGATGTCAAATGCAAGATGTCTTTTTTCTAATTGCAAACTTAAAAGAAGTTTGATAGCTTCCTACAGCTATAGAATAATGTTCAAGGCCCTTACTGTTAAAGATCCACTGTCATTGCCTTCAGCCTGTTTTCCCTACATCCAGACTTTGTCATCCTCTGAAATAACCATGATCCCTGGCTTTGTGTTCGTGTTGCTCTGGAATGATGGTTTGTCTTTCTGTTTTCAGTATCTCTGCTTCAGAATTTCTGAACCCCATGACTAATGACTTTGGAGCCAGACACTTCTTTGTTGTGGGAGCTGCGTTTGCATTTTAGGATGGCTTATTTTTTAGCATCTCTGCCGCACCCCAATATGTGGCAAAGAAATATGTCTGGGGGAATGCCTTTAATCAAGAGCCGTTGCTGTACTCAGAAAACTTCTATTCCACCTTCAATACCCTGTTCAAATGTCCCCACTTTCATAGAGCCCTTTCTCACTTCTCTAGGGACACCAATTCATTTCCTCTCATCACTTTCTAATAACCATGGTCAGGCAGGCTACGCTGTAGTTACTTTTGTAGTTGCTTGTTTGATCCACTTGTGTGCTCCTCTAGCGTGAGAACTTCGTCTTAGTCACCACTGTAGTCTCACCGCCTTGCATAGTACTTCTAACTGAAACTAAGGCCAATGATCAAAATCTATTAGTTGACTTGCTATGTATATCAGACCTACGCGTCAGAAAGAGCAAACATTATTTTTTAATTAGGCAGACAATTTTCTCACCGGGCAGATGTACTTCCAATTGCAAGCAACAGAACTATAACTCAGAATGGTCTTGGAAAAACAAGACATATCATGTCTCATGTGTTTAGAAAATAAACAATCCAGATGTGCATTTCAGGCAGAGTTTCATTCAAGTGACTAGATTCCGGGCGAGAAAAACAATACACAGTTGCTACAGGAACTTGAGTACAGAAGATAAATAAATTTCAGTGAACCAACCCAAAACTCAGGCAGAGACGGAGGATGAGAGAAAAATGACAACGTCAATTTTGAGTATGGTTTAACTTCAGTTCTCTTAATGGCTCTGTAAGGAGAGACAATGATATATTTGAGATAAGGACTCAGGTAACTTTTCTCTGTTACATCTCATAGAAATGGACTCGGAGTTTATTGCCTTCCACATCCTGTGTAAAGTTTGATATTTTCCAGGTCAAGGGAATCTAGAAGTGTCTGATTTTATAGACCAAGTTATATTCATTGCCAAGAATAACTTAATTTAGACAACAATTCTGCTCTTCTTTGATCTGTGTCACCTAGACTCAATGTCTAGGTTCTGGGCCTTGAAGTATTTGTTCCAGCCACGAGACATCCTTCTGTCTCTGACTGAATGGTTGACCTAGGAATTTTTTGTTTAAGTCCCCTTAGGGATTTGCTGGGGGAAAGTCTAGCCGCAGACCACATGGCAGAATAGCTGGAACATAAAAGCAGATCTCTTGACGTATGAATGATGAGTTTTCTTTATCAATATAGTGTAAATTAAAACTCAATCAACTTCACTGCAAGAGAAACCACTGATGGGGGAGGTGAGTGCATTTCCCAGGACGCAGATCAGATGAGGGTTTTTCAGTAGCAGAGTAGAGATGAAGGCAACACAATTATTTTCTTACTAAAATCAAGATTACACTCATACAGTTCCTCCAGCCACCTATTCACCGCTCATCAGCCTTAGACCCTCAGTGTCCTCAGTTTTCCATAGGAAGCTGACATCCAGCTGGAGCCCTGGTCAAAACACGACACTCATCTCTCTTCTCTGAATTCTAATTTGTTTCTGCCAATGAGAACCAAAGAGACTCCTTGTCTCTATCCCAGATTCAGGTGACGGCGGTTGGTCCTCTCTCATGTTCCAGGAGTACAGCCAACCAACGGCTCCTTGATTTTTGAAAGTGACATATTTTAAAGGAGTTTTCGGGAAGGTATGGAGAATAGATTTTTAATGTAAAAATAAGAGTTTGATGAGAGCTGAATTGAAGTCATTAATCATGTGTTGGAAGATGGAAATGGTCTATAAATGAACTATATCTGGGTCCTAATGCTCACAGTAACATGACTAGCGTTAGATCCTAATGTTAGTTACATCACTGTCAGCAAAATCTTCACCTACTCTGAAATTTCTTTATTTCCTCATCCAGAAAAAGGTGGGCAATTGTAGTGACTCTATCTTTGATATAATAATAATAATAATAATAATAATAATAATACACAATGATATATTTTTCTTGAAGATTAAATGATATAAAATATATAATTGCATACTTAGTACTGACCCATAATATAACCTATTATACATATTACTATATATATATAATATAATGTATTACATATCATATAATGTATATTATTATTAGGTGGGGAGGTTTACCATTTCTAAACTCAATTTTACTCACCTGTAAAAGAAGGGTAATATTCTCTTGTGGGACTTCAGAAATGATCAATTGAGATATATAGGAAAGTACCTAGTATAATGCCCATGAGTTTTTAACATGTATAAATTGTCAGATGTTAAGAAAAAGAACCAATTAAATGTATGTACATGTGTGCTCTGTGCCTCCAGTTTCCTGACCTGGCAGCCTATGTCCAATCCCAAATGACCACAGCGTTGGCGTTATTTGTACCCAAGGGGCACTCAGGCTAGGATCCCAGGCACAGGAAACTCAGCCTTAGGGCCGAGGGGTGGGGCGGTGGGCGGGGGGGGGGTGAGCTTAAATGACGTGGCTACTCAGGGGAATAATTGAAGACATGCCCTCATTTGATCGTCACGGTGTTGTTTCAGTATTAAAATGTCATTACAACCTCACAATCCACCAGCAGAGAACTGTAAATTAAATCATGAAATAGCTACATAATTAAATCTTATTCAGCCAATAAAAAAGCATCTTATGTAGAACGTTTGGCAAAGTTGTCTGATCACAGGAGTCTCTGGGGTAATTTTTAAAAGCATCAGCACCACCCTCGACTTAATGAATTAAAATTTCCAGGAGAGGAGCCTGGGAGTGTGTGTTTGTATTGGGTGCCCCAGGTGATTTTTATAATCAGAGAGATTTATGAAATTCTTTTAGAGAAAATATATTTTTTAATGCTAAGAGAAAAAAAATATTATCAAATAATAAGGACTATTCTTTAACTTTTTTTTACAAAAGAGTAAGAATTTAAAATAATAAATAAAAGCTCTTTCTCGATGTTGAGGTTACTTCTGCAGCGTTAAGAGCACAACATTTAGTGTCAGAAGACCTGGCCCAGATCTCAGAACTACTGCTGACTGACTATCACCAGACAGGGACTGAAACCCACTATGGCTGAAAGCAGTGGTCCCCAACCTTTTTTGGGCCATGGACTGGTTTCATGTCAGAAAATATTTTCACGGACCGGCCTTTAGGGTGGGACAGATAAATGTATCACGTGACCGAGACAAGCGTCAAGAGTGAGTCTTAGATAAATGTAACAGAGAGAATCTGGTCATTTTTTAAAAATAAACACCGTTCAGACTTAAATATAAATAAAATGGAAATAATGTAAGTTATTTATTCTTTCTCTGCAGACCGGTACCAAATAGCCCACGGACCGGTACCAGTCCGTGACCCAGGGGTTGGGGACCACTGGCTTAGAGTCCTCATCTTCAAAATGGGAACCATAAAAGTTCCTATTTTATGTGTCATCGGGAGGATACAATAATAGAACAATTATAGCATGTTGTTGATTTTAGTAGGGGTACTTCAATTTCTGGCCATGAGGAAATAAGAGAGCACAGAATTGCTCTCTTGTCACTACCCATTAGATAAACACAGAAAACAAGCATTTGGAGGAATTTGGCGGCTGGCAGCCAGGGTGCAACCTCTCTGCCTCACTTGGGGCTATCATCACTCATTTCCATCTTGGGGATAGCCTTCTAAATTGTCTCCCTGCCTCCCTTCTTGACCTCTACTGTCAAGTTTCTGCAATGCAGCCGAGGAGATCCTCCAAAGCCATGTCCTTGTTTAAAATTGTCAGTGGCTCACCATTGTAATAAACAAGATTAGCCCTTCCTAGGACTTCATTTCAGTATCCTGTTTTGTCACCTGGCTTGTTGATCTCCCATTCTGGCTGTGTGCCCCACAAGGATAGAAGTCTGCCTGTCATGGTCTCTGCTGTCCCTCTCAAGTAACCTTAAAACGATGATTGACAATGTTTTCTGGTCTTTCCTGCCTTCCCTCTGAAGCTCCCTTGCCCCCCCCCCCAATCCAAGGCAGAACGAGATGATGATCTTGGTGTCCCCAGCTCCCAGCCCTGGATCTGTGTCCTGGGGGTCTCACTAAATGCTGCCACTGGGTTTCCATTTCCCTGGGTGCAGTGTGGCTTCCTGACCCACTCCAAGGTAATGTCTTCAGACATCTCTCACCAAAGTCATAAAGAGAAAAAAAAAACAAAAACAAATAAATAACAACAAACAAAAAACTGATAACTCTTGCCTGTCCAATGAGCTTTTAGGTTCTGCCTTAGAAATCCAACCTCTACAAATTTTTATAGCTCATTGGCCAAGAAGTTGTGATTGACATGCATCCAACTCAAAGGGTGATGAAATCCGTCCTATTGTAAGTATCAAACAAGATTCAGTAACTAGAAGCTTTGTCTGAGAAATGCATGAACACTTCTAATTCCTTAAGCAGGGATTGGGAACCTTTTTGGCTGAGAGAGCCATGAATGCCACATATTTTAAAATGTAATTCCATGAGAGCCATACAATATGTTTAACACTAAATACAAGTAAATGTGTGCATTTTATGTAAGACCAACACTTTTAAAGTATAATAAGTCTCTGATTTTTTTTTAAATAACGTTGTTATGCTGTTGCTAACCAATGATGAGAAAAGTACACTGCAGTGTGTGGTATGGGACAGGAAGCACATTCCAAGTATTGACAATCAGCTGTCTGCGGATTGAAGTTTTTCATTTCTCCCCACTTGTGTTTGCTCGCCAACTCTGCTTCCTGTCATGCAAGTCTTTCCAAATCTTCATTCAGTGACTTGAACTTATTCACCCACTTGCCTGAGGCCTTCAGGTCAGTAGCTTGTAGATCAAAATCTCTGACAGAGACGCCAGTGCTGTAACTCAGGTCAGCGCTGTCCACTGCACACTCGTGTGGATGGGTGATGACCTTAAAAAGACGAGTGTGCTCACGAAATTCTCCAAAGCGTGCTTTGAATGACTGCAGGAGATTAGATGTGAAGCCTGCTAGCTGCTGGAGATCAAGATGTTGAGCAAGGTCACTTGCTATGCATGCATCTTTAAACTCTCCCAGTTTTTCAGAGTAGTAAACGACCTGTTTCAATGTCGGTGATGAAGAGTTCCAACCTGTTTTCAAATGCAAGCACTGCTTGTTGAAGGGATATTTCCAATGCCTTGCATTTTCACATTGAGCTGGTTCAGATGTTCAGTCATGTCCACGAGATAGTAGAACTTCAGGAGCCACTCAGTGTTAGCTAACTCAGGATGCTCAACATTTTTCATTTCAAGAAAAGTTTAGATTTTGCTCAGACAAGCCGCAAAATGGCTGAGCACCTTCCCTCTTGACAACCAATGCACATTGCTGTGCAGAAGCAGACCAGGATAATTATCCCCAACTCCATCCAGCAGTGTTTTAAAGCGGCGATCTTTTAAAGCTCGGGCAACAATAAAGTTGATCACCTGAAGGACCAGCGACATCACTTCACCAAGCTGCTTGCCACATATCTGAACACAAAGTACCTCCTGATGTAGGATGCAGTGAAAACTTATAATGGGTCTCTTTTTTTGATCATGAAGAAGCGGTACGAATCCTCTGTTTTTTTTCCACCATACGCGGAGCACCATCAGTACACACCGAAATAAGTTTATCCATCGGTAGATTTTTTCTTTAGAGAACTCAGTGAAACACTTGAATAAATCCTCCCCTCTTGTTGTCTCTTTCATACGCAAAACAGCAAGACTTTTCTCATGTAGTGTGTCACTGACAGCAAAACTTGCAATCACGCTGAACTGGGATAAATGGCTTACATCTGTTGACTCATCCAAAGCGAGAGAAAAGAATGGTGCTGCATTTATGTCCTTCACTTGTGTTGCCTCAATTTGATTTGCCAGTATGATGATATGATGGTGAACAGTTCTTGCCGACAGAGGCATGTCTTTTATTTGTTTGATTATCTTGTCTTTATCCGAAAAGTCGTCAAAAAGTTCATTAGCAACATCAAGCATGAATGTTTTGTCATACTCCTCATCTGTGAATGGCTTTCTGTTTCTCAAAATTGCTAAAGCACCAGCAAAGCTAGCCAAATTCCAGTCACCTTGTTGGGTCCAAACACGGAGTTGCTGCTGACTAGCTTGCACTCTGCACAGTAGCTCTTGACATGCTTTCTTCCTGCTGTTGCCCGCTGGATATTTCGATGCAAATGTACTATGGCGTGTGTTGAAGTGCCACTTTATATTTGACCGTTTCATCCATGCAGTTTTATTATTGCAAATTAGACACACTGCAGAACATGCTCTCTCCACAAAGGCGAATTCCTCTGTCCATTCCTGCTGAAAAGTACGATACTCCTCATCTTTTTTTCTTTTAGCCATCTTCTTCATCAAAAGGGTTTCTGCAATTAGCTAGCTGACTACTTGATTAAAAGGAGGGAAGTTTACTTCCTGACCTCACAACGACCGATGTACATTATGCATTATTGAATAAAAATTTGGTGTTGTCCCGGAGGACAGTAGTGATTGACTCCAGCCACCCACAACCATGAACATGAGCAGTAGGAAATGAATGGATTGTAATACATGAGAATGTTTTATATTTTTAACGTTATTATTTTTTATTAAAGGTTTATCTGTCACATGCAGCCCCATGTTTATTGCAGCATTGTTCACAGTGGCCAGGACATGGAAACAACCAAAAAGCCCATCAATAGATGACTGGATAAAGAAGATGTGGCACATATACACTATGGAATACTACTCAGCCATAAGAAATGATGACATCGGAACATTTACAGCAAAATGGTGGGATCTTGATAACATGATACGAAGCAAAATAAGTAAATCAGAAAAAAACAGGAACTGTATTATTCCATACGTAGGTGGGACATAATAGTGAAACTAAGAGACATTTACAAGAGTGTGGTGGTTACGGGGGGGGGGGAGGGGGGAATGGGAGAGGGATAGGGGGTGGGGAGGGGCACAAAGAAAACAAGATAGAAGGTGACAGAGGACAATCTGACTTTGGGTGGTGGGTATGCAACATAATTGAACGACAAGATAACCTGGACTTGTTATCTTTGAATATATGTATCCTGATTTATTGATGTCACCCCATTAAAAAAATAAAATTATATATAAAAAAAAAAAAAAAAAAAAAGGTTTGTCTGTGAACCAGATGCAGCCATCAAAAGAGCCACATCTGGCTCACGAGCCATAGGTTTCTGACCCTGATCTACAAAGATATATTTCTCGCTCTGGGATTTCAAGCTATTAGGATCATTCAGGCTTGGAGTTGTGTGGTCCATATTCCAAGGTCCATAGAGTCCACTGCAGAATGTGGAGATGGGCTTCAACCAGCCTGAAGATTTGGGGTGCTGAAGGAGTGACATGTGCAGACCCCTCCCCCCCTTTACACACATGCACATACATACATAGTCCCCAAAGTGGCCACCATCCTTGCCATCGGCAGACATACCCTGCTCCACTCTTCTTCAGTAGTAACTCTCTGCACTTGTCAGCATGCGTGCTCCCTGCTCACTGCCCTTCCCGTGCTGCTGCCTCTGACTGCTTCTCAAAGGTTCTTCCATCCTCACCTTGTTCCTCGCAGACTCTTCCCACCCACCCACCACTTCTCCTGACTTCCTGCCACCCTCTACCTCTTCCATCAGTCCCCCCAGGGTGGTAAGAATGTTTCAGGCCCTCTAGGGTGTGGGCACCATCTCTTAGAACTTGTCACTGCCTTGCCCCAGTGCAGTGGTGGGACATGAGGGTGGAGAAAGATACCAAGCAGAGACTTGGAGGGGTCAAGGAATGCTTCCCGAAGAAAGTGATGGGGAAGCTGAGCACTGACCAATGAGTGCTAATTCCCAGCAGAAGGATGAAAGAATAGGGAACAGAGTGGTCTGGGGCCTTGAGCTGGGAGAGCTCTGGAGACTCCCTACATAGTGATGGAATGCAAATGAGCAGAGAGGGACGTTGTAAACATGGAGCTGATTCTGAGCGAGATGGTGAAGGTTTGGGTTTTATCCTAAGGGAAATGGAGAGACAATGAAGTCGATTTCAACAGGGCCTTCATTTCCTCCCCTGTCAGCACCTGTCAATTCACTCGGCATCTTCTCTATTATCTCTCGTACCTGTCCCTCTCTCTTGAGTACTATCAAGCTAGCTCTTTTTTTTTTAAACTCTTGTAAATTCTGGTCTTGACTTCTGAGCAATCACCACCTTTTGGAATCTTCTGGAGCCCGATAGTCTCCTAGGGGCTTGTCAGAACCGCGAAGGATCAATCATAGGCTGTGCTAAATTCTCATGCCTTATCAGTGACTCCTTCGGCTTCTCAGGGCTTGTCAGGACCTGCCACACAAAGATGTCACCAACCCTACATTTGGGACTATATCCTTTTGGTTAATATGTCTGTTTCTGCTGTCAGTGCCTGCCTCAGTGTTGCTTTCATCGCTGAGAGAATCAGTTAGAACTGAATGTCTCCCTCTGTGCTTAGAAGATGAGCTTTAAGGCTGGGGTCGAGAACCTATGGCTCACGAGCCAGATGTGGCTCTTTTGATGGCTGCATCTGGCTCGCAGACAAATCTTTAATAAAAAAATAATGTTAAAAATATAAAACATTCTCAAAAAAAAAATAAATGAAACATTCTCATGTATTATAATCCATTCATTTCCTACTGCTCATGTTCATGGTTGTGGGTGGCTGGAGCCAATCACAGCTGTCCTCTGGGACAACACCAAATTTTTATTGGATAACACATAACGTACACAGGTTGTTGTGAGATAGGAAGTACACTTTCCTTCTTTTAAGCAAGTAGTCAGCTAGCTAATTGCTGAAACCCTTTTGATGAAGAAGATGGCTAAAAGAAAAAAAGATGAGGCATATTGTACCTTTCAGCAGGAATGGACAGAGGAATTCGCCTTGGAGGAGAAAGCAGGTTCTGCAGTGTGTCTAATATGCAGTGATAAAATTGCATTGATGAAACAGTCAAATATAAAGCAGCACTTTGACACATGCCATACTACATTTGCATTGAAATATCCAGCAGGGGACAGCCGGAAGAAAGCATATCAAGAGCTACTGTGCAGAGTGCAAGCTAGTCAGCAGCAACTCCGTGTTTGGACCCAACAAGGTGACTGGAATTCGGCTAGCTTTGCTGTGCTTTAGCAATTGTGAGAAATGGAAAGCCATTCACAGATGGGGAGTATGGCAAAACATTCAAGCTTGATATTGCCAATGAACTTTCTGAAGACTTTTCAGATAAAGACAAGATAATCAAACAAATAAAAGACATGCCTCTGTCGGCAAGAACTGTTCACCATCATACCATCATGATGGCAAATCAAATTGAGGCAACACAAGTGAAGGACATAAATGCAGCACCATTCTTTTCTTTCGCTTTGGATGAGTCAATAGACGTAAGCCATTTATCCCAGTTCAGCGTGATTGCAAGGTATGCTGTCGGTGACACACTATGTGAAGAAAGTCTTGCTGTTTTGCCTATGAAAGAGACAAGAGGGGAGGATTTATTCAGGTCTTTCACTGAGTTCGCTAAAAAAACAAATCTACCGATGGATAAACTTATTTCGGTGTGTACTGATGGTGCTCCGTGCATGGTGGGGAAAAACAGAGGATTCGTAGCGCTTCTTCGAGAACATGAAACAAGACCCATCCTAAGTTTTCACTGCATCCTACATCAGGAGGCACTTTGTTCTCAGATGTGTGGCGAGCAGCTTGGTAAGGGGATGTCGCTGGTCATTCAGGTGGTCAACTTTATTGTTGCCTGAGCTTTAAATGATCACCAGTTTAAAACACTGCTGGATGAAGTTGGGAATAATTATCCTGGTCTGCTTCTGCACAGCAATGTGCATTGGTTGTCAAGAGGGAAGGTGCTCAGCCGTTTTGCGGCTTGTCTGAGCGAAATCCAGACTTTTCTTGAAATGAAAAAACATCGAGCATCCTGAGTTAGCTAACACTGAGTGGCTCCTGAAGTTCTACTATCTCGTGGACATGACTGAATATCTAAACCAGCTCAATATAAAAATGCAAGGCATTAGAAATACAGTCTTATCCCTTCAACAAGCAGTGCTTGCATTTGAAAACAAGCTGGAACTCTTCATCACCGACATTGAAACAGGTCGTTTACTATACTTTGAAAAACTGGGAGAGTTTAAAGATGCATGCACAGCAAGTGACCCTGCTCAACATCTTGATCTCCAGCAGCTAGCGGGCTTCACATCTAATCTCCTGCAGTCATTCAAAGCACGCTTTGGAGAATTTCATGAGCACACTCATCTTTTTAAGTTTATCACCCATCCACACGAGTGTGCAGTGGACAGCGCCAACCTGAGTTACATCCCTGGTGTCTCCGTCAGAGATTTTGAGCTACAAGCTGCTGACCTGAAGGCTTCAGACATGTGGGTGAATAAGTTCAAGTCACTGAATGAAGATTTGGAAAGACTTGCACGACAGCAAGCAGAGTTGGCGAGCAAACACAAGTGGGGAGAAATGAAAAAACTTCAATCTGCAGACCAGCTGATTGTCAAAACTTGGAATGTGCTTCCCATCACATACCACACACTGCAGCATGTGAGTATTGCTGTACTGACAATGTTTGGCTCTATGTATGCATGTGAGCAGTCTTTCTCACATCTAAAGAACATTAAGACCAACCTATGATCATGTTTAACGGATAGAAGTCTCAACACCTGCATGAAGGTTAACTTCACCACATATCAACCAGACTACAAAGCCATTAGCAAAAGCATGCAGCACCAGAAGTCACATTAATGATAAGAAGTACTTTACTCATCATTGGTTAGCAACAGCTTAATGTTATTAAAAAGAATTCAGAGACTTATTGTACTTTCAAAGTGTTGGTCTTCCATAAAATGCACACATTTACTTGTATTTAGTGTCAAACATATTGTATGGCTCTCAGGGAATTACATTTTAAAATATGTGCTGTTCATGGCTCTCTCAGCCAAAAAGGTTCTTGACCCCTGTTGTAGATGATTCTGAAAGAGTTTCAGGGATTGCTCTCCTTAGCTGAGCATGGGTCATGTGCATATGTTTGAACCAACCACAGCGGCCAAGAAGAAAGAAGGAAGCCTGTCGCTATTTGGCCCGGACTTGACCATGGCACCCTCCTCTAGGCTTTGACACAGGAAGATGTTCACCCCCACGTCTGGGTAACACATTCCAGTATTACACAACTGGCCTTATTCACAGTCTCCACACTACTCTTTTGTTGTGCCTTTTGTATGCATCCCACCTCGCTGAGGTCCAGGAGAGAATTTAAAACTGTAAAATGGAGTCGGAAAGAGCCTTGGGCGGCTCTGAGAAAGACCCAGGGAAGTGTGAAGCAATAACGAATAAACGCGCTCGCTCTCTGTGCCGTCTCGTGCACTAATAAATGGTCTCTTTGGGTCTATCCATCCCTTCAGGGTCTGAGGGGGAGGGGTTGATTTATATTAACTTTGTTTTTTCCCCTTAATTCTCCTCCCGTTTAGAGCCAAGGATATTACAGGCAGATAGCCAAGTGCCGAACAGCCTTCGGGACACCTGCTGATTGAAGGGACCTTTGAGGTCTCACAGCTGGACATAAAGCATTGGGTGACCTTGGGCCAGTCACTTAATCTCCCTGGGTTTCCTTGCTTTCTGCTTTTGAAGAAAATCTAAGCTATTTTTACTTCTCTCTGCATGTAGGGTCTGGACTAGAGAAATCTTAGATGGCAGGAAGTCTGGCTGTCGGCCAGACGGATGATTTGCGTAGCCTTAAACGACTGTTTTTCTCTTCACCTACGCTCACCTGGGGTCCTGATTCTCTCCTCCTTCTACTGTCCTTGGGTCACGAGTTGCTAGTTTGGGCTCATAAAATATTCAGTGAGATAAATCCTCTCTGGACTTATATGTGGGTGGTAGGAGGAGGGTGGGAGAAAAATATGTGAATATAGGGGAAAAAAGGAGAATGCTATATAGTCTTTGGAAAAATATTAAAGCTTCATTTCGGATGGCACGTTTGACCTCAGCACCAGCAAGAGAGTTAGTTTATTTCTGTTCAGAACTGCTAAGAAGATTTTACTGTGATTGGATTGAGTTATCCGCTCTGTTCATTCTCTGCTCAAAGAGACGAATTAACGGGGATAAAGCCAACATCAGGGAGGCTCAGCAATCTTCCCGGATGTTCTACAACTTGAGAAATTTATCCCTAGATTACTGAAAACAATTTAGGTTTAAAATTTTAGAAGTCAGTTGCGGCCACCTAAAAAGTAATTATTAACCAATTTGTTCAACAGGCGTTTACTGAGCAACCAGGTGAAGTCATTTACTCCTTTAACACAGGCGAGCACACGAAGTGCCTTGCATGTGCACCTTTCTAGCCCTCTGGGAGCTCAAGCGTGAACCAAACAGAGATGAGTCATCCTCAGGGTGCTTGCATTCTAGTGGGAGGAGCTAAGCATATGCACCAAACGGATACATGAAACACATAATTTCAGAGAGTGCTAAGTCATCTGCAACTGGAGTTGGAGCTGGGGTACACACGGCAGTCATCTGACACATTACCAAGGAGCCGGCGTTTGAAAGGAGTGAGTTGAAAGCTAAGGCTCATTGAATTCAGAGAAAGAGCTGGGTAAGTGGAACCAAAAACTAGTCTGTCTTCTCCGTTTCCAGTCTACCTCGGTCACTAAAAAACACCCTCCCCTGGCCTGCCCGTCTCTCCGGAGCCTGGCTGAGTTCCATTTTTTATTACCCTTTTCCTCCATGTTCCATTCCGACATTCTATCCACGGCACCACCACCTGGTCGGGCTGTGCTGCACTTTTGAGGGGTCACTCTGATGGCTCTGTGAAGGCCACTTGCAGAGGGATCATAGTAGGGCGCCTACTTAGAAGATTACAGCCACCGTTCCAAAAAGAGGTAAGGAAACCATGATCTAGAACCTAGCAATGGAAAATAGAAGGAGAGACAGAATGCAGAAAATGTCATCGGGCACAAGTGCCGTAGGTTAGTTAATGGCCAGTGACATAGGTATTTTCCACTGAGTAAGACCAGTGACAAAAGGCAGTTACTTTTTCTGGATGGAGTGCTCTTTGCTCCTGAGAAGTGTCCCTGTTAAAGGGTAATATGATGGCCACATGTGAATATTTCCTACACGATAAATACATCTCAGACCAGGAGCATGCTTGACTACCAAACCACCCGCCAGCTCTCGGTAATCGCCTGTGTTTTCAGGATCCGAGTCTCTGTGTCCACTTACTGAAAGACCGCTGAGGTCGGTGCTCTGTGGGAACATCACACACATGCACGTTATTTTGTGGGGTGTAAAATACGATCGTGACCACGTTCTCAACCATCGCGTGAATCTGGCGAGGTAAAGAGAGAAAGAACCACCGCCTTCATCTCATAAACAATGAAACTAAGACTCCAAGAGGAGGAGAGATTTGAATAAAACGATACAATGATCCAAATTCAGCATTCGAGTCCAAATTGCAGGCCATCCCCTCCGCTGGGCAGGTTTTAACTAGCAGGAAGTGGGCTCGATCCCCGACAGCTGTAGAAGCATACATACATACTGCTCAAAAACATGAGGGGATATTTTATCACTTCATATTCATTTTGAAATATCCCCTCATTTTTGTGAGCAGTATAGTTTGCACTTTTTCCTTCTCACTCCTGGCAGACATCACAAACCCAAGTCAGGACTCTTTCCTACCGCACGTGAACCCCGCCCCAGTCACTTAGAACATGCTGCCCTCAGTGGCCGCTAACAATGAACTGGGATTAGTTTAAAAAAGAAAACTTATGTTCCCTCCTGGATCACGTGATCTCTAAGGTCCACTCTAACTTTAAGTGCCGTGATTGTCTATTTAAGGGGGATGATTTTAGGAACGCTATTTAATCCGATTGAAAGGTAAGGGAAGCTTCTGTTATCCTAGGCACCCCCTATGCATCGTATGAATAAAATCTTCTCTAGAGGTTTGTACTCAGAGTCTGGTGGAAGTGAGAGGCAAACACACAAGTAACTTAACTGAAGTCTAGTTTACATGCATAACAAAATGGATGTGGGAACAAAGGAGGCAGAAGGTAACATTTGTGGGAGATAAAGATGGTGCCATAAAAAGACAAACCCGAAATCCCTGTGGGTAATGTGGTGTCTGAGCAGGGGTTTAGGTAGAAGGCAAGGAGGAGATGTTTGCAGCACTGACCATCACTTGAGAAACAGCATCAAGGCATAGAGAGAGTGGAGTGTGGCCGATCAGAAACTTCCGGAAGGCAGTGTGTAGCTTTCTATTCTAGAACCTGATGTGGAGGGACAGATGCTAAATAGAAATGCAACCCATGTGCTGCTCATATCATTTCTTATTTTTAAATCTCAGGTTAAAAAGGGAAACAATGCTCACGCGTGGGAAGCTTGCGGTGGAAAGAGAAAGGGACGAAATCTTGTGGAGTTTGTGTTCTAGTTCTGACCCTAACCACAACTTGAGATGTCATCCTCCCCAGCTCTCCAGTTCAAAAGTTAAAAATAGGTTGCCTCTTCCAAGTGTCCATCAGTAGACAAACAGATAAAGAAAATGTGCTGCAAATAAACAGTGGAATATTAGTCAGCCACAAAAAAGAATGAGGCCTCGCCATATGCAACCACGTGGATGGACCTAGAAGGTACTGTGCTAAGGGAAACAAGTCAGACGGAGAAAGACAAGGACTACATGATTTCACTTAATATGTGGAATCTAAAAAACAAAATAAGCGAACGAACAAAACAGAAACAAACTCATAGATACTGAGAACGTTGTGATGGTTACCAGATCAGAGGGGAGTTGCGGGGATGGGTGAAAAGGGGGAAGCGGTTAAGATGTACAAATTGCTAGTTATTAAAAACAGTTGTGGGGAATATTGTTAATAATATTGTTATAACTCTGTGTGGTGTCAGAGGAGTACTAGGCTTATCGGGGTGACCACTTTGTAAGTTACATAAGTGTCTAATGACTGTTATACACCTGAAACAAATATTGTATATCACCTGTAATTAAAAAATTAAAAAAGAATTAGGTTGCATCTTAAGTGTCAACCCTGCTGAATGTAGAGCAGTGTGTTGAAGAGATGCTTCAAGATACACATGGCTGGATGGATTTGCAAGTTTGCCGTGGGTGGAGGCCAGGAAGGTGGCAACACCAATGCCATCTGTTTGCACCCCCAGATCAGTCCATCTCTGAGGTCCCTGTGAACTCCAGACTCCTCTGGTCCCTACCACAATCTCTGCACTATAGCTTAACCCACAGACAGCAGGGCAATGAGGTGATACAATCTATCCCATTTTAACAGGAAAAGAAGCACATACAATATTGGCAGGAAGACAGCAAACACTCCTGGCTACTCTCTTTTATTTTGAGATTAATTAAAAAGATTTTTTTTGGGGTATAAGCACCTCAGTTCCTGGCCCTCAGCCACAGGAAAGTCAGTTCCTTCTGCCCATTACAAATTAAAAAATCATAACTCTACTCATCAGGAGAGAGAACATACACAGATGGGATCCGTCAGCCAGCGATTGGTATGAAGGCTTGATCCGTGCATTCACTAACTCTGAGGGCTTCGCAGCGACTGTGTCACACTGGACCATGAATATCCAGGTTCCTGGCTCTGCACCTCCAGGGTAATGATTCTTCAAATGGTCGCTATGGGACTATATAGCTGCCTAACCTCATTCCAGGCTTCTACTAGAATGTCTGATAATATTCATAGAAGAAAGAGGGCCAGCGGGCCAACGTCATGAGCAACTTATTAAGCACGTGCCATGTGCCCGAGCCGTGCCTAGGCATAGGAGCACCACACGCCCTTTCCTGCTTTCTGTGCATCTGTGAAAATAAGAGGTCGCACGGCACTATGTCCACCAGTCTCTGAAATAGAAAGCGACCAACCGCAGAACTCTGCTCGGGTTTCTGGTCACAGGGACGGTGGATTTTCAGGGGGTCTCCATTTGGATTCCAGCTGGAGAGAGGCTCTGAAGTCAGGCCGAGAGTCCGTGGCTCAGGCTCCCAGGAGCTGCTGTTCACTGTTCCTGTCTGCCCGGTAATGCCTTCCCGGGACTGTCCTTGTTGCGTCCCCAATGCCACGCTTCCCCTGCTCTCCAGAGTCCGACTCTTTGAGCTGCTAAGGTGACTTGCCCTCTAAGAAGCTTTATCTGAAGGGCACACCCCAGCTTACATCAACTGCTGACATGTTTGGTCACAGCACGCTGGTGTCAGGAGAGAAATGTCACTGCAAACTGAATGGAGTTGTGTGAGGTGGGCCGTGCACAGCCATTCTGTGGCCATTTGGCTCGTCTTAGTGCGATTTGATTCCATGTAATGTTTTCCAGATTCTGTGTGTGTGTGTGTGTGTGTGTGTGTGTGTGTGCGCGCGCGCACGCCTAATCTGCGTAAGCAAGTCCTGTGCTTTGGGGTAAGTGTGGGAAGATGAACACTAGGGGGCGTCCTGTCTCTCTTTGTGCAGTTAAAGTACTAGTTAGGCCACCGGGTCGTTTAAAACTACCCTGTCATCGGTCTGAATGGGATCTTAGTGGGTAGCTTGAGCCAATCCTTTCTGCGCCGCTGGGAAAGCTGAGGCTGAGAGAGGGAAAGTGAGGTGCCCATGACACAGCTCAGTCGGGCCCCTCTGGTTCTGACTCCCACGCCAGGGCGGCTTAGCTGCACCCTCCACGACGCTGGGGGCAGTAAAAACAGGCTCAGCGGGTAAGTCCCTGGGGGGCGCTAAGGAATTAGGAAGCCACTTATTTACAGTGTTTTCTCCTTCCTTCGAGATGCATTTAAAGACTTCTTTCTATTTGCAAAGTGTGAAAATAAAACAACAACGGACATGGTCACTACCATCTGCCAGTTCACTGCCGAGTAGGCGAGAGAGATACCCGCGCATTTAATTGCCATACAGTTTAGAACCTGGGTAAGTGCTCCAGTCACAGGAAGTGAGACAGAGCCTGTGTCTGACAGCCAGAGGGGTTAACGGTGCTTGGACAGACGAGTGGGTTTCTTGTGTGTATGTTACGTGCTGTTGAGTTGGCTCCGAGTCCCGGCGACCTGATGCGTGAGTGAGGCCGCAGTGTCCTGTCCCCGGCGGCCCTGTCGGGCTCCCGCGTGTTACTGCCCATGGCTGCTTCTATGGAGTCCGTTCACCTCACGTCTGGTCTCGCTCTTTTCCTGCTGCCTTCTTTTCCCCAGCTTCTCGGCATTTCCCACTGAACCCTGCCTTCTCGCAGTGTGACCAAAGCAGGAAAATGTCAGTTTTGTCATTTTTGCCTCCAGCAATGTTTCAGGTTTAATTTACTCTAAGACCCACCGGTTCATCTTTCTGGCGGTCCAGGATATCCATCGAGTTCTCCTCTAACACTATTTTTCAAATAAATCAAGATTTTCTTTTCTTTTTTTCCCCCTATCAGCCTTCTTCACTGTCCAACATAGTAATTGGAAATAGGAGGGCATGGGTGATCGTTGCCTTGGTTTCTAATGACAAACCTTTGTCCTTAATGATCTTCTCTAATTCTTCCATTGCTGCCCTTCGGAGTCTCAGCCCTCTCTTGATTTCTTAGCTGCAGTCTCCATTCAAATTAATACTGAACCAAGATAAGCGAATTCTTTAACAACCTCGTTATCTTCATTGTCTGTTATCGTCTGGTCCTTAGAGGAGACTGGGAGAGAGGCATTCCATGACCCGAGAACAGCGGATGGAAAGACGTGTAAAAGTCATCAAAAATGCCTGTTTAAGGATATGCTGGACCTCCAGGAACAAGCAGACACCCCTCTTACCACCTGTTAGAGGTCAGCCCTGGTTTCCCCCCACATTGCAGATCCATGTACCAGGGGTCCCCAAACTTTTTACACAGGGGGCCAGTTCACTGCCCCTCAGACCGTTGGAGGGCCGGACTATAAGAAAAAACTATGAACAAATCCCTGTACATATCTTATTTTAAAGTAAAAAAAACAAAACGGGAACAAATACAATATTTAAAATGAAGAACAAGTAAATTTAAATCAACAAACTGACCAGTATTTCAATGGGAACTATGGGCCTGCTTTTGGCTAATGAGATGGTCAATGTGCTCCTCTCACTGACCACCAATGAAAGAGGTGCCCCTTCCGGAAGTGCGGCGGGGGCCGGATAAATGGCCTCAGGGGGCCATAGTTTGGGGACCCCTGATGTAAGCCGTCCTTGGTTTCTGCAGTTGAGTGGTTGCAGTGCTAGCCTGGGCCACGCGATGGCAGTGCAGGGCCACAAAAGGGTTGAGCAACTGCCTTTGGACTTTCGAAGTTCTGTTTACCCCTGAAAATAGTGTCAGGAAAGAAAGGTGCCGCACACCAGAGGCCCGGGGCTACTGGAACGGGCTTCTAGGAGAGCACGGCAGCCTTCGGAACTGGGAAGGCAGCTACCATCATTCTAAATCTCTGGTCTGTTTGGAATTGAGATGTTTCCTAAGGTGCAGCCCGTCAAGAAAGAAGCCCCTTTGAGTTATACCCATTTTTAAAAGTAAGGATGTAAATACCTCTCCCTCTGTGTCCCTGGGTTTTCTCCTCTGTGCAGCCGCTGTCTGTGGTGGTCGAGGGGCGTGGCTTGTTGCCACCTTGGGTGAAGAGAATGCAGGTGATAGTGGGAACTGAACAAGGACTGCCTGAGCCCCTAACAGATGTGGGGGTGGGGAGCAAGAGTCCCAAACCCTTTGATCTGGGCTGGCCTCACTCAGGGCACGTCCTCAGTGCTTTGCTCACCTGTAAAGTTTAACAAGAGTGTGTGATTGTGTGTGAGTGAAAATTGTGATGCTATGATAGTGTGTGTGGTTGTGTGTGCACGTGTGTGTGTGTGTGTGTGTGTGTGTGTGTGTGTATAGAGGTGTAGAGGTGAGAATACTAAAGGTAGTGATGCTGGCATGGGCCATAACTTGGGTTATTTTTTCTGTGTGGGTTATGGGACAGAGAAAGAGGAAGAGAATTGGGGAGGGAGAGAGAGAGAGCAAATATTCCTAGGTTTAGGGAAATGATATCATTGGTATCCTTGGCAAAGAGTGAGTTTCAAGTTAGAATTTTAAAATCCCTGTTTCTCTCCGATGCCTGAGTTTCACCCCTCCCAGACATTGTCTCTGTGCCTCTGTCTCGCTCTCTCTCTGCCCTAATGGTGCACATGCACTCTCTTTCTCTCTACTCCCATCACCCTCAGTTCCCATCTTTTCTTTCTTTCTCTTTTTTTTTTGTGTGTGTGTTTTTTTTTTTAAGTGAGAGGAGGAGAGATAGAGAGACAGACTCCTGCATGCGCCTGGATCAGAATTCACCCAGCAGCCCCCATCTGGTGCTGATGCTGGGACCCACCGAGCTATCCTCAGCACCAGGGGCGATGCTCAAACCAATCGAGCCACTGGCTGTGGGAGGGGAAGCGGGAGGGGAGATGGAGAGAAGAGGAAGAGTGAGGAGAAGAGAATCAGAGGTTGCTTCTCATGTGCGCCCTGACTGGGGATTGAACCCCGATGTCTGCACACCGGCTGACGCTCTATCCACTAAGCAAACCAGCAGGGCCAGTTTCCATCTTTTCTATTATCTCATATGGCAACTTGGTGGGAGAGAAAGAAAGGGATTAGGGTCACAATCCGCAGTCCTCCCAAAAAGAGAGTGGAATAACTCTGGAAGGATCTTTGCTTCTGTGTGTGTACAGCTGGGGTGGGGAGAGGGATGCAATGTTGGAAGAGGTGAGTGAAGCTAGATCAGCCCCAGTGAGGACAGCTGGCCGCTGCCCAGGGAAGAGCCTGCCTTACCTACGGAGGAGAAAACGGAGGCCGAGGTCCAGGAGGTGGGAGTGGGGGAGCTGAGGAGACGGGGTGTGTGTGTGTGTGTGTGTGTGTGTGTGTGGAAATTGCAGCCAATCTCTTTTATTTTAAAAAAGCAGAAGCTCTCCTTTTTTAAAGTCAAAATCAATTTTCAGAAATCATTTATTTCTCAACATTACCAGTCAAATCTCCCATTCATGGCTGTTTTTTGAGTTTGAGTGAAATTGATTTGTGTTTTTAATTTCAAAGAAAAAACATGTCCCTCTAGCTTGGAAATTCCGGGCCTGGGTTTTCTCTCTCCTCCTTCCTTTCTTACCCTCGTCTTTCTTCCCTCGTCTATACCAGGCAGGGCTCCAAAGGTGGGGAGCCCAGTAATCATTTTAATTTGCTTTCTTTATTATTATTGGTGATGCAACATAGGAAACATTTTCTTCAGAAGTTGGTATTCATAAAGACCATTTTCAAAGAGACGAAAGTAGGAGAGTCTTTAAGGGTGGGATTTGGGAGACAAAGTGTTGTGGGGTTTTTTTTTAAAAAATTATCATTATTTACTGAACTTCTATTCAAAGTCTGTAATGGAAGCTCTACAAAACCACTCTCATCCCATAATCAATTATAGCTGGAAGATAATAAGTAGCTATTCAATGTTGTGATTGAGCGTGCGTGCGTGCGTGTGTGTTCTGGGGCCGAGGATGCATCAACTGTCTCTAACGCGGGCCCTTTCCTTAGACCCTGGGTGGGCTGGCATAATTGGCTCTTTTAATACAATAACCTCTATGAGCTTGGCATAGACAAAGATAACACTAATAATGATAAAAGCAATAATTTACTTTGGTGTTAGCTATGCGTTTATAAAACAATGGCATATGCATTGCGAAACAGAATTCTCTCAGCTGCCCAGGGAAGTACTATTATTATCCTCGTTTTACCGAGGCTCCGACAGCCTGGATTTGAACTTGTCTTCCTCCGCCTACCTCCATGCAGATCAAAGCGCCGCCTAACATTCTCTTTCCACAGATGCGGAGACCAAGGCCAGGCGAGATGGGACTCCTTCCGCAGGAATGAGTGGAGACCGATAAACTGCCTCGAGACTGGCGCAAGCAGACGCAGAGTGGAATTGTTTTTAATGGTAGTAAGAAGATTTACCATGACATTTACCCTCTTAACAAATCTTCAAGAGGACAGTATGGTTTTGTTAACAACAGGACTGGCGTGGTACAGCAGATCTCCAGGACTGACTCATCGTATATAACTGGACTTTACACCCATGCGCTAGCAACTCCCCATTGCCCTGCCCCTGGAAAACACCACAGCCCTCTCTTCTTCCATGGCTCTGGCTATTTTAGAAACCTCATATAACTAGAATCATACAGCATTTGTCTTATGACTGGCTTATTTCACATAGCATAATGTCTTCAAGATGCATCCACATTGTCACATGTTGCAGAAGTTCCTGCTTTTTTAAGACCTCAAAAAATTAAAAACAGAACTACCATGTATATGATCCAGCAGTTCTCAGTCCTGGGTATTTAGCCAAAATAATCGCACCAAGTTCTCAAGGAGGTATCTGCACCCCCACATTTACAGCAGCACCGCTCACAATTACCAGGGCACGGAAACAACCTGAGTGTCCGCGGAGGGATGAATGGGTAAAGAAAGTGTTGTGTGTAGGTACAATGAACTAATACTCAGCATTACAGATAGAAAGAATTCCTTTGGAAGCACATGTCTTTTTCAAGTTCTGACTTCACCCATATTAAATCAGAGGCCAAGGGCATATTAATTGACTACTCTTAACCTTAGTTTTTTTGTTTATAAAATGGGATCATGGTGTCTGCCTCTTAAAGAGATTGAATGAAATGATGTGTATAAAGTGCTTCACATGCATTCAACACATGCTAGTGGTTATCATGCCAACGAGTATCCATGTGGACCGTCGATTCCTAGGGCCTCTTTAGTCTTTTATCCAACTCAGGGGAGAGAGGCTGTATGTTTCTCTATTGCTGCATGCACATTATCTAAAGTATAGCTGCTTAAACAATAACTCAAAGATCCTCTGGGTCCAAATTTCAGGAGAGGTTTCCTAGGGTGGTCTGGCTCAGGGTCTCTCGGGAGGTTGTAGTTAAGATGTGGGTCTAGGTGTTGTCATTTGAAGGCTTGACAGAGGCTGTAGGATCTGAGTCCAATAGGACTCAATTGGCCGACTGACAGTGATGGTGGCAGGAGACCTCAAGTCCAAGCTATATGGGTTTCTCCATTGGGCTGCTTGAGTTCCCTCAGATAGGGTGGCTGCCTCTCCCTAGAGAGAGCACCCCACTGATCAGAGAGAGCCAGATGGAGGCTGCGATGTCACTCACGACTAGCCTCAGAAACCACACTTTGCTGTGTCCGCAATCATGTCTTATCACAGAAGTGTGAATGCTGGGTGAGGGAGTCATCGGCGGCCATCTTGAAAACTAGCCACCCCTTCCTACAATGCAGGACTGACTAGTAGTGTTTTGGGTTTGTTGTTGTTTTGCATTTTTTAAAAATTTATTTTTAAATGCATTGGGTTGACATGGTTCACCAAACGATACAAGTTTCAAGTGTACAACTCAATTATTACAGCATCTACACACCACATCATGCCCCTCACCTGCCCCGAGCAAGGTCTCTTTTCACCTCCACTCCCTCCCCTTTGCTCTCAGCCCCTACCTCCGCCCCCTTCCCTCGGGCTATGGCGCCCTGTTGTTGGTATCTATGTGTTCTGTATATATGTTTTTGGCTAATCCCTTCACCTTCTTTAATCCTGTCCCTTCTCCCTCCTCCCCTCTGACACCTGTTCATCTGTTTCCTGTGTCCACACCTCTGTTCCTATTTTGTTCCCCAGTTTACTGTGTTCATTAGAGTCCACATCTAAGCGAGCTCATAAGAACTCGTAGTTTTGTACCAGAAACTGTCTGGGGAAGGCCTCAGCCCCCCGGTCGTCAGGTGGTCACAATGAGGTTGCTCCTGGCAAACAGCCCTTCAGAAACCAGGAGGCCAGCATTGGGCAGCGCCACCTGGAGCTCCCAGGGAAGGCAGAAAGCTGGTGAGGAAACTTCATGGACTGAGGCAGCAAAGCCCAATGAGGTTAAGTTACCTGCTGGTCTCCTAACTTCTAACCTGTTTCCTTCTGCTACCTCACCCCGGGGACCTGGACATTCTGACCCTTGTACCCCGGCCTGCCACAATATAGGAATTCCGGTCCCGTCACCCAAGGCAATGTTTCCCTGCCTCGGTGGCCCTCAGAATCATGAAAAGTACTTGCAGAATTTTAAGATTCTGCGGTGCCTCGTGGAGAGAATGTGACTCAGGAGGCTTGGGTGGAAGGGTGGGAATCTGGGTGTTTAGTGGTCATCTCGGGTGGTATTTAATATCAAAGTGGCGAGGGCTGAGGTACTTGACTCACGAGCTGGCGGAGTTAGAAGAAACCGGAGACCCGCTCCCTGCCACGCCACGGGCACGCTGCAATTGCTCACAACACTGGATCTTTGGATACACGCCTTTGGTGGCCTCACTCACCCTCCAATTGCTGGCTCCCTGCCTCTTGTCGTGCATCCGTGCATTTTTAGACTCTTACTACTTTTCCCCACCGCTGCCAGCCCCGCATTAACAACGCACAGAAACACACAGAATGTTTGTGTGTTTTGTTTGTTTGGAGAGGCGGGGGGTTCCCTGGGCGTTTGGAGATAATTTCTTGGTTAAATATATATATATTTCTTTTCATGTTTGAAAAAACAAATTGGCTTCCTTGCAGTTTCTTCCTCTCCCTCCCCTACTTCCTGCTGTGGAAACAAATCTCCTACTTTCTTAAAAGTCCCCAAAACACACATAATCAGTCTGCTTATAAACCAACATTTCTAGCCTACCTACACTGCAGAGCGGAAAGGAGAGGGGGAAATCCTTTGTTTAGCCACAGAATGTTCCGCTAGCTTTACACTGTTCAAGGGTGACTTCTTGGATGTAAAAATGAGCACATCCACTCTGCAGAAAACTTGGGAGGTTTGGTTGTGGTGCACCGTTTCAATGCTTTCTAGTTATTGAGTCCCTACTGTGTGCACTTTAAAAAAGGAAACAGATATATACTATGGAATACTACTCAGCCATAAGAAATGATGATATAAGATCATTTATCACAACATGGATGGACCTTGATAACATTATACTGAGCAAAACAAGTAAATCAGAAAAAACTAAGAACTGTATGATTCCATACATAGGTGGGACATAAAAATGAGACTCAGAGACATTGGACAACTGTGTGATGGTTACCGGGGGGTGGGGAGGGAGGAGAGGGAGGGGTGGAGGGAGGGGAGGGACATAAAGAATGAAAGGTGACGGAGGAAAATTTGACTTTTCGTGATGGGTATACAACATCAATCAAATGTCAAAATGATCTGGAGATGTTTTCCCTGAATCTATATACTCTAATTGATCAATGCCACCCCATTAAAATTAACTGTGTAAATAAAAAAAAAAGGAAACAGATAAAAATGGACATAGATTCAGCCCTCATCTAATCCTATAGAGGTAAGGGAAGAGGGACAGAATTCCAGGGCAAGGGAGAATAAGAACAGTGTCTTAGGAGAAGTGAGCAGAAAGTGTCACAGAAGCTCCAAGGACAGGAGAACATTCCGGGGGGTGGGGTGGTGGTGATCACCGGAGGCACTGAGTATAGAAGTTAAGAGCATGAGACTCTGGGGTCCCCTCTTAGGGTTCAAATCCCAGCTCTACCTCATATTAGTGGTTTATTCAACCTCTCTGACCTCAGTTTTCTCACCCATTAAATGGGGACAATAATTGTACTCCCTCAGGGCTGACATGACAATTCAGTGGGTCGATGCAAATAAAACCACTAATCAGTGTTTAGTATGTAGCATGGATGCAAATAAAGTTAACTTCGTATGCCGGGCCTTGAAGGATGGGTGAGATTGGGGGCGTGTAGAGACGGAGGTGGGCAGGGAGATGGGTCCAGGCTCAGACAATGGTAAGGGAAAAACAAAGGTTGGGACAGTTGCGAGGCATTCATGGGCTTGAAGTGAGACTCCGCTGAAGAAGAGGGCGAGTGAGGAATGGAGAAAGAGTGCTGGAAGGATGTGCTGGCATCTCAGATCCCTTCTCTGGATGCCTTGCCCACCTCACTGATGGCACTAATACAGGGAAGTGTTGCTTGTACAGCTCCGGTAGTGAGGAACTGGTGGTACGTACAATGGTTTCAACTTTTCTTTTGGGAAGAAAGAGTCCTACTAAGAGAGTGGCCCCTTACGTTGTTCTCTTTCACACTCCCAGATATTTCATCTCAGCAACCGTTTCTGGTACAAGGCCCTCCATCCAGCTGCACAGCAAAAACAGTCCCCAGCTACAAGGCACTGTTACCCAGCAACGCAGAGACAACCATTCACAACATCTGAGGAGATTTAACTTTGGTAAGCATTTGCCTTGCTTGAAGGCCACCTGGTTCTTTCTTCCCTCCTCATTGGGTTACAAGGGCCATGTCTCTTCATGTGAAATGGCTCACAGACAGGGAACGGTTTATCAGGCATCTTTTTCCAAATCAAGTGCAGTCTATGCCGTGCAAGTGGGCAAGGTCCCAGCCTAGGGAGATAGGGTCTCTTGAGGATCTTTCGCCCAGCTGTGCCCTGTAAGGGCCAGGAATTTCTTTCTGGAGATGCAGAAAACGAAAGTCTGAGAAGGGAGTGAACAGCTGAGGACCGCAGAGGACAGAGAAGCCGTTGCTGGTGGGACAGGGCTAGCAGGAGAAACAAAGCCTTCCGATAAGGATGTCAAGGGCAGATTGCTACGGAACAAGAAATACCATCGCTCTACTCTGCCTCCATAGGAAATCCTATAGGAAAGTCTTAAAATGAAGTCGAGTACTATGGGGTGTGGCTGAGTATCCGGAGGAGGACAAAGCAAGACGCAGAGGCTGGTCCTGCATGGGCGGGCGGGAGGGGCCTTCGGGTAGGCGTGAGTTCTCCCCTGAGAGGGACAGGAAATCGGGGCAAGGGCGTTAAAATGACTCGATTTTGTGAACACATAGCTGATAAGTGACAGTCAGGGCTCCTCCTCTGTACTGTGGGACGCTAAAATCTGTGCTCTGGAAGTCTGCAGAACCCCGAGCCCCTAACACAGAGTCCCTGCCTCATCCAACTCCCTGAGCTCTGTGCAGAGTACAAACCCTGGCAGGAGCAGATGTTCAGGGCTTGTTTATGGAGCGAATGGTTCCAGGACTCCCTGGTCTAATGAGAAGGCAATCATTCATTAGCACTAACTCTGGTTGGTGGCTTGATGGGGGCCACTGATGCTCTAGAGTAGGGGTCCCCAAACTTTTTACACAGGGGGCCAGTTCACTGTCCCTCAGACCGTTGGAGGGCCGGACTATAAAAAAAACAACTATGAACAAATCCCTATGCACACTGCACATATCTTATTTTAAAGTAAAAAAACAACACGGGAACAAATACAATATTTAAAATAAAGAACAAGTAAATTTAAATCAACAAACTGACCAGTATTTCAATGGGAACTATGCTCCTCTCACTGACCATCAATGAAAGAGGTGCCCCTTCCGGAAGTGCAGCGGGGGCCGGATAAATGGCCTCAGGGGGCCGCATGTGGCTCGCGGGCCGTAGTTTGGGGACCCCTGCTCTAGAGAGTATATAATTCTAAGTTAAACCTCATGAGCAAGTGGTACCTCTCCAAGGTATTGACAGTGGCTTTCATAAGCAATTGAAGAGGGCCATGGCATTGGGGTCTAAGCATTCACTTTAACGCATGCGTAAAATGTGCATGTGGTCTAGCTGGCCAGACGCTCTCAGACCCTGGCCCAGAGTATAGTAAGTCATGGCTGCGCCTTCCAAATAACAGACTATCCTCACAAACTGTGCACCTAATTAGACTCTGATAATCTGTATAAATTACCATTTGCTAGTAATAAATATCACACGCTAAGACTTAAATAATACATTAGACTTAATTGCATAAATGCATATATTATGGCCCTCTAATGTATATTTGCAATAATCAGCTATCTTTCATGCATAAACAAACAGAAATTCTGATTAATCAGGTGGGGTAATTGTACTGTTAAAAACTCCATGTTCCCTGAGAAAGTTCTCAGTGTTGTTCAAGTGACAGAAAAAAAAATAATGATGTTCCTTGACTGTTTGGATCAATTTTCTCTGTTTGGAACTCCTCCTGTCTTTGAACCCTAAGTTTTTGTGATGGCATCAAGGTCTATATTCCTCTCTGCTACTGAAATTTGGATTTGAACCTCAAAATCTGTCATTTACTAACTGTGGTCTTGGGTAAGTCACTGGAACGTTTTATGCATAATTGTCCCTATTGGTTCAGAGGTGATCAATGGCATTCCTAAGTGTGTTACATGCAAAACCTCTTACCAGTGGCGCGTACACAGAAGGTGCCTGGTAAATGGAAGCCATTATCATTATGAAATGCGAAATATCAAACTTGCCATCTAGTATTTCATCATGACAAGAAATATGTAGAGAAAGCAGAAGAGATAGTGTGCTATATCCAATTTCAAAAATGAAACAAACCTCCCCAGAGATTAAATGACTTGTTTACCCATTTAAGAACTGTTTATTTGTCCCACCATGCTAAGAGTTGGAGATATAGAGATAAAAAACAAACAAACAAACAATAAAAACCTCACTGGCCCCAACTTGCCTTGGTGAAACTACCATTATAGTGGAGGGAGAAGAGAAAAATATTAAGAAATTACCAATAATGATAATATTTCCATAATGAAGGAATACACAAAATGCACGACAAAATCCAGGAAATAGCATGTGAGTCATTCAGTGGAAGCTCTCAAAAGATGGCTCAAGTAAAGGGGGAATGTGGAGGTGTTATTGTTCGATGGTGGCTTGGGACTGGAGAATGCTTTGTACAATCCCTCCACTGGGTATCTACCCAAAAAACTCAGAAACATTAGTATGTAAAAAAACATGCACCCCCATGTTCATCACAGCATAAGTTCACAGTGGCCAAGACATGAAAACAACCAAAGAGCCCCTCAATGGAGGATTGGATAAAAAGGATGTGGTACTCAGCCGTAAGAAACGATGACATATTGCCATTTACGACAACATGGATGGACCTTGAGAACATTATACTGAGTGAAATAAGTAAATCAGAAAAAGCTAAGAACTGCGTGATGTCACACATAGGTGGGATATAAAACTGAGACTCATGAACACAGATAAAAGTGAAGTGGTTAAGGGGGGATGGGAGGGAAGGTTGGGAGGAAGGCAGTGAAAAGGGACAAATACACAGTGATGGAAAATTACTCAACTTTGAGTGATGGGTATACAACACAATCAACAGTCCAAATGCCATAGAAACATTAACCTGAAACCTATGTACTCTTAGTGATCAATGTCACCCCATTAAATGTAATTTTCTAAATAAAATTTTAAAAAATAAAATAAAGAAAGAGGTAACGGTCATATCAGAGAGTCGGAGGTGAAGAGTCAAGTCATGTTTGAAGAATTCAACTTATCTAGGGTCATGTTTCTCCCTCTCAGCCCTGTTGACATGTGGGTTAGTTGTGGGGACTGCCCCCTGGAGGCTGTCCTGTGTATTGTAGGATGTTTAGCCACATCCCTGATCTCGATCTACTCACTAGATGCCAATATAATTTCCCTGTGCCCCCACCAGTTACGACAATCAAACATGTTTCCACATGGTGCTAAATGTTTCAGAGGAGCAAACATCTCTTATAGCTGAGAACCACAGAGCTAGTTTGTGGATTGCAAAGGAAGGAGTCGTGGAATACGGGGCTGAAGTGATAACCAGATCATGGCAAGCTTCCTCTCCGACACTCAAGTAACTTCTATTTGTTTTTCAGGTGGTTAGGGATAATATTGTTATAAGTACCTGGGGAGGGATCCTCTTATTATAATTGACACAGACTGCACATTTTCCTACCTTCCAGCCTGTGAATTTATTAACAGCAATAATTCACGTGGGCCTAGCTCCTGCCTCCATCCACCGACACAGAACCTGCAAAGTCTTCTCTTCCTGCAACAACGTCCTCATCCTTCCTCCCTGGGGAAGTGGGCCGTTGTTTCTGAGTCCCTGGGAACTTCTCACCTTTGCTCATGGACTCATTTCCTGCAGCTTCCCCTGCTCCAGGAAGACCTGTTGCTGTGCTGGCTGGCAGAGTCACACAGAGGAGGTCAGAGAGACCATGCTGGGGTGACACTAACGAGGCCATGACCGTCATGGTCCAGTCATGGTCCAGTCTCAGGGTGCTATGGTGGGCAACGTGGTCCAGTCCCCCAAACACATTCCATCTTCTCTGCTTGCAGTCCTCAAATGTCATGATAGCCACGCTACCTACATGTAGACCACACCCACACTCATTAAAATCCCGCCCACACTCATTAAAATCCCGCCTTTTCTTTCTGGCCACATCCTTTACATCCTGTCAGTTTTCTGGCATCATTCCTTAAAAGAAATATCTCTCTCTCTCTCTCTCTCTCTCTCTCTCTCCTCTCACACACGCATGAACACACACACACACCTTTCTGCACGCCATTTCTGGGCAGCCATGCTTTGTGCTTCAAGAGAAAACTTCGCCAGTGCAGCCCAGACACCTCTTGACCTCCTTTTCTGCTTTTCTCTGGTGTCTGTGGTTCTTTCTCTATTTTCTGTATCATAAAAATGTAAAGGACCAATAAAGCAATTACAAAGCAGCCCTTCGAGGGCGAGAGATACAGTGGTGAGCAAAGCCTGGTCTACTTCGTGGGAAGCAGGAAGGGCAAGGCTGAGCGTTGTGGCCCCATACAGACTTTGTAGCAGCCTACTCGACTGCACTGTCACTGACTTAGCAACACCGCACTGGTGGCTGTCGCCTCTTCCTCACTCCCTGCTGTGTCCCCTCTTTTCCATGCGGTATGGCTTTCCAGGGAGGACATTTCTGCTCCTCTGTCTACCATGCACCATAGTTCCTCCCATTGATTTATAGTTTCCTACTGGTGATTATAGTTGACCTGCCAAGTGTCACCATCCTATGACACTGGAGCCATCACAGAGCAAAAGGTTCTTGGAGGCTTGAGGTGAGTTGAAGGGAACATTTAACTTCCCTGCCCTTTTGTGTTATATTCTGCTTGAGAGGTCCTATGGCAGTATAGCCGGTTCTGCCACGCTTAACAGAATTAGTTGAATTAGAACCTGTTTTGCTCACTTACAGCACTCACACCTTTCCAGTTGGCTGGCTCGGCAGCAGATTTGAGGAAGAATCATAATACTATAACTAAAACCGTCAAGCAGACATTTCCACTGCAATATATTTTCTGATCCTCATTTTTGTGTATTTATTTATTTCTCACTATCAGCTTGCATGTTTTCCCTGTCAGCCACCTGGAACCCTGTGTAGAATCAGGCGATGAATACAGACATGTGTGCATCCATATATTAGGTGAGAACAGGCAGCCAATATGGAGAGCAGATAAGACCCTGGTGCAAACAGCACCCTGGGTAAAAGCTTGGCTGACCTGCTGGATGGGAAAACAGGTGATCTGGGATTAGAGACACAGAACCTCTAATCAAATAAAAAAGTACACAGATTACAACGGGGAACATGTACAGGACCTTTCTTGTAGGTCTGGCATTCCCAGAAAATTAAACGTTTTATTTAAGTGATTTTTTTTTCTCAAAACCTGAAGCTTAGTCCTTTCTAGAGAACACACTTTTCTTTTTAATGTTTATGGGACTCTTTCTAAACAAGATGATTACAAACTGTCTAAAAGATAGAAATGGACAGATTTCCTTTTCTCTTTGCGTGATGGTTGTGCTCTGACCCCATGCCCTGCCCACCTCTGGCATCTTCTAGTAGCATCTGCATAGTGAGCGCTTGTACCTGGAGCTACGCTTAATGATCCCGTCCATTATCTCACTGGGGTCTCACAAGGGACATGCCATTGAGGCGTGCGGAGTTTCTGCCCTTGCACTCAATAGTCCCGTTTATGTAGCTTCTCCAATTCCCGTGCCTGCATTTTATGACTTGTCTGTCTCCTGGCTTACTGTCTGGAAATCACCTTCTACCCAGTTTCTAATTTTCTGGATATTAGGAAACCTGGAAACCACATCTCATAAGATTATATATCAAGGAAGCTGGGGCCGAAGTGACAGTCTTATGGTTTGATTGAACTAAAATGGAAACATCGCTTCAGATCCTACAACCCCTCGGGAGACTCCACCCAAGTGCTACCTATGGGGGCCGGGTTGACAAAGCCCAGAGCCCCTAGTCGGCCATCTCTTGCTATTTACAGAGTTTATGTGGCTTGTCTTTTATTTGATATCTTTTAAAGGCACACGCTTCCAGTTATCTTGGGGGGAAAAAATGCTCTTATTTTATATATGTGGACATGGACAGATGGTGGGAGGGTAATCACTGCTTATTAGAATTTAATATGTCTGAACATTTAATTAATCTTTTAGAAATTAATTTCAGCCTTTCAACAACATGTAGCTCTATACACATGTCATTCGTTTGCACTTAATACAGTGGCTGGAAAAGGTTTCTACAAATTGTTTGCACCTCTGGGTACATTTTAATGAGGGACTTTTGATAGAATTTGCTTAAACCTTATGAAAACTGTACTTAGCCATGGCCTAATACAAGTTGTTCAGTGGATTCATTAGGGATTATATCTCAGAATGAGGTTTATTGAATTTATAATGTGTAAGGGAAGAAATAAAATGTTAATTTCCCTTAATATCCATTAGGACCTGTTAGGATGACACTCGCTCTGCGGGCATGGCCGGTAGGTCAGGGGGCCGAGGCAGTGGTTTCAGGCGTCTTTCACACGCTTCTTTCCTTGTAGGTTGGCAGACATCTTGGTGAACCAAGGAGAAAGAACTGTGAGTATTTGTAGAGAGGCCCTGAGTGTGAGGACGATGGAGGAACATTCACAGTGCAGTGCTGTGTGCAGTGTTTGTGGGTAAGGGCACACGGCCGCCAAACTTAGATGTTGGGACCTGGGTCAACTTTTTCTCATTTGGATCTTACCCTGAAGCCGATCTTCCTTCAATAAACTATGATGCAGACAACAGTAATGTACTAGGACAAATACAGCTCCATTGGCAAAGTTGTGGCTCATCTTATCACTCTGGGGAGGAACCAGCTCTGCATGTTACTGACCAAGGGGGCGCATGAGTCAGGCCTGGGCGCCACCCCTGCCACTGACTGAATCCACAGATTCTGCCAAGTGACATTCAGTTTCATCCCCAATTTGGAGGGGGTAGCAATGCCTGCCTCAGGGCACTCTTGGGAGAGCTACATGCAGTGATACGTGTCTGAGAAAAACACATTGTAAAGCTTTGATGTGCCATTTGTGCTTCTTCTTCGTATAATTGAGGCTTTTTACCCCAAACTTTAACCTCTTTCCCATCAGCATCCAGATGCAGGTGAGAGTTAAGGTGTCATTCTCCGAAGGGAATAAGGGTCACCAGTGGAATTATTCAGTGAACGCTTAACGGGGCCTCTCTGACACGAGCCATCCACCCTTCCTTTGTGTTTCTGTGTTTGCTCGGACTACTAGACTGTCTCCTCATCAGCCATAAGAGAAAAGACTTTGTTTCTGCGTCTCCTCTGTCAAGAGACCCAGTTCAGGCAGTCTCTTAGACACGCTCACTAGTAGGGAGTCTCTGTTTCGGTCCTGTCCACCACTGGCCGATGTCACTATTGCCACCGCTTCTCAGACTCTTTCTCTCTAGCGAAGATGTTTAGCATGTGCAGATAGATGCATGTAATGCTCCGTCATAGCTAGCCCTGAAAACTGATCATGAGAAGAAGAGAGGACCATCCTATATCCTGGCAGAGGGAGTTAATGCTCCTAAATTATTGGCTTAAATCCGTGCTGCTGGCTAATGGGCAGAGATGCCCCTGAACTCTCTGATATCTAAGGAGTGCTGGCTTCCCGAGACCAGCCTGCCCCCAGAAGTTGAGGAGGCAGGTGGAACCTACCTCATGTTTAGGAAGGGCCAGAAGATTCCACTAAAGGCACCTCAAAGCATGTATCAGAGTGTTTTCTGCCATTCTGTACCCGTGAGGAGGCAATCGCATGACTTCTTGGGACCTGTTTCCCCCACTCTTCGCCTCCTCCCCAGCCTGTCGAGGATCAAATGGAATAATGAAAGCAAGAGCACTGGGGAGGCTATCAAGTGTTACATGAAAGTGAGAAACCGATATCATCCTGGGACCTCACCACATTCTGTCTGATGTTTAAGAGGTTACAGAGGAGAGCATCACTCAGCTACTACTTCCAGAAGGGGCACCAGCTCCTCGTGCTCTTGGCAGCGACTGGCGCCGGTAAGGTCTCAGTTAAAGCGGCCAGTCGCTGACCAGCCTTGCACTGGATTCATGGTATAACCCACGCTCGATGGCAGCGCATCTACCAGTGCTGGTGTCCAGGCTTAGGCAGACGGGGCTCAGTCTTTCAGTTTGTTAACTTCTTAATCTGGGCTGGACACTGTGGGGTGCCTCTTATGTATTTTTTAGGACTTAGTGAAGAGAGGACAAAAGCTTGGGCTCGTTTAGCCTGGAGGTATTATTATGCTCATTCGCCTCCTGTACAATAATGACGTTAGAACTGGAAGGGAGGACACACAGATTGGCTAACCAGTGCTATGCTAATTTATTCCATTCTAAAGTTTACAAGAACCTCTGTGTGGCAGGCATCGTGCTTGGGATTGAGGAGACAGACATGGACTAGCCGAGTTCCTGCTCTTCACGGGCTCAGAGTTCGAGGAAATGGTATATACATTTAGTATGCTGCGTAAGGTGTTTAGTATAGCCTGAAAAGTTTTTAGTTCGTGACCAGATCAAAGAAAACTCACCTGGCCCACTCTCATCCTGAAAAGCTTGTTGGAAGTCCTTCCCCTCACTAACTCTTAGCACACAATTGAACAGACTCTTCTTGTATTCATTGGTCGGCATTTCAGACCAAGGGGGACTGTCACATCTCAGCATTGTAACTGATGGCTTGTTGTGCGTGTATGTGTGTGTGTGTGTGTGTGTGTGTGTGTGTGTGTGTGTGTGTGTGAGAGAGAGAGAGAGAGAGAGAGAGAGAGAGAGAGAGAGAAGGTTTTGTGTGCATGTTGGGGTGTTGGGGGCGGACATGGTGAGTAGTGTAGCACTGTGATGAATAGCTTGGCTTTCACGTTAGCCTTGTCTGCCTCTATCCAATGTTTATATAAAGACTTGCGAAATTGCCTGACCTGTGGTGGTGCAGTGGATAAAGCGTCGACCTGGAAATGCTGAGGTCGCCGGTTCGAAACCCTGGGCTTGTCTGGTCAAGGCACATATGGGAGTTGATGCTTCCAGCTCCTCCCCCCATCTCTCTCTCCTCTCTCTCTCTCTCTCTCTCTCTCTCTCTGTCTCTCTCCTCTCTAAAATGAATAAATAAAATAAAAACAAATTTTAAAAAAAAGACTTGGGAAATTATTTAATGTTGTAAAACGGTTTTCTTTCTGTATAAATGGGGGTACAGACAGTTCCCAACTTACAATGGTTTGACTTATGATTTCTTTGACTTCACGATGGTGCAAAATTGACACTAATATATTACTAGACATTCAATGCTTTATCATAAAGTGGGCCTCGTGTTAGTTGACTTTGCCCAACTTTAGGCTGAAGTTAAGTGTCTGAGCATGTTTAAGGTAGGCTAGGCTAAGCTATGGCATTTGGTATGTTACGTAGGTTAAATGCATTTTTGACTTAAATGATATTTTTAACTTAGGATGGGTTTATCGGGACAGAATCCCCGTTATAAATAGAGGAACACCTGTACTTCCTTATAAGAAACTGGGAGGAGGAAGATGAAAGGAAATAAAATGTATAAAACTGATATTGCAGCCTGGCCAGGTGGTGGCACAGTGGGTAGTGTGTTGGACTGGGATGCGGAGGACCCAGGTGCAAAACCCTGGTCACCAGCTTGAGCCTGGGCTCATCTGGCTTGAGCGTGGGTTCACCAGCTTGAGTGCAGGGTGGCTGGTTTCAGTGTGGGATCATGGACATGACCCCAGGGTCTCTGGCTTGAGCCTCCAGGTTGCTGGCTTGAAGCCCAAGGTCACTGGTAGCTGCTTTAAGCAAGGGGTCATTCGCTCTGCTGTAGCCCCCTGGTTAAGGGCACAGATAAGAACACAATCAGTGAACAACTAAGGTGTTACAATGAAGAATTGATGCTTCTTATCTCTCTCCCTTCCTGTATGTCTGTCTGCCCCGATCTGTCTCTCTCTCTCTCTGTCTCTGTCAAAAAACAAAACAAAACAAAAAACTGATATTGCAGTGTCTGGCACAAACTTTGTGCTCAAAATCCTAGCTGTCATGACAATCTGTACATGTAGACAGGTACCTCTCAGCATCCTGGGAAGAGGCCTGGCCCCATGCTGATTCTGACACATGGTATCTGTTTGACCTCGAGAAAGACACTTTGTTTCTCCGAGTCTCTCACTTTCCCCATATTAATAATACCTATCTTTGAGGGCTAGGAAGGGAATTTTCATTTACTTATGCATTTTAAAAAATATATCTATGCGAAGCCTCTATTTTGCACTAGGAAACGTTCTAGCTCCTGGAGAATCAGCCATGAATGAGGGTGATGTAACCCCCAAAGCACGGCAGATATGAGAAACGTAATAAATGTAAGCTAACCACATGCTACCAATAATTATAGCAGATCAGCCATGACCACTCAATCAAACTTAGTTATAATTATAATTAGCATGAATATCATCTATTCAAAATGACCATTTCTCCCCATTAGATATATTTATCAGCTTGTACAAGTGTAATTTTCATATGCAGTCTGAACAGCCCATTGAAGGTTACAGGGGCCACGGGGACCAAACATTTGAATCTCTAGACATTTGCATGTATTTCATCTTCCATGGGACATTGCATTTGACCTCAGCTTCAGCCTCTAATTTCCATTTAATAAGAAGCCAAGTGGAAAATCAGACCTGCTTCCCTGGAAATCCCTTTATTTCCACCTGCATTTACAAAAAAAAAAAATGATAATGCCTTGCCATAAACTTGCTCCTCTCCCGGACTCCTCAAATGTGTTTGAGGGACCAGCAATGATAATTTGGTTCTAAGCCTGACTCCCTTGATTTAAACGATTGCACAAGCAACTGTGAGTTTCATTTCCTTCCTGAGTCCATCTGCTCCCGGTGTATTAAGTCTGTGTAATAGGTGCTGAGAAGTCCCTCATTAGGCACTGAGGTGGTAGATTGCTTGGGCAGGACAGGTCTGTCTTGGTGGTCCATGAACGCCTTAATGCTTTGGCAGAGTGCTGGAACCACCCACAGGTCTGCTGTGCCCCACTGTGAAGGGGCCTGCAGGTCACATGTTGACCTCTAAACTAGGTGCAATTGCACAGAACGTCCTGACTTGCAATTGATTTGCTCACTTGGTCGGCTCAGCTCAGGACGAGGCCCTAAGTTCAGGTCCCTTCCACCAGCCTTACGCATCACACCCCACTGACCCAGAAAAGCAAGTGCATCCAGGCCAGTGGTTTGCGAAGCACGACTCTGTGTGGGTGACTGCTGGTTGGCCTGCGGGAGTCCTGAAATTCTCTCTGCTGTTTTAGTCAGAACGACTCTGCTTATATGTGTTATTTATTTTGATTCTCTGTAAAGTTTTATTTTTTTTAAAGTATTCTTGGGTCCATTTATTTTTTTATTTTTGGAAACAACACCTTAGGGTATTTGTTCCAACTCTTTCTCCTCTGAATCCTTCACCTCCCCTCTTAAATATGGTGATCTCAGGGACTTCCCTAGAGCCGTTTGGTGTATTGTTCCTAACACAGAGTTAATGTCCAGGGTGACTTAGGGGGTGGGTGTCCCTTGCTCCTTAATCTCCGTCATCGTCCTTCCGAGTTACTCTGGTATATAAAGCCTCATCCGCGGCTTGTTTGGTCTTAGTATGCACACAACTCAGCTGGTTATTTTATTAAGATGCATAGTCTGGCTCGGAAGATCCAGAGCAAGAACTGAGATTCTTCATCTCTAACAAGCACCCTGGTGATGCTGATGTTGCCGGCCTGTGGCCCAGCCTCCGAGTAGGTAGGGCCTAGGTGATTATAATGTCTTTGGTGCATGAACACAGCCTGGGGACCGAACCCTCCTTAATTCCTCGCTGATCGATGAACCTCACCTCTGAGTGGGGACTCAGATTCAGAGGACTGAGAGGGGCCTGGACAAGGGATAATTCATGCTCCAGTCAGGATACAGCTGAAGGTGTAAGATTTTTATCATGCTCCTCAAAATGGCGCTCAATGTAATCCTTTCGAATTGTTTATTTCTGGAATTGTCCATTGAATATTTCTGGACCAAAGTTGAAATCAGAAAGCAGAACCTCGACTAAGGAAGGGGGGACTACTATATAGGTATTTTGGGAGTTAGAGCTTGACTATATGAGTTTTGGGGTGACTACAATTTAATCCATAACAGGATCTTGGGTTTATTTTGTCTCATTAGGGTTTATAGATTAACAATTCCCATTCATTGGATGTAGGTAAAGAAATTCTCAAATCACTTTATTCAGTCAGTTTTCAGAGTATTATCTCAGCAAGCACTGGGCAAGTGACTTAACCTCTTTGTGCCTCAGTTTTCTCATCTGTAAAATGGGGATGATAACAACTCATATTGCAAGGCATAAGTGCATTAACATATATAAAAGACTTAGAACAGTCTTTGACATAGAGTAAGTACTCAGAACTTTTATCTGTTATTACTATTGTTATTATTATTGGTAAATGGCTCCAAATGTTGAAGTAGGGAGTGATGTTCTGCCTGTCTATGCACTTCCAGCAACAATATCAAATTGAATGAATTACTCCTCTATTAACTCAACCCCTAAAGATCTTGGGTTTCTTTATCTGTGGTCCCCAGGTGCTCTCTGTGCCCTGTGAGCCACCAGGAGATTCTTTTCTGGAAGTGAGCTTGCTCTGTTTTTATTTTCTCTCCTTTTTTTTGAATAAAGTTTTTATAAATATATTTAATATACTTTCCCTAATAGAAGTACATTCTAGACTCAGACCTGGGTAATGATATAAAATATAGCTTGTGTGAGGCTTATTCAACTCTGTCATCTGCTACTGAGATGTTTTCAGGAATTTCCTTTACATAAAGATTAACAAAGCCTGACCAGGCATGGCATAGTGGATAGAGCATTGGACTGGGACTGGGACACAGAGGACCCAGGTTTGAAACCCCAAGATCGCCGGCTTGAACATGGGCTCACCAGCTTGAGAGCAGGGTTGCTGGCTTGAGTGTGGGATCATAGACATGATCCCATGGTTGCTGGCTTGAGCCCAAAGGTCATTGGCTTAAAGACCAAGGTCACTGGCTTGAGCCCCAGGTTACAGGCTTAAACAAGGGGTCACTCGCTCTGTTGTAGCCCCCTAGTCAAGACACATATGAGAAGGCAATCAATGGACAACTAAGGAGACTAAGGAGCAGCAAAAAAGAATTGATATTTCTCATCTCCCTTCCTGTCTGTCTGTCCCTATCTGTCTCTCTCTCTGGCTCTCTCTCTGGCTCTGTCGCACACACATTAAAAAATAACAAAGGGCCCTGGCCAGCTGGTTCAGTGGTAAAGCATCGGCCCTGCGTGTGGAAGTCTCAGGTTCAATTCCCAGTCAAGGAACAAAGGAAAAGCAACCGTCTGTTTCTTCACCCATCCCCCTCCTCCTTCTCTTTCTCTCTCTTCCCCTCCTGGAGTCATGGCTTGAATGGTTCAAGAAAGTTGGCCCTGGGCACTGAGAACAGCTCTATGGCCTCACCTCAGGCACTGAAATAGCTTGGTTGCTGAGCAAAAGAGCAGCAGTCCCAGACGGGCAGAGCATCACCATGCAGGGGGCTTGCCGGGTGGATCCCGGTTAGGGAACATGTGGAGTCTATCTCTCTGACTCTCCGCCTCCCCTCCTCTCACTTAATAAAATAATAATAATAATAAAATTAACAAAGTATTTGTCATGTCGTTTTTTGAAATCATTAATGTAAGCAAACTTTAAGTTTTCACAAGGTTCATTTTTTACTGTTGTTTAAGTAAATGAAATGGAGAATATCTCAACTTGCTGCATTTTTCAGAGAAGTTTAGCAATTAGTACTCGGGTTGGAGGACAAGATGGCTTGTTTACATAGATGGTTCTGACCAAGTTTAGAAGGTGAGGTTTTACGCTCATGCAGTTCTTGGCTTTAGGCTCCACCCTTCTTGTGAACTAGTCTTCATCTGTCCAGGATTACTTCATATCCCTTTCAGACACTTCCTCTTACAAAATCTCCCTTTCATGTTTGTTAAACACTTCAGGTTTAACATTATTTCAAATCCTTAAACAGGGACCCAGCTTCTCCTCTCCCCTCCACATGTCTGCCGAGAAATATATAGTATCTATTGTGACCCTGGAAGTTCATTCAGGTATTTGTGGAATATCCTGAAAAAACTTTAAATTGAATGACCTGTGGGAAACAAAATCACCTCAGATATTTAAAACCACACAAAAATAAATAAATTTAAAAGGGGGGGGGGGGACTGGTCCACTGTGTTATCAACAGTGAAGCAATGAGGGTAAAATAACTTCTGATTTTACTCTTAGAGGCAAAACAAAATATGGATTCCTTTCTTTAATTATTTGCAAAGTTATCACATTTATCTTAGGGCATTATTTGAAGTACCAGTTATATAAGCTACCTAACTCTAACCTTCCCACCTTCTATTATTAGTGTTTATTATTATTATTAGTAGTAGTAGCTGCTATGGACTGGAGTATGTTTCCATCCCAATTCATGCATTGAAGCCCAATGTGATATTTGGAGATGGGGCCTTTGGGAGATAATCAGGTGTAAGTGAGGTCATGAGGGTGGGGTTAGTGTTCTTTTTTTTGAAGTAGGAGAAGAGGAGATAGTGAGACAGATTCTCACATACACCCTGACCGGAATCCACCCGACAACCTCATCTAGGGCCAATGCTTGAGTACTGAGCTAATTTTAGTGCCTAAGGCTGATGTGCTCAGACCAGCTGAGCTATTCTCAGTGTCTGAGGCTGTCACTCAAACCAATTGAGCCACTGGCTGCGGTAGGAGAATAGAGAGAGAAGGGAGAGAGGGTGTGGGTAAGAAGCAGATGGTTGCTTCTGTGTGCCCTGACTGTGACTCAAATCTGGGATGTCCATATGCTGAGCCAATGCTCTATTCACTAAAGCACCAGCCTGGGCCAGTGTTCTTCTAAGAAGAGACACTAGAGAGCTCTCACTTGTGAGGTCTCTGTCTCTCTGTCTCTCCACCATGTGAGATCACAGCAAGACAATAGTCATGTGCAACCCAAGGAGACAGTCCTCACCAGAAACCAAACAGGGTGAGACTTTGATCTTGGACTTCCAGTCTCTGTAACTGTGACAAAATAAATGTGTACTGTGTAAGCCATCTGGTCTATGACATTTTCTATGGCTGCCTGAGTTTACTAAGATAGTATTAGGAATTCTTTTCATTTCCAGCACATTTTTCATTATTTTTCTCCTTTATTACATTCATTTTCCTTCCTCTGATTTTCTCCATTCATTTTTTTCATGCCTTCCTCCTTTTCATTTTAAATGCCACATTATTTCCCATCACGTTCACTTTTCTTCATTCATTCACTTATTCATCCATTCCCTTTTACTCTTTTTACTGTTTTGTTAGTCTTCTTTTCTTTTTTTTTTTTTTTTTGTATTTTTCTGAAGCTGGAAATGGAGAGAGACAGTCAAACAGACTCCCGCATGCGCCTGACCGGGATCCACCCAGCACGCCCACCAGGGGCGATGCTCTGCCCACCAGGGGGCGATGCTCTGCCCCTCCGGGGCGTCGCTCTGCCGCAACCAGAGCCACTCCACTGCCTGGGGCAGAGGCTAAGGAGTCATCCCCAGCGCCCGGGCCATCTTTGCTCCAATGGAGCCTTGGCTGCGGGAGGGGAAGAGAGAGACAGAGAGGAAGGGGGGGGGGTGGAGAAGCAAATGGGCGCTTCTCCTATGTGTCCTGGCCGGGAATCGAACCCGGGTTCCCCGCACGCCAGGCCGATGCTCTACCGCTGAGCCAACCGGCCAGGGCTGTTATTTTTCTTTTTATCATTATCCCTTTCTCTCATATTTATTTATCTCATTCTTATTTTTTCTTCTTTTCTTTGTTTTTCTTTCCTCTGATTTATTTTCTTACTCGTAATTTTTTCTCTTTTTTTAACTTTTTCATTTTCCTCTTTTTTGCACTTCTTTCTTCTCTTTCTTTTACTTTCCTTTTTCTATCTTTCCCCCAATCTCCTCACAGATCCTGTTTTACCCCTCCCTCCTTGTCTCCTCACCCCTTGTCCCATTAGTCCTGTCCCTTGTGCTATCCTGAAAGAATACTTCTGCTGTCCTTCGATCCCTTTCCTGACAGACATGTCTGAAAAGACGCGTCTAGGACTAGATGTGCGTGTTAAGTGCAGGATGTGGCCGAGCAGGATCGATGGTGAGCAACCAGCTCTGGGGGAAGCTCCCACGACAACCTGACCCTCTTCTCTGCCTTTTCCCCCTTTATTATTTTTTTCCCTTTCGCATGAAGCTACCACAATTAGAATTTTTATTTCCTTTGAAGGAGCTTTGCTGGCATCCCTCAAGGGGAATGACAACAAGCTCAGGGTATTTTCCAGCCCGGCATTGAAAATGATAGAAGCCAAAGAAAGGCATTAGGAACATAGAGGGTCCTGGATATAATCACTAAACATCGTACTGTTGGTGCTATGATAGAATAACTGGATCTGTCATTTATCAAGTGCTCCTATGTGCTAGATACATGCATCGTTTTAGGTGATTTCTATAACAATCCTATGAAGCAGGGCTTTCCTGTTTTGCAAATGGGAACACTGTGGAGGCTCAGGGGCTTAGAATTGGCCCAAGGTCACAGAGCTGGTGCCAAGGAGCTCAAGGGGTTAGAATGGGCCCAATGTCACAGAGCTGGTGCATAGAAAATGTGGAACCAGCATTTTCTTCATGAGAGGCATAGTTTTCATGCAGACGATCCTAGGGGGAGGTTGGGATAGAGGGGTTTTTATGGAGCGTCTAATCTTTGTGAGGCAGCATGATACAGTAGCATTAATTATGCAGACCTAGTCGCAATCCTGGCTCCACCAGTCTCTAGTCAAGGATTGTATATACATTTTCTCCTTTAATTCTCATGATCATTTGTTGGGTCAATTATATTATTCCCATTTCATAAATGAAGGATCTTAAGATTCAGAAGTCATGGGCAACTTGTTCAAGGTCATACAGACCTGACTCCAAATGTAAATTTTACTTGTTAAATGGATGTAGGTTTTAAGGATGGATAGAATTTCTTAGGCAGAAGAGGCAGAGAAAATTTCAGACATAGAGGGAGGTTGTAGGCAGAATATAAACACAGGGAGGATGGGGACATGGTATTTTTATGACAAGGAAGAGATTATACTTTCTGGCTTATTCCCACCTGTAAACTTAAGTCACCTGTCTTTGTGAGTAGAAATTCCTTTATATGTGAAATGTAGATCATAGCTCTCCATACAATTGTTACATCGCTCCAATCAAGGGTCAGACAATGTAAATGAAAAACATATGTAAAATAAAAGACACACTAGCAAGATTATGTCTAATGTGGCATCACATGTCAGACTAGGGTGGCTAGAAGAGGGCTTTTAAATTTTATTTTTAATTTTTTTCATTATTTTTTTTTTGGTGACCATATATTCCTTCTTTATAGTGAGAAAATATTTTTTATTTTAAAATATTAATATTTATTAAACTTGACTTATAATTGATGCTTAGGAGATATTTGAGAAAGCATGATAGATATATAAATATAAGATATTGATACTAGTATTGCTCCTCTTCTTAGTCATCTTTAGTCATAAAAAATACTAAAATGCACCATGATTCATTGAAGATTAATTTTTCTTCAAACTACTTAATATTATGTTTTAATTCTTTTAAAAACTTATAATCACAGGTATGACCACACACATGGACATTTTTTTCACCTTATTTGTAATGACTATATTCTCATACTATTTTTTGTTTTTTTGGCATTCATTGCATAGAATTATACATTGCTTACAAGCGAAGAGAATGAGTAAGCATGAATTGGGCCAAATCAGAGGCCCTTTTTCGGGGAGCCGTGAAATTGAAACAGGTTGTTTAAGAAATGTTGCCCTGCTGAAGGGCAGGCTGGAGGCAAGCCCGATGAGGCATCTGAGGAGGGTGAGCCCTGGCGGAGAGAAATAAACAAGACACACAGAGAGGTTCCGAGCAGAACGAGTCAGAGGGGACAGGTCACAGCATTCAAGACGTAAGGTTGCAATATTACAAGGTATAGAAAAGCATCTAGGAGAGGGTTTAGCAATCAGAATTAATCAATACAGTAGGAACGGCTGAGATCATGAGGACCAAACAGCCAAGACCTACGTTCATTCCCTAGTTGGTTTATTCAAAGCCAGCTCAACATTTTTTGACAGTTATTTCAGAGAGGGGAAGAAGAGGAAAAGGATTTAGTTTTTCTTAGAGAAATGTAGACACTATAAATAAGCCAGTCTGTTGTGGACTTTTATATTCATTTTTTAAACAAATATTTTCCCAGGAGCCTATTTATAAACCAGTTCTATTCATGCTCTGACACAACTACTTAGGAGATTTTAGTCAAAATCTTTTATAGCCTTATGTTTTTTATCATTAAAATTTGAATGCTACCACTTGACCCTTTTTTCCTTAGGGAGTTCTTTTTAGGATATTATTTCAAAACAATTAAAGCACTTTAAAACTAGTAACATGCTATCTAGAATGAGAGGTAATAGCTATGTCTTCCTGTTAGAAAGAACTAGGGCACCCACTCATTTCCAGCACACTCACAAACACCCACTTAAACCATGAGGTAGGTCAAAAACCATCCACCAGATTTGAAATATAGATAATGAGGATGATGGTGATGATGACATTAATAATCAAACTACTTGATTTCTTACTATTTTATAGGACTGTATTTTTTTTCATCTTTTGTCTCTATGAAGTAGCTTTATCTTGTCAAAAACTTTGCATGGAGGCCCTGGCTGGTTGGCTCAGTGGTAGAGCGTTGGCCTGGTGTGCAGGAGTCCCGGGTTCGATTCCCAGTCAGGGCACACAGGAGAAGCACCCATCTGCTTCTCCACCCCTCCCCCTCTCCTTCCTCTCTGTCTCTCTCTTCCCCTCCCACAGCCAAGGCTCCACTGGAGCAAAGTTGGCCCTGGCGCTGAGGATGGCTCTGTGGCATCTGCCTCAGGCGCTAGAATGGCTCTGGTTGCAACAGAGCGACACCCCAGATGGGCAGAGCATCGCCCCCTGGTGGGTGTGCCAGGTGGACCCCGGTCGGGCGCATGCAGGAGTCTGTCTGACTGCTTCCCTGTTTCCAACTTCAGAAAAATACAAAAACAAAACAAAACAAAAAAAACTTTGCATGGTAGATAGTCCTGTTTTTCCTACTTATCTGTGAAAAAGCTGAGACACTAGAGGTTAAGACATTGGTCTAAGACCCCACAGCTAGTAAGGATTGAAGACAGGGTTCCAGCTTAGGTCATCTGGATCTAGTGTTGCAAGAAGACCCTTAAAAGAAAATATGGAAATGATAACATTGTATATAAAGTCATTTTAAAGCTATCATTTAATTCTCTTTATTTGCTAATGCTTTATCAGCAGAACTTATTTGTGTTTATTGATCATTGTTAGAGACCTTAGAGACTCATTAGTAGAACCTGGGGCAGGGAAGAATTGAAGGGAGAAGGGAGATTTACAGAAGGTAACTGAACAGGATTTGGGAGCGGAAGGCGAGGGGAGCACATGGAGTTAATTAGCATGCTTATGGACATCCAGACATATTAGGTGGGCAGCACTGCCGTAATGCTGCATTACAAATGATGCCCCGAATCTCAATGGTTTATAACAAACATCCATCCCTCTCTCTTAGGTCTGCAAGTCAAGCAAAAGGCTCTGGTCTAGTTCAGGCTATGAGCTGGTTCAGGTCAGCTCCATCTGTATATTGTCCCAGGACTTATGTGTAGGGAGTAGTACCTACAAGGGTATGCTCTTCTCATGGTGCAAGGCCAGAGTGCAAAAGAATGAGTCAAACAGCACAAGCCAATACAAAACCTCTAATTGCTCTGTTGTACTCTATGGTCACACTTGTTCCCATGGGTAAGGAAGTCACATGGTCAGACCCCAAGTCATCGTGATAGAGAAGTATAATTTGTCCTCAGTGAATAATGACAGAGATTGGGAGGGAAGGGAAATCATGATCCTACATTACACACTGCCACAGAGGGGTCCTCTGAGGTTGAAACGACTAACCCTCCAGTTAGTGAAAGGCAATCTGATTGTCCCTGCTGTAATGGGGTAAGAAAAATCTTAAGAGGAAACAAATCTTACATAATGGACAAACACATCGCCACTGGGGGCGCTCTTATTCCAGGACAGCTTTGTGCAGGTTGGATGTTTGTTTGAGTGGTCAAAACTGGACATTTCAATAGGACATTTGCAAGTTAGGCTTTATAACTCAGGCTGTGAATACATTTTTATTTCTACTTCATGGCATTAACATGTGTAAAATACTCAAAACAGTGCCTGGAAGAGCAGAAGGCTGCAAGAGGTTGCTACAACAATGATGCTGGTGATGATGACGATAAGGAAGACACCAAAATTGTGGAGATCTCTGTTCTTTGTATCTACCCTTTCTCCCATGTTAACTCAACAACAGGTTCTGCAGTATAGCCCAGAACACTTAGAGCCTAAAGAAGACTTTTCCTAGCCTGACTAGGCAGTGGTGCAGTGAATAGAGTGTCGGCCTGAGACTCAGAGTACCCAGGTTTGAAACACTGAGGTCAGCAGCTTGAGTGCGAGGTCACTGGTTTGAGCATGGGATCATAGACATGACCCCATGGTCTCTGGCTTGAGCCCCAAGGTCACTGGTTTGGCTGGAGCCCCCTGGTCAAGGCACATATGAGAAAGCAATCAATGAACAACTAAGGTGCCACAACGAAGAATTGATGCTTCTCATCTCTCTTCTCTCTTCCTGTCTGTCTGTCTGTCTCTTTCTTGCTAAAAAAGAAAAAAAAAAAGAAAAGAAAAAAAGAAAAAGAAAAAAAATTCTAGGTTACAAGTCTTATGACCAAGAGGAAAAAAAGCAATAAATTCTCGTAATGCTGGACATTTTTAGTAATATAGTTTGGCCTAGAGCATTAAGGGTGATTTACAAAGTGGTTTTGGGGATTTAACAAGAAGTGTGCAAGCAAGATTTGTTTGTTCTTGACCCAGTTTTAACTGTCAAATATGAAAATACTTTTACTTAAAAGGACATAGTTTGAGAGAAATCTGGCTTTTACAGTGTTGGCAAATAATATGTCCAAGAGTGGCCCAATCTAGGAAAAGGATTCTGTGTGAAGCTACATAACAGATAATCTTTTAATTAATTTATTCAAGCAGGGTAAAATCTTAAAAACGTACGCAAATCTTATAGATAATCAAATTAAGCAGCCAATGTCTCACAGAATTTAGCAAAAATTTTTCCCCCCGAAAGATCTTCACATACTAAGAAAACAGGACACATTCTAAAAAAAAAAAAAAAAAAAAAAAAAAAAAAAAAAAAAAAGAAGAAGAAGAATTCTAGGTCAAGGACCTAATAGCAGCAGAGAAAATACATCCTGAGATGAGATGGTAAGAACCTTTTCACCATGATGCTCTCTTTCTAATGGATAATTTGTTTGGAGAGAGAAAATCTTCCTGACTCCTTATCCTCTTTGGCTTGGAATTAAAGCCAGTATGTTCTGCTGGTCATGAAGGTGCCTTATCAGAAAAGAGTCCCAGAGTCCTGGAATAGCTAAACTGACAGCCACTGAAGACCACCCTGAGAGAGTGAGAGGACTTTATGTCACTTTCTCAAGTTCATAGTTAGTGACAGAATAGGGACAAATGACTCAGCTGTTATTCTGAGTCCAGTGTCCAATCTTCAGCTGGATTTAATATAGTCCCCCCCCCCATCTACTTCTCTTTAGGAAAAATCGTGTTAATGTTTTCACCTTCCTGGCCAGCAAATTGGAAGTACTAGATCAGATAGAGCCTTTGCCAAAGATGTCTCTTTCCCTCAATTATTGAGATCCATATTTTTTGAGCCATTCCTCACAGAGCAATGATTTGTTTCCCTTTTTTTGTGTGTTATTTTGTGTATTGGGTTCAAAGAATTACAAATCAAAGGAATCAAAGAAAATCTAAGGAATCATTTTGAGAATCCCACATATAACATGTTAAACAACAGAGTGAGGTTTCTTACTGGTCTCTGTTCCACTCAAGAATAATAATAATTATTACTTTTTGGAAGAAAAGTTATTGCTGAGATATTTGAAAAAAGTGAGCTTTGAAAGACATCATATGTAAGAAGATGGAGTCATGTTCAATCTGGTAAGTTTCAATGAATGGAGTTAGTAGACAGTTATTCAACACATGATTTCTGGCTCATGAATCTGCACCTTGAGGTTTGAATCTTAGAGATTCTTGATTTTGATTGTTGTTAAATAGTCAACATTTGCCTCTCTTGATCTTTAATGTAAAACTTTTTGAGCCCACAGATACAAGCTCTCATCTACGTGTTTATTATCTAAAACCAGACACTAAAAGAAGCACATGATAACCAGTCTTTCAATGGAGTTAGAAATGGTCTGAAATACCGTCTTGCCCCATCTTGAGATGAGGACATGGAAAGAGAGTGGTTCAGTGACTTACTGGAGATCCCCCTTAATAATCTCTGCTTGCAAGTTTTGATTTTCAACTTCATCCTAGTTTTCTCAAAGCCACAGAACCCTTAATGACAGCTATTGGGAAAGACAAACTCCTTAGTCTTCCCTCCTCCTTCCTTCAGGACTGAAGAGAGTTTTGTTATTAATCATTTGTATATTATCTCTACACTGGCTGCTCCTTTATTAATCACCTGCAAGGAATTTATTACTATTAATCATCCAGTGTGTGTCTGAGTATTACCGGTAATTATCTTTGAATGTGCATTACCTGTCAGTTTAATTAGTTGTTTACCCCCAGGAGTACAGACTGATTCAGATCCTTGACTCTTGGGTGTGTGTGTGTCTGTGTGTGTGTTAATGTATTTATGTTGTACTTGAATCTCTCTCTCTCTCTCTTTCTCTCTCTGGGGGTGTGTGTTACTTTTAGATGCCAATTACCACTATATGAAATAAAATTATATTTCAAATAACTATTCCTAACCCTCGGTCACCTGTGAAATGTCATACTTATTGTTGAATAAGAAAGGCTGAAAGTCAGGTACAGTTTATGATCCTCTTTCATTTAACCTTGTATTTTCTACAACAATTCATTGGAGTCCTATATAAACTAATTGGTGTTGCTTTTCCAAGAATAAGCACTGTATGTATGTTCAGGGGGTTGTTTGCTTGTTGCTTTCGTTTGATGTTGGGTGTATTAGGAAAAAATGAAACCAAAATATGTAACCAGTATCTGTTCACTCTTCTAAGGGTAACTGTATAATAGAAGGTTCTATACCCTCCCCTTTGGATGGGTGGGAGTAGAAAGATAGTTTCTGTGTCTTAAGGTCATTTAACAACACTGCAAAGGATACTCAAAGTGTACCTAGAGCAGAAGAACAAATTAAATAACTGTTCAGTCTCCTCTGAGAAGGGCATTTCCCTATTGTAGAAGAGTGTCTGCTGTCACGGAATACCCAGTCATGTGGTTAGGAGAAAAAGAAGAGGATGACAAGAAAGAAGTTAACATTCATTGAATGTCTACAGGCACTATTTTATTTCACCTTCCCAACAATGGCTCTTCTATGTAATACCCATTAACTCATGTAATTTGCCCAAGCATGCTCAGATGCTAAGTAATGGAACTGAAATTTAAGCCAAGATCTGCCTAATTCTGAAATTCATACTCTTGCTAATACACCATGCTGTTTTGAGATAAGACAGGTACAAAGATAACATTAGGTAATGAAAAACATGTAAAAATTAGGAGAAGCACAGGTAGTATTCCTCTCAAACTCAGAAGAAGGTCCAGATACTTCTAAATGAACTAACCAGAGAAATCTCTATACAGATGACATTAGGACTGAAGAGCATGCTGAATGAAAAAGTCTATGCAATCCTCAGGTGTGCTCTTGTACTGGAGTTTTAGGTGTCTAGAAAAATGTTAATTTCCAGTGGATTTAATGAAGGCTATGGTTCATTTCAGCACTGAATGCTTAAGAACACAGATACATAGACTTCTATGAAGATATGCTGTCTTTTTGTTAGTTGGACATTGACTAGCGGAAGTGCTATTAAAACAATTTCTTTTTTTCTACTTTAATTTTTTTTGTTTGTGTGACAGAGAAAGAGAAAGATAGAGAGAGGGACAAACAGGGACAGATATACAGGAAGGGAGAGAGATGAGAAGCATCAATTCTTTGTTATGGCACCCTAGTTGTTCATTGATTGTTTTCTTATATGTGCCTTTACCAGGGGGCTACAGCAGACCGAGTGACCCCTTGCTCAAGCCAGCGATGCTAGGCTCAATCTGGTGAGCCTTGCTCAAACCAGATGAGCCCGTGCTCAAGCCTGCAACCTTGGGGTTTTGATCCTGGGTCCTCCACATCCCAGTCTGATGTTCTATCAACTGTGCATTGCCTGGTCAGGCCACACACCATTTCTTATTCTACTTGTTCCAGGAAGATAATTTTCTTTTTCTCACTCTTGAAGACCTCTACTATTGACTATTTGAAAGGTGGTTAGCTTCCAAGATACCTCAACAATTAATTTATCCATTTAGTTAGCATTGATTTATTGGGTGTATTTCCTCTACACCCAGCATTGTCCTATGCACTTTGGGATTTGCAGAAAAGTATTTTGGAAGATATAAGACATGGTCCATTTACCAAAGATCTTAAAATTCACTTAAAAACATAACAACTATAATTTATATTTATTGACCTCGCTATGTTCCTGGAATTATTTTCAGTACATTTATGGATGTGTCTCATTTCTTTGGTTCAGTTGAAAAGGTTCAGTTATCTGGTTCAAGTGAAAAGGTCCTCATATCACAGTAATGGGCAGACAAATTAGTTGGTGGGGCTTATTATGAGTCAACAAATGTGGAAGCACTTTTCAAATTATAAAGTGCTATACAGATTTCAGGGAAGGGCTGGGAATTTCATACAGTGCAGATGGGTAATTTGAGGAGCACATGCATGTTAGTGAAGACTTTTAAAAAGCAAGATAGTGGAGTGCAGAGTTTGGATAATGAGTCCTTATTTACAGATGTGGTAATTAAGTCCCTGAAAGGCCAAGTGATATATTAGAGATCATATTGTAAATTAGTTAGGGACCATTTAAGCACCCTGATCCCAGATCTAATGCCCTTTTCTCTAACCCCAATCTATTGGCTAAGTATACATCTAAGCTAAAGGGAATGCTAAACAGGGCACAGTGGGGGGACTAGAGAGCCTCAGTTCTTGGTCAACATGATTCTGTGCTCTACCCTGACTAATAACACCCGGAGAAGAAAAGTAGGGGCACGGACAACTCTAAGTTATAAATGAATTATTAAAAAAATTAAAAGATGGTACCTTGCATGTCTGGTACACCTACTATGTGCCAGGGATTATACTAGATACTTTGCATATCATTTTGTCTTCCTTTTGACAACCTCATATGAAAATTACTTTTATTCCCATTTTATAGATAAAGACAGACTAGGGCCCCAAAGTTACATAATTAGTAAATATGAAACAGAAATTCAAACTCAAATTTCCCTTTATCCAAAATATGCTCGTATTTCCATTCTATCACTGTGCTTTTACTCAAGTGAAGTAAATCTGCCATAGGAATTGTTCTCCAATCATCACCATTTATCATTCACAGAGTTGACCAAAACCACTTATCCGAGGTTGAAGGAATGTTTCTTAACTGGGGAGAAATCATTTTCAGGGCAAGCTTAAACTTCTTTCCCTTCTCCATAGAAGTAGGTTCTTCCTTTAATAGATAATGCAGTGTGAGTTCTAAGCATAGAAGAAACTCTAGATAAAAATTTCTGGAGGTCAGTGATTGATATGATGTATCCATAACCCTGGTTCGTCCTTAGGAAGTGTCTTCTCTTCTTGATGTCAGTGGGATTCTGATATCTTATTGGCATTTGGCAGAGACAGCTGCTGGCTGATTGTTGCTTCATTGGGAGACTTCCTTATTGTAAACCCAGGAATAATGCATTCTGTAATCCGGGAGAAGTCCAATATGCTTCCCTTTCCCTTGTAGAGTTGGATATTAGCAGGTCAATCCTCCCTGAAGATACTGGATATCTTTTTTTGAATTATTTGTTATTGTAATTTTATATGCTTGTATTTGGAGCTGATCATCTCTGACAACCTGTGCTTCAATGAAGGCGATGTTTTGAGCAGAGAAGGCACTGAATGACCTTCCTTCCAGAATTATCCAGTTCACTTTCTCACTTCCCCCTCTTCTTGTTCTTGCATCAGCTGTTTGATTGAGATGTGAAGGTCCCTCACAGCTCAGAGTGGCAATTGGAAACTAGATTTCTCCATAGACTTGGGAGCTAGCAGCCTTTGTGAGAGGCTAATCCAATTATCGAGGCTGAAAACTCAGGAGAGATTTTCCAAATTGTAATGTTATGTCCACTGCTTTCTCTTTGTTAAAAATAAACATTTCTGAGTTGCAGGCCCTTTGTTTGAGTTGGTTGGGTAATTGAAGGAGGAGGAGGGACATGTCCTCTTGGAAGCCCCCAAGTGGTATATGTAACATCTTACAGCCGTATCTTCTCCTTACATTTTTTCATTTAATTTAAAAAATGGTCCTATTTTACATTTAAAATTATCTGGAAATGTGGGGATTTGTTAACCCTTTCAATTTTGTTTTGTCATAGGCCTCTTCGCAAAGCATGCCAGAAACTCTGACCAGGAAAAAACTTGGTGTTGCTCCTACATTTCTAGTGAAGAAACTGAGGTAGACTACAGATTTTCTGTTCAAGATCACATGGCAAGGTTTAGTGACCATGCCACAGGAAGAGCAGAATTACGGTCTCTGCCTTTGCTCCATTCTCTACAAGGTCACTGAAATATTTTTTGCAGCTTTCCAATCTGATAATGTGCACATTTCATGATTTCTGACATTCAAGTCATTCATTCAATGTTATTTATTCATTCGATGGTGTTGAAGACTATAAGCATACCGGTGTGCCAATCTCCCTCTCCCTATATATATATTTTTTAAATTCACATATCTGTACAAATTAGACTCATTAATTTTGAATTTACCCTGGTTAACATAACAAAATAGAAACACGTTGGAAGGATCTTGAAGGATATCTCAGAGAAATAGATTGGGGAATACGCAAGAGAAAAGGTATTCTGGAGGGGAAGAAAAAAAATGATAATTTCCCAAGAGAGATACAGGTAAGTTCTTCAGAAAACTCAGTGAAAGGAGAGAACAGACACCAAGGCGGCTCTGGGAAATCAGGGGCTGCATTCTGGAGGAGGTGATGTCTGAACTCATCCTTCAAGGAGAGGTAGGATTTCTATGTGTTGAACTAGAAGGACAGGGAAGCATATATATATTTTTTTGGGGGGGGAGGGGGTATAAATTCAAGATCATTTTTCTTTTACAACACCGGATACATGAACACTTAAAGTAGGTGGGTATGTTGGAGGTAAGGCAGTACGTGAAGAGCCAGAGTGTTTGATTTCAACATGATGTTAGTTGCTGGAGGTAAGGCAGTACATGAAGAGCCAGAGTGATCGATTTCAACATGATGTTAGTTGCTGGAGGTAAGGCAGTACGTGAAGAGCCAGAGTGATCGATTTCAACATGATGTTAGTTGCCCCACACTCAAATTCATTCTGGCCCAACTTGGGTGAAATATGGCTGTTTGCACTGAGGATTTTTTTCCAGTTTGTTGTTTGTTTTTCTATCTTCTTACTGTCATTTTTCTCTCCATGATCTGCCTTTTTACACCCCTTTTCCTTTATTTATGCACCAGTTACCTCCTCCCTATTGTTCTCTTAGCCCACTGTCCATGATTATTGGCCTTACTTTTAGGATATGAACTTTAGTATAAAAAATGACCTACTTCTGAGTTCCACTTCTGGCCTGACAGCACGAGGGAGCTCTGTAGACATAATACCCTTAGAAGCCGGTAAAAAAATTTTCAAAAAAAAGTTTAATCTCCAGAAGTGGTCCAAAGGGCATATAGCAAACAAAGAAACATTTATTCTAGAAAATCTGCACAACTCTGAAGGAATAGTGAGAATCTATAGTATCAAAACCAAGGCTCCCTCACTCCCCACTCCCAGCTGAGTGAGACAGAAACGGACTCCAGACTGTTGCTAACAAGGATACAGGGCTCCACCCACCCTAGGCTCCCAGTCGAGAAGCTGTCTTCCCAGGGGGAGCAGTGTGTCAGCATTGCTCATCCTGTCCCAGCTATCCATCGCAGAGGCGAAGTTCCGTGTGAGTACAGCCAAGTGGTGACTGTTCTCTTCTTCTGCTCAGCCTCCACCAATGGGATGGAGGCTCTACTGGGAGTGCACCACTGCGAACAGTGAAAGGCTAGTCTCCCTTGTCCCAGCTTGTCAGGCAGTGTTTCTGAGCTGGGAGAAGCAAGCCAAGAAGACCTGACACTATCATCACCACCATCCTGGGGGCACTCAGCCCCTCCAGTGGGGAGTGCCATTCAAAGAGAAGCATGGCATGGTCCCAACCTCCAAACTCGGAGCTCTAGCTCAGAGATCTGCCTAGGGGAAAAAGCAAGCCTGAAACAGATAGTTCTGAAACTCTTCCCAAAAGAACTGACTTCATTTACAAAAGAGCATCAAGAATTTGAGGCTCGGCCCTGGCCAGTTGGCTCAGTGGTAGAGCATAGGCCTGGCGTGCAGGAGTCCCTGGTTTGATTCCCGGCCAGGGCACACAGGAGAAACGCCCATCTGCTTCTCCACCCCTCCCCCTCTCCTTCCTCTCTGTCTCTCTCTTCCCCTCCCGCAGCCGAGGCTCCATTGGAGCAAACATGGCCCGGGTGCTGAGGATGGCTCTGTGGCCTCTGCCTCAGGCACTAGAGTGGCTCTGGTTGCAACAGAGCAACGCCCCAGATGGGCAGAGCATCGCCCCCTAGTGGGCATGCCGGGTGGATCCCGGTCGGGCACATGCGGGAGTCTGTCTGACTGCCTCCCCGTTTCCAGCTTCAGAAAAATACAAAAAAAAAAAAAAAAGAATTTGAGGCTCAAGAGCTCCCTCAAAAGCAGTGTAGTCCATGAGAAATGGCAGTTGGGAAGATACTGGTAAATTCACTGGAGATGTAGACTACACTGTAGGCCCTAGAATTATAAGAATGAACCAAATGGAAAGTCTAGAGTTAAAAAAGTAGAGTAACAAATGAGATAATCACTAGATTGTTAGCTGGATTGAAAGACTTAAAATTTATAGGATGACAATATTTTCCAAATTGATCTATAGATTCAGTGCAATCCCTGTTCATATCCTATATAATTCTTATAAGAAAACTAGTGATAAATCCTCATGATTTTAGATTTGGTCCTGGATTCTTAGATATGACATCAAAACCACAAGCAACAAAAGAAATGATAATTTGGACGTTAACACTTAAGACATTGTGTTTCAAAGGATGCTATTAAGTAAGTGAAGACAGCCCATAGACTGGGAGAAAATATTTGCAAATCATTTATCTGATAGAAAACTAGCCTCTAGGATATATAAAGAGCACATACATTTCTATAATAAAAAGACAATGCAATTAAAACATGGATAACGACCTTGAATAGATATTTCTCTAAAGAAGACATATAAATGGCTAATAAGTACTTGAAAGGCTGCCTGACATCATTAGTCATTGGGGAAATACAAATCAAAACCACAGCGAGATACCACTTCACACTCACTGGGATGAATATCATAAAAAAGACAGATGATGGCACGTGTTGGTGAGGAGGGCAGGACCTCTCCTACAGTGCTGGCAGGGATGTTAAATAGTCACTTTAGAAGACAGTTTGGCAGTCCTCCAAATGATTAATAACACAGTTACCATAATACTCAGCAATTCTACTCGTATGTATATACCTAAGAAAAATTAAAACATGTTCACCCCAAAACTGGTTCACAAATGTATAGCAATATTATCAACAATAGCCCAAAGACGTAAACAGACCAAGTATTTATCAACAAATGGATAATCAAATTGTGGTATATCCATATAATAGAATTTTAGTCGGCTGAGAAAAAGAAATAAAGTACTCACAGATGCTACAGCATGGATAAGCCTGAAAACCAGTAAGCTGTCAGCAATTTTCAACCTTTTTAAATTCACAGCACGCATAAACTAATGACTAAAATTCTGCAGCACACCAAAAATATATATTTTTTGCCCATCGACATTGAAATGGGTATAATTTTTATTCATTCACACTGGATGGCTGTTGTTCTGTCAGTTTTTTATTTGACAATCTAAGGGAAAAGAGGTCAGTGTCCCTGACTCGACATTCAAGAATTGCATGTTGTAAAAATTCTTGTGGCACACCATTTGAAAATTGCTGTGCTGTATGAGGGAAGCCAGTCACAAAATATCACATTTATAATCCCGTTTCTATAACATGTTCCGAATAAGTAAATCTACAGAGACAGACAGTAGGTTAGCGTTTGCTCAGGGCTGGGGCCATGAACAATGGAGATAGCAGTGAGACTTCTGGGGGCCAGGGTTTCTTTCTGTGGTGATGAAAATGCTCTAAAATGGACTGCAGTAACAGTTGAATGAATTTATGAGTATACTTAAAACCATTGAATGGTACCCTTTAAACAGGTGAATTGTATGCTAAGCCTCAATAAAGCTGTTCAGGGCTCCAATGAAGGTTCAGGAATATGCCGTTATTAAAGCCATTCCCTGACACGTGAACTGACCCTCAGTGAGGAATGGCAATAATGATGACGGCAGAAATCACACTGATTGGCTGTACCTCGAAGTTCCAGAACTCTTCTTCGACCCTGCCTTGTCTTTCCTCCCCAGGGCACTCTGCCGTGATTAGTTAGCCCTTCCCCATGCTAAGGGGTCTATTTCCCTATTGTCCACTTGTTTGCTAAGACATATACCTGGAAGTTTAAAAACTAACCTGGATTTCAGTTCTGGCTTTGCCAGATTTAATTGTATAAAAAAGGACATTTATTACTAAGTCTTTTTTCTTGTAATTAAAAAAAATTTTTTTTCAATTACAGTTTACATTCCATATTATTTTGTATTAGTTTCAAGTGTAGAGCACAGTGGTTAGACAGTCAACTGTTAGAAATGAGTATTCTTGCTGATATTTCCAGTACTCAACTGGTATGGATAAGTAAGTTTTAGTTTTCATTTAAAAAATTGATTGCTCAAAGAAACAAGAGCTTCCCTCCTTAAAAACTTGACTAAAAAGAGACAAATGATCCGGCACGGCCCAACCACTACCCATTGGCCCAGTTGAGCTTTCTGGAATTTGTCTCAATTATGACAGCATTCTTTATCCTCACACTAACGACGGCATTGGTGGTGAGGTGAGGCGAGGAAGACAGACGGATGGCCCAGCATCCTCAGAGACAAGTGCTGAGTTGTTGACTTTCCTAGGTGTGTATATTATTTCTCTTTGAGTCCTTGCTGTTTACGTTCCACTTTTCCTCTCTATGTCCCCTTTTTTCAGGTCTTTTAGCTTATTTTAAAAAATTAGCTCCCACGCTTTGACCCCAGAATCCATCCCTCCATTCACCATGACATTGTAGTAATTGTTTAGCGATCAGCTCCCTGCTTTTGTGGGACTGATTTCTCCTTGTCCTGCAATGTGTGTTGGTGTAACCTAACCCTGCAGGTCAGACCTAGTTAGGTTGACTTAAAGTCACATTTTGATTGGACAGCCCATAGTTCAAGTGCACAGACTGAATCTCTACCCCTAACAAATATATTTCCATTGACCACAAGTATGAGACCAGGTAATTCTCTGTACTCTACCCTCTACCATGACCAAGAAAACTAGAACAAACTGTAACATGGATGCTGCACTGTGAGTCTAATTTTCCCATGTGAAGGACAGAGCAGTCCAACATACAGAACTCTGACCCTATCTATCACTGCCTCCCGTGTAAAGAGAGCTTAAAGATGCTAGGGATCAGCGCTGAGCAATCTCCAACCATATGCTGCCCCTTGGCTTTGCCATATGGCTCTGAGTCTAATTCAAACTCACTTTTCAGCATATTTGAACGTGAAGGAGTTACATGGAAATGAGGGAAGTGCAAGGAAACCGCCCACCAAGCGCAGAAGAGATTTTAGAATGGCCAGTCTACCATGTGTCCTCCAGCTGGACGGGGACGGAGTCAGGTGCAAAGGCTTGTGGATGGTGAACGCAGAACGCAGAGCAAACGTCTGTTGAGGAGCCCCGAGGCAGCTGGGCCTGTGAGCTTTGTTGTGCATTCCTGACTGTGCAGGCCCAGAGGACCTTAGTCTAAGGAAACGGACAGAGGATTTACTTCATTTTGCAGAAGGAGGACATTTTTTTTTTTTTTTAGTTCCATCATTTTAAAACCTCACATTGTGCTATATTGTAGCATCAAATACTTTTATTTTGTTTGGGGGAGTTACGGATAGTTTTGAAATTTTTACTTAAAAAAATTTATTCTGCTATAAAGTTTATTCATTTGTTTTCCTTGCTTTCTCTCTCTGTCCAGTCCTCCCTCCTTTCTTTCCTTTTCTTTCATTAGTCACCTTTTACTACAGGGTGAAGTCCTATGTAGAATACACGTATATGCAAAGCAAGCTTTCTATCCTGGGGGAGTTCCTGGTTTTAGAGAGGTATGAGTTATGACAAAAATGCCTTTGAGTAAAGATAAGTGTGTATAAGGTTCAGGACAATGTTTCTAAAGAGACTCAGAGAAAGGTGAGACCACTCTGACCTGGTACGTTGTGAGCATGTGGGCCGGGAGCAAGGACACCGAAGAAGAAGCCAGACCCTTTGTGGAGGTCAGCTTTGAGCTGAGCTGGAGCCTCGGAAGACAAGATTTCTCCCCAAACACTCCGAGTCACCACCTCCTTTTCATACTCACTTCTGGTAGCCCGGGTTACGGTAACGTGCTCCTTCAGTGGAGAGAACCGTTTCTGGGAATTAAACCCCAACATACGGGGTCATGGGAGCTTCACTGGCCATTTACTTCATAACTTCTCAAGTCATGGGAAATACAAACTACCTCAAAGATGTAAGATATTAAGAAATCAACCCAGAAGAAGCTGTCTGTGATCAGAAAGATACCTTGGGTGGTACGCTTCCACAAGCAATGAGAAATCCCCAGTGAGTTTTAAATATAAATCAGAAAATAAGTCTAAGTTGGTCATGATCTTAGCTGACATCATCTCATTTTCTCCTTAAAAGAAGCATTGCATGTAGAGGAAACTAAGGGGTCTCGAAGTTAAGTGACCTGGTAGAAGTCACAAAGCTAGCAAGTGATAGAGCATCAGAAGCATAGATGCCCAACTGAATGCATAACCAATGCATTTCAGTTATTTTTTCGTGCCTCATCACTGAGATCACTCCTTTATTTGCCATTCAGGAAACATTCAATGGATGTTTACTCTGAGCAGTTCCCTGCACTGAGCTCTACAGGAGACAAAGATGAGAAAGGCATGGTCCCTTTAGCGAGGATCAAAAGGGAAGAGTCGAAATGGAAACATATTTATGCTCAGCATTCCAAACATACCTTTCTGTTACACAAAGCACGCAGTTCCTCTCCACAATGTCACATTAAGCCTTTTATTTTTCTCTCTCTCTGCATCTTCCTGCTCCCCAGAGCCTAAACCTACTAAGATCAAGGTGCTAGAGATGTTTTTCTTTTTTTCTTTTTTCCTATTTTGACTCAAAGCAGGAAAGGAGGGAAGTACTTATACAAGCATAAAACATGAAATAATTGGTTGAAAAGACTTTCACCTTCACCATGCATGTATCCATCCTTTTGTTCTATTTTTATTTCTTTATTTATTTTTAACCCATGGTGGCCATTCCACAAGGTCTTCTTTGTCCCACACTCCTCTCCTTAGGGTCGGTAGATCCTCCTTTCTTTTACCCATGAACCAACCAGGAAAAGATTAACAGCTTACATTGAACTTGGTAGTGAACAAGAGTGCCTGGACTTTGGAAGGAAGAGAAGTGTTAAGGACCAAGGGTCTGCAGGGTTGGAGGGGACCATATGAGGAACAGGCTATGGGTCTGATACATTCTGCAGTGAAAGGGACAGTTCCTCAGTAGGGGTTTCACAAAGTCTGGGGGTGAAGCTGGGGACCTGCGGAGGGTCCATGAGATACACTCATTCCTCCAGGAATGTCGCTATGAATTCTGCATCACCTCCTGGATTCTGTATGGATTGACTAGTATCTCTTACCCCTGAAGGTGTTCACTGCATTCTACTCAGTGCTTCATGTCTCTTTGCTCATCAGTTTCCCACTTGATCATCTCTAGACTCCTAAATTCCTCTACTGTGGAAGATAAGAGAATAGGAGAGCTACTTGTGGAATTCACCAGCCAATTGACAGATGATATAGATTTCCTCACGTCGTTACCCTTTTCCTTTCAAAGATTTGTGTGCCGTTTACATGTGCACGGGCTGTCTGCAGTGACTTGCTATGATGTGGTCTGCAAACTTAGCATAAAATTGCATTAGATACTAGCTCTAAAGATTGCATCATAGGTTGCCTTCTATTAAAAAAAAAAGGCAGATATTCTTTTTCAGTTTCTCTTCCTCTCCTTCAGGAGAAGTTACAATGAAGGGAAGCGCTGATGATATTGCATCTACTCATTCTTTGTTATTGAATCAATGTCTACTGTGCACTAATTTATACCTGACTAGGCATTGGGACTACAGCTATGAATGTGACAGACACAATCTGTCCTCTCCTGGATCTTATTAGCCTGCATATAAAATGATCAGCTGCTATTATTATCCAAACTTATCATCATAGTCGTTAATGTAAACAAACATGCTTTAAACTCTCACTGGGTATTGGGTACCGTGACAGATGTAGAGTATACAGAGATAAACCAGATACAACCACTGTCATCAAGGGTCTAAGAGCTTGGTGGGAGAGGCAGGGGATTCCTCTTGAGCATGGCAGGCAGTGCTGTGTGAGCAACGAGGAGAGTGTGACGATGACTGTCTGGAAAGGCTGGGACAGGTGTCAAGAAGATGCAAAGCCTTTTCAATGACCTATAATGCCATAAGTAACCACCATGGCCATCTGTGCCTCCCTACAGTTGCTGCCTTGTTGATTCTGGGCATTTCCACTTTGTATTTAAGGAAACTCAGTGATGTTAAAAATAAGTCATATCAGGAAACAATGATGCCAAGAAGCAAAAGGATAATTCAATATATTTTTTAAAATTTATTTATTAAATTTAATGCAGTGAAATTGATAAATCAGGATACATATGTTGAAAGAAAACATCTCTAGATTATTTTGACATTTGATTGTGCTGTATACCCCTCCCCCAAAGTTAAATTGTCTTCTGTCACCTTCTATCTGGTTTTCTTGTGCCCCTCCCCTCCCCCAACCCCTCTCTCCTTCTTCGCCCCATCCCCCCTCCCCCCACCCTCCACCCCTGTTGCCATCTCATTCTTGTTCATGTCTCTGAGTCTCATTTTTATGAGACTCCCTTCTATGTATGGATTCCTATAGTTTTTAGTTTTTTTCTGATTTACTTATTTCACTCTGTATAATGTTATAAAGGTCCATCCATGTTATTGTAAATGATCCGATGTCATCATTTCTTATGGCTGAGTAGTATTCCATAGTATATATGTACCAAAGCTTTTTAATTCACTCGTCCTCTGACAGACACTTGGGCTGTTTCCAGATCTTTGCTATTGTGAACAATGCTGCCACAAATATGTGGGTGCATTTCTCCTTTTGGAGCCGTTCTATGGTGTCCTTGGGGTATATTCCTAAAAGTGGGATAGCTGGGTCAAAAGGCAGTTCGATTTTCAGTTTTCTGAGAAATCTCCATACTGTTTTCCACAGTGGCTGCACCAGTCTGCATTCCCACCAGCAGTGCAGGAGGGTTCGCTTTTCTCCACATCCTCGCCAGCACTTATTCTGTGTTGTTTTGTTGATGAGCGCCATTCTGGCTGGTGTGAAGTGATATCTCATTGTGGTTTTAATTTGCATTTCTCTAATGATTAGTGATGTTGAGCATTTTTTCATATGTCCTCTTTGGAGAAGTGTTTATTCATCTCTTTTGCCCATTTTTGGATTGGATTGTTTGTCTTCCTGGTGTTGAGATTTACAAGTTCTTTATAAATATTGGTTATTAATCCCTTATCAGACATATTGTCAAATATGTTCTCCCATTGTGTAGTTTGTCTTTTTATTCTGTTCTTGTTGTCTTTAGCTGTGCAAAAGCTTTTTAGTTTGATATAGTCCCACTTGTTTATCCTGTCTTTTATTTCACTTCCCTGTGGAGATAAATCAGCAAATATATTGCTCCGAGAGATGTCGGAGAGCTTACTGCCTATGTTTTCTTCTAAGATGCTTATGGTTTCACGGCCTACATTTAAGTCTTTTATCCATTTTGAGTTTATTTTTGTGAGCGGTGTAAGCTGGTGATCTAGTTTCATTTTTTTGCAGGTAGCTGTCCAATTTTCCCAACACCATTTGTTAAAGAGGCTATCTTTACTCCATTGAATTTCCTTACCTCCTTTGTCAAATATCAGTTGTCCATAGAACTGTGGGTTTATTTCTGGGTTCTCTGTTCTGTTCCATTGATCTATATGCCTGTTCTTATGCCAGTACCAGGCTGTTTTGAGTACAATGGCCTTGTAGTATAACTTGATATCAGGAAGTGTGATACCTCCCACTTTATTCTTTTTTTTTTTTTGTATTTTTCTGAAGCTAGAAACAGGGAGAGACAGTCAGACAGACTCCTGCATGTGCCCGACCAGGATCCACCCGGCACGCCCATCAGGGGGCGACGATCTGCCCACCAGGGGGCGATGCTCTGCCCCTCTGGGGCATCACTCTGTTGTGACCAGAGCCACTCTGGCGCCTGGGGCAGAGGCCAAGAAGCCATCCCCAGCGCCCGGGCCATCTTTGCTCCAATGGAGCCTTGGCTGCGGGAGGGGAAGAGAGAGACAGAGAGGAAGGAGAAGGGGAGGGGTGGAGAAGCAGATGGGCGCTTCTCCTGTGTGCCCTGGTTGGGAATCGAACCCAGGACTTCTGCACGCCAGGCCGATGCTCTACCACTGAGCCAACTGGCCAGGGCCTATTCTTCTTTTTTAAGATTGCTGAGGCTTTTTGTGTTCTCTTTTGGTTCCATATAAATTTTTGGAATATGTGGTCTATATCTTTGAAGTATGTCATTGGTATTTTAATTGGTATTGCATTGAATTTATAGATTGCTTTGGGTAAAATAGACATTTGACATTTTAATGATGTTTATTCTTCCTAACCATGAGCACAGTATATGCTTCCACTTGTTTGTATTTTCCTTGATTTCTTTTATCAATGCTTTGTAATTTTCTGAGTACAAGTCTTTAGTCTCCTTGGTTAAGTTTACTCTTAGGTACTTTATTTTTTTGGTTGTAATTGTGAAGGGGATTGTTTCCTTAATTTCTCTTTCTGACTGTTCATTTTTAGTGTATAAAAATGCCTCTGATTTCTGAGTATTGATTTTATATCCTACCACTTTGCTGAATTCACGTATCAGGTCCAGTAGCTTTTTGACTGAGACTTTAGGGCAGGGGTCCCCAAACTACGGCCCGCGGGCCGCATGTGGCCCCCTGAGGCCATTTATCCGGCCCCCACTGCACTTCCAGAAGCGGCACCTCTTTCATTGGTGGTCAGTGAGAGGAGCATAGTTCCCATTGAAATACTGGTCAGTTTGTTGATTTAAATTTACTTGTTCTTTATTTTAAATATTGTATTTGTTCCCGTTTTGTTTTTTTTACTTTAAAATAAGATATGTGCAGTGTGCATAGGGATTTGTTCATAGTTTTTTTAATAGTCTGGCCCTCCAACAGTCTGAGGGACCGTGAACTGACCCCCTATGTAAAAAGTTTGGGGACCCCTGCTTTAGGGTTTTCTATATACAATATCGTATCATCTGCAAATAATGATAGTTTTACTTCTTCTTTTCCAACTTGAATGCCTTTTATTTCTTCTTCTTGTCTGATTGCTGTGGCTAGGATTTCCAGGACTATGTTAAATAAGAGTGGTGAAATGGGGCACCCTTGCCTTGTTCCTGATCTTAAAGGGATTGCTTTTAATTTTTGCCCATTGAGTATGATGTTGGCTGTGGGTTTCTCATAGATGGCTTTTATCATGTTGAGGTATGTTCCCTGTATTCCCATATTGCTGAGAGTTTTGATCATAAATGGGTGCTATATTTTATCAAATGCTTTTTCTACATCTATTGAAATTATCATATGGTTTTTCTCCTTCCTTTTGTTTATGTGATGAATCACATTGATTGATTTACGAATATTGTACCATCCTTGCCTCCCCAGAATAAATCCCACTTGATCATGGTGTATGATTTTTTCCATATATTGTTGGATCCAGTTTGCTAATATTTTGTTGAGGATTTTAGCATCTATATTCATCAGAGATATTGGCCTATAATTTTCTTTCTTTGTGTTGTCTTTGCCTGGTTTTGGAATCAGAATTATGTTCGCCTGATAAAAGGAGCTTGGAAGTCTTCCCTCCTCTTGAATTTTTTGAAATAGTTTGAGAAGGATAGGAGTTAGTTCTTCTTTGAATATTTGGTAGAATTCCATTGTAAAGCCATCGGGCCCTGGACTTTTCTTTGTTGGGAGTTTTTTGATAACTGTTTCAATCTCATTTGTTGTAATCGGTCTGTTTAGGTTTTCTGATTCTTTCAGATTGATTTTTGGAAGATTGTATGTTTCAAGGAATTTGTCCATTACATCTACGTTGTCTAGTTTTTTGGCATACAGTTCTTCATAGTATTTTCTTACAATATTTTGCATTTCTGTTGTGTCAGTTGTTATTTCTCCTCTCTCATTTCTAATTTTATTTATTTGAGTCTTCTCTCTCTTTTTCTTGGTGAGTCTAGTTAAAGGTTCATCAATCTTGTTTACCTTTTCAAAGAACCAGCTCCTAGTTTCTTTGATCCTCTGTATTGTTTCTTTAGCCTCTATGTCATTTATTTCTGCTCTGATCTTTATTATTTCCTTCCTTCTACTACATTTGGGCTTTATTTGCTGTTTTTTTTCTAATTCTTTTAGATGCAGGGTTAAGTTGTTTATTTGAGCTTTTTCTAGCTTCTGAAAGTGTGCCTGTAGTGCTATGAACTTCCCTCTCACTGCTGCTTTTGCTGTGTCCTATAAATTTTGAGTTGATGTATGCTCATTGTCATTCATTTCTAGGAATTTTTTTATTTCTTCTTTGATCTCATTCTTAATCCATTCATTATTTAACAATCTGCTATTTAGTTTCCATGTGTTTGAGAATTTTTGAGCTTTTCTGTTGTGGTTCATTTCTAGTTTCATGCCATTGTGATCGGAGAAAGTGCTTGATATGATTTCAGTCTTCTTAAATTTGTTGAGAGCACTTTTGTGCCCTAACATGTGGTCTATCCTAGAGAATGTACCATGAGCACTTGAAAAGAATGTATATTCTGCTGCTTTAGGGTGAAAGGTTCTGAAGATATCTATTAAATCGAGTTGATCTAGTGTTTCCAATAAGTCTGCTGTTTCTTTGTTAATTTTCTTTCTTGAGGATCTATCTAGTGATGTTAGTGGGGTATTGAAATCCCCTACTATATTATAGTATTGCTGTTGATCTTGCCCTTTAAATCCATCAAAGTCTGCTTTATATATTTGGGTGCTCCTATATTAGGTGCATAGATATTTATAATAGTTATATCTTCCTGTTGGATTACTCCCTTTATGATTATGTAGTGGCCTTCTTTATCTCTTACTATATCCTTTGTTTTAAAGCCCAATTTGTCTGATATAAGTATTGCTACCCCAGCTTTTTTTTCATTTCCATTTGCATGAAATGTTTTTTTCCATCCTTTTACCTTCAATCTATGTGTATCTTTTGTTCTAAGGTGTGTCTCTTGTAGACAGCATATGTATGGGTCCTATTTTCTTATCCATGCAGCTACCCTATGTCTTTTGATTGGATCATTTAATCCACTTACGTTTAAGGTTATTATTGATATGAAGTTGTTTATTGCCATTTTCTTCTTTAAAGGTGTATTCCTTTTTTGCTATATTCTTTTCCCACTTTGATCTGTTTACAACAGGCCCCTTAACATTTTCTGCAGCATTGGTTTGGTTGTAATGAATTCCTTGAGTTATTTTTTTGTCTGGGAAGCTTTTTATTTTTCCTTCGATTTTAAATGATAGCCTTGCTGGATAAAGTAGTTTTGGTTGTAGGTTCTTGTTCTGCATTACTTTGAATATTTCTTGCCATTCCCTTCTGGCCTCAAGTGTTTCTGTTGAGAAGTCGGATGTCATCCTTATGGGGGCTCCTTTGTAGGTGATAACTTTTTTTTCTCTTGCAGCTTTTAATATTTTCTCTTTATCGCTTAGCTTTGGTATTTTAATTATGATGTGTCTTGGTGTAGGTTTCTTTGGGTTTCTCTTTAATGGAGTCCTCTGTGCTTCTTGGACTTGTGAGAGTTTCTCTTACATTAATTTAGGGAAGTTTTCAGCTATGATATGATTGAACAAAGTCTCTATCCCTTGTTCTTTTTCTTCTTCTTCAGGAACCCCTATGATGCGGATGTTATTTCTCTTCATGTTGTCACAGAGCTCTCTAAGAGTTTCCTCTGACTTTTTGAGTCTCTTTTCTCTTTTCTTCTCTGCTTTCATGCCTTCATTCCAGTTGTCCTCCAACTCGTTGATTCAATCCTCAGCTTTATCTATCCTGTTTTTAATTCCTTCCATTGTGGTCTTTATTTCTGATATTGTATTTGTCATCTCTGACTGATTCTTTTTTATACTTGCTATTTCTTTATTTAGGTGTTCATAATGACCATCCATTGTGGTTCTAAGATCCCTAAGCATCCTTACAATCATTATTTTGAACTCCGCATCTGGAAGTTTGATTATTTCCATATCACTCAGTTCATCTTTTGAAGGTGTCTCTTGTGGTTTCGTATGGATTGTACTTCTTTGTCTTCTCATTGTCTGTTTTGGGGTTTTTTATTTGTAGAGTTGGTTGAGTCTAGGCTTGGTGTTGTCTGCCTCCAGTTTTCAGTTATTTCTAGGTCTTCTTGGGTTGGTATCAGCTGTTATCTGTAATCCACTTTTGGATTTGGGCAGCTTTGAAGTCTTGATTTGTTTGTTTTCTTAACAGGTGATAGTCTTTTTACTGATCTCAGCAGGGGCTTCCTTGAAACTGTATCCAGGAATGTGGTGGGTGTAATCTGAGACTCTGAAGGCCTCTTTAGTCAATTAATCTCTCTGGGGTCAGGGTGTTTTCTCAGCTTCAGTAGGGGAAGGTGTATCTCAGATCTCCATGGAGACCTTAGTTACTGCCCCTCCTCCCCACTTCTTGTTTTCAGCTGGTTCTTGTTGCGCTGATTGGAGCTAGATATATGTCTGGAGATCTCTGATCCGTAAGCAATTCAGCTCTGTTTTGTGAAAGGTTCAGTCCCTCCCCCAGCTATGGCCACCTCCAGCACAGATGAGTCAGCTTTTTTAGTTCGTCTCCTGCATTCCTAGCCCCTCACAGTCTGTCACTTTCCCTGTCCTTTCCACTTGGGAGATAAGCTGGTCTTTTAACACACCTCGCTCTCTGGTTGCCAGGCAAGTGGCTGTGAGCAGTAGTTTCTGCCCTTTTCCCTGTGTGAGATCCCCTCTGGGCTCTCAGCCTTACCCCCCCCCCTCCGTTCCTGTAAGCAGGGGAGATTCAGACACTCCCTACCAGGTTTTTTGTGGCTTCTTCTTTGCTCCTTGGTTTTTGAGAGCTGTTCTTGTAGTTCAGAGTTGGTTTTTCATGCTGATTTTTCCTAATTTGATTTGTATTCCAGTTTGGTGGTGAGAGCTGGGCGTCTGTGTGTCTGTCTACTCCGCTGCTATCTTTTCAGTCCTGGATAATTCAATATTTTAAATATAAACATTACCACATGCTTTTCTAGGGTTTGGATGGACAAGCAAAGAATACCTGGGAAATTGGTGGGGAAATGGGGAGACAGAATAGAGACAAGAATCCCGTGGCCTGATGAATCGGCTTCTGCCTTAGGTTCATGACTAAAAGTGACAAAGAGAAACTTTCTACCCCAGGAAAAGAATGGTGTTTGCTGCAACAAGGACCTTCATCCTAATCCACTTGCTATGAGTCTCTGCTTCCTGTGTAGCTTAACTTTGGGACAGATACTCTCAGGGAACATTAGGAAGTACAAAAGTATAAAGAAGCATCAGAACAATCCCTTATCTTATAAGAGAGTGACAGCCTCAACACAGAAAGGTGACAATCCTATAGAATCCCAGCGACATAGTGAAAACTAATTGAGACCTATGGCTCGCTGATTCATTCATGACTATTACGGAGCACCCACCCATATATGTACTCAACATGTCAACACTGAACAACCCTCTACTCTCATGGAGTTTAAATTCTACTGGTGAGGACAGACGATACAGACACAAGAAATTCATTCAATGTGATTTTAAAATAACAGAGGAAAGATCCAATACGTTTCAGATTGGGAAGGAGTAGGCATTACTTAGTCTGTTTGCCTTGATAGCCCTTGTGGGGGTGCTCTCACCTGTTCCTGGTACTAGGGATATTAGGGAGCAAAATATTGAGATGTACAGGGCAGATTTTAACATAAAAACCCAGCCCAAGAGACAATCTAGTTACCTGGATTAAGAGAATACATTTTATACCAATGTTAAGAGCAGAAATTCTATACCGCAGGTCACAGGACTATTGGTTCATGGCACATTGATGGCTACAATGTTGGTAATGGGTATCCTAGGATAAATGAGACTAATACCGATCAAAACAGCTAGTAAACACTGAGACTCTATTTCCCTTTGTAGATGTAAAATACATAATACTCTAGTAAATGTCCTACCATGTCCTTAGGAAACCTCTGTAGTCTCGGTTAAACCATTTGTTTTCTTTATTTACTTGAACAGAGCCTGCGTTTCTTCTTCCTTTTAGCGGCAAACTGGTCTTCATTGAATATAAGATATCATTCATTGTAAGCAGTATCATCACTTAATTTGCCATTATTCAAGAAAAAGCACTCTGCCAATTATAACTGCAATACATTGTCATCTATGAGATATTCTTGTTAGAGAGATGTTGATATGGGAAACAATGTGAAACTTAGACTTGTTGGGTAGAATCAAACCTGGATCTTAGATATGCCAGACAAAGAGGGCTTCTCTTCTCTGATTTAGGACCTGTTGTGTTTGCCCACTCATTATTTTCTTTCATTCACCATAAAGTGGATAGTATAGGGTGTTAAGTTGGTAGCACAGAAAACCCACTGATCAACACAGATTTATGTGTCTTTTCATAGTATAGAATATATTTGGTGTTGTGAAGCAGTACCCACTAGTAACTATGGGCGTGTGTGTGTGTGTGTGTGTGTGTGTGTGTGTGTGTTGTGTGTTCTGGAAGGGGATAAAAGGCTTAAAGTTCTGGATATAGAGAGCTCTTGCAACTGGGTGTGGACTTGGGACTGGGTCTGGTGAATGGAGCAAGAGTAGAGGTGATACATGTCACTTCTGGACAGAGGTAGTTACTGTCTGTGGGCTGGCCCCACGCTCTTCTCACATTCTGCAGCACCCTTAGAGGCTTCATGTTGAATATGGCAGCAGATGAAATAAAAGGAGCCTGGATCCATGATTCATCCTTGGAATACCTCCAACCAGGAATATCCTCATGGAGAATTTCATGAGCAAGAAATAAAATTTTATTATGTTAAGTCACTAAAGTTTAGAGGCTGATACAGCAATAGGCCTAATCTAACACAGGTCAGTTTTGTTCTTTTATTATTTATTCTTGAATATGCAGTCCCTGCCAAGTAATATTCAATACTTCTTCTAGAATTCTGGTGAAGGTGAGATGCTTTCAGAGACTCAAGGATGATTGGTACTGAGTTTACCTTGCTCCACTGAAAGGGGGTAGAAAATCAAGCCTCTTCCCATGCCCAAGGTGTAACTATTACTGTAATACACTGGAAATTATGGGCCCAGGACAACGGCCAATCACCACTGTCTTACTTCACTGGAACACTGCTGTAGTGGGTCCATCAACAAAAGCAAGTAAAATTTGATAATCCAGGACTTAATGTTTCTCTTCTGTATTTGATACATAGCCTGTCTTCTGGAAGAGGCGCGCAAAAAGCTAGATCTCTTTGATTAAGGGCATTGATGAGGAGGAAGATTCTTTAAAAGGCACTATCATGAATCCTCTAGTACCCAGAGATAGAAGCATTTTCCAGGAAGATTTCTATAAACCCTATGTATTAACATCTCGTGAAGCAGAGCCTAGGAGATTGTCTTGAACCCTTCCTCCGAGGTCTCATCTTGACCATCAAAGGTTTTTCTCTCCAGTGACAAGAAAAAGAGGGTTTGCACCCTTACACATACAGATTACTCTATTAACTTAAGTGCCATAGCCTAGCAATGGGGTCCAGTTGTGTCTGGCCTCAAATAACACACCTTAATTCTTCTTATAAAGTGGAGAGGGTGGTGTGCTTGTGTGTGTGTGTGTGTGTCAGGGTGGGGGAGGCCAAGAAGCTTGAGGTCTGGGCATTGTACAGCCTCAGATTATTACTATGGCATGAAGTGATTCAATTTGCATTTTAGAAATACTGCTTTAATTTTAGGAATAAAGATGGATTGGTAGAATTGAGACGGTGGATGAGGTGAATTTGATCCTGGGGCAATCCATTAACATCCCCATTTTATTGCACTAATCTAGGACAAGGGGGATCATAATGACATAAATGAAGATGGACATGTTAGAATTATTTTATAGATAAAATCTATAGGGCCTGGTAAAATGTCTTGTTTCAAAATGTAGGTTTTATTATTTGGGTGTGGTAAGACCACTAGATGGAGAGATGATGACCATGACTATCACTGATAGTTTGTTACTCACAGCTCCCAGGAGGAGGAGACATGCCACACGATGCAGGGCCACGTGGGGGAGCTCTAGGGTTCATCAGGAGGCAGAAGGAGAGAGGCTGAGGCATGGACAGGAGTCTTTATTGTGGCTTCTGTGGGGGAGGCAAGGAAAGGCAGGGTAAGCAGGCTTACTTACCATTGTCTGCTCTGAATAGGCTAGGTTAGGGGTTAGGGGCTTTCTCTATTCCATCTGGAATCTGGCCCTGTGATGATAAGGGCAGAAGAATATTGCCTCCTAGAGTATTAAAGCCAGATAGAAACTGTGGTTCAGCAATGGGTTTTGGGTGGGTTAGTTTGCAAATCATTTGTGATGCCTAGGAACAGGCTAGCCCTGGGAGGGGCAATCTATCCTCAGCAAGACCCCCATGCCAGAGCACCGAGAATACAGAAAATAAGAAGAAAGTAGTTACAGTCATCCCTTGCAATATTGTGGTTCACTTTTCATGGCCTCACTGTATTGCGAATTTTTAAATTGTATGTATCTAATTTTGTATCGCGGATTTTTCACTGTATCATGGGATTTTGAGGTATACAGGTATTTTTTATATATTTATCATTTTAATTAATTTTGAGGTAAAATAAGTATTTTTCTAGCTTAAAAGTTGAAAACAATGTAAAAATATTAATTAAAACATATTAAAAGAATATTAAATCAAAATAAAATATGTAGTGTAGAATTTTATATGTTGTTAAAATTATGTAGGTTTAAGAGTGTAGAAAGTGTTTAAGAGCAAAGGAAGTGTTTTTTAGAGTGTGGGAAAGGTTAATAACAGTGTGGGGAAGGTTTAAAAGAGTGTGGGGAGGGCTATAAAGCCTTAAAATATATATATATAAATAATAAAATAAATTTAAGATCGCTCCTTCCCGGATTTTCACCTATTGCACGGGGTTCTAGAACCTAACTCCCGAGATAGACAAAGGACCACTGTATTATACATTTGATAAGAGAAAGGAGGAAGCCAAAGAAATTTTCATCTTCAGTGACTATATGGATGGGAAATGCTATTAAGTTTCCAGAGAGCTAAACTTTACTGAGCACCTACTCTGTGCCAGGCCAGGCATTGCTCTGAGACCTTCACATAGTCTCACTGAATCCTCAAGGCAGAGTTTTGACACAGGGACCTTTTTTAGCTTCATTTTACAGCTGTACTGAAGAAGTCTGTAAGAGCTTCTGCTCAGTCCCCAGGACATGCTCCCTCCCAACTTGATTTCATATATGTTGGATTTGGGGTCCCTGCAGAACATCTGGATAGAACTACCTATATAGGACGCAATACCAGTAACACCCCATTTTAAAGTATGCTCTTATTGAACAGAGATTTACATGGTAGTCACATCATCCAGACACTGTTTAAAAGCTTTACAAATACCAATTTATTTAATCCTGTGACGATCTTTGAGGTACATATTTATTCCCATTCTATTCAGATTTTTTATATAGTTTTACTTAGACAATTAATTTTAACATGGTGACATTGGTCAACTAGAGCACATAGATTTAGAGAAAACATCTCCAGATCATTTTGACATTCGATTATGTTGTATACCCATCACCCAAAGTCAAATCGTCCTCGTCACCTTTCATTTGGTTTTCTTTATGCCCCTCCCCTCCCACCACCCCCTCCCTCTCCTTTCTTCCCCTCCCCCTGGTAACCACTGCACACTTATCTATTCTATTCAGATTTTAATCATCACTGTAGCTACCAATTTATGGAATATACAAATGAACCATGCTCTACTCTAGATGTTTTATGTAAATGAACTTAATGCACTCATGCAAGACAAATGTGATTGTCTCCATTTTAAAGACCAAAAGACTAAGGCTTAGGGGCTGATAGCACTTGTCTCCTGTCATGTGGCTTTAATGATATGAATTCTATAAATTCCAGCTTCTGTTACGATTAAAACTTTTTATTCCATTTTCACACCAGTAATTAAGGTTCCATAGTTTAAATGACTTGACCAATGACATACGGTCGTAAATCACCCATCCTGGACTTGAATGTCAGTATATTTGATTCTTCATTCTAGTCTTTCCTACACTATTCCTGTACTTTGCAAAATGAGTTTCCCTGGAGCTTAATTTTCAGTTTCAGAAGTAATCCCAAGATTTCGCAAGGTTGGATGGTGCAATGGGCCGATTGTGACCTCCCTCCCTCCCCGTTCACGTGTTGAAATCCTAACCCTCCCCCTCCCATGACCTCAGGGGGTAGTAGTATTTTGAGATAGGGTCTTTAAAAAGGTAGTGAAGGTAAAATAAGGTCAAATGGGCAGGCCCTCATCCAATGTGACTGGTGTCCTTCTAAGAGGAAATCAGGACACAGGCACACAGAGGGAAGACCATGTGCAGACACAGGGAGAGGATGACCATCTATCAGCCCAGGGAGAACCTGCAAAGTAATCAACCCTGCTGACACCATGGTCTCAGGCTCATACCAGAACTCTGTGAAAAAGTATATTTCTGTTGTTTAAGCCACCCAATTTGTGATCTTTAGTCATGGCCGCTCAAGGAAATTCATAGGCAGTAAGTGAGCAGGACTAAAACTTTGTGGGAAAGCCACCATCCTAGACAGGTACAGAGACTGCTTAACCAGTCTGATTACTTTCCCAGCTTTGCTAGCACTGAGGTCAGATGACTTAGCTGGGATGACTGCCAGCTTCCTCTTGCTGTTACTCCAGCCACTGGTCTGCAGACGTCTTCCCCTAACTTCCCCTCTCGAGACAGGGGAGATAAAGATCAGAGAAACAGAAGTCCAGAATGCTAAGGTTGCCACTCTCAGTTCCTCCTGCCACTTAGCAGAGGGCTGCTTTGAATACAGAAATTGTCGTGGGGCACTGAGCAAGGAGCGAAGAGACCAGCGCTTCGGAGGCTGCTGGGCAGGCAGTCACAGCGCGTCCTGCGTTCGCAGGGCCGGCTCTGCTCACAGAGAATGCCGGGATGACGCCTCCCACCCGCCTGGCTGGGACTCTGATCCCAGCCATGGCCTTTCTCTCCTGCCTGAGACCTGAGAGCTGGGAACCTTGTGTGCAGGTACGTGTCCCGGGTCCGATCACCTCCTGTGCACTTTGTTTCACTTCTGAAAAAAAACCCTGCTTTCTGCCCAGAATTTCCCACTGTGGGCTCTGGTTAGTTTCATTTCCAAAAAGGAGTCAAATTACCTTCAACTCTGGAGAAGCCACAGGGACCAAATAATTCATGGCTATAAGGCACTTACGGGCAGCCCGTGGGGTCATGTCCCATTTAGGACTTTCGGTCAGATAGACCTGCTTAAAAAATCACTGTTCTTGGGCTTCTGGGCTGTGCGATCTTGAAGAAGTTATTACACCTCTCTGAGAGCAGTAGTTCTCACAGCTATAAAAGAATGATCATACTTCCTACTATGATCGGGACTTGTAAGAAGGTTGCTTCCTCGCATGTCTTTCTGCTGGTGGTCTGTACTCAGCTTCAAGTAGTCACTTTGCCCCCTTTCCGTCTTAGGAGGATTTTTTGTTGTTGTTGTTTCTGAATAGGAAAAGCTTTCTAAGTGGATTTCATTCTTCTGAAGCTAGTCATAGTTCTCTCCAAAGGGCGAGAAGAAAAGAGACTTAAAAAAAATAAAATAAAAAGGAGAAAGAGAGAGACTAAAGAGAGGAAGGGAAAAAGAGAGAACAATAAGTGGAATGTCAGCTAATGCAATGGTTCCTTTTCTCTGTGAAACACCCACCAGCTGGTGTGCAATCACATTCATGGTGGATCTCGTTCGCACGGCTGCTTTGGAAGCCCAGGATAGAACCAGAGAGCCAAGAGATCGTCCTGGGATTCAGGGTGTGGTGGAGTTGGAAACTCAACAGAAGCACAGCCAGCCGGAGTCCTGGAATTTAAAGACACAGGGGTAAATAGAGGACTTTAATATGTAACAAAGATGAATCTGTTATTGCAGAGTCCTCTACTTCCCCAATTCCCTACCCTCAGTCCTACACTTGTCCTCTCTGTGACTCCCTTGCTGTTAGGTTAATGGGAAGAGATCCACCAATCAGGGTCGCCCCAGGATGAAAGCACACCAACTTCCTGCCCCTCCCCTTCCTCACGCCTTGTATTCTCTCCCCGCCCATCCCCAGTCCTCAGTTCTCCTGGCCTTGACTCTTGAACAATTACCGATCTTTTGACTGCATAACGCCCTTCCTTCAATCCACTCTGCATATTTTTCCTCGTTGTTTGTTTGTTTGTTGTTGTTTTTTTCCTGAGGCTTGTTCCTAACAAATTACCCTCTTTAAAAACATAATAGCTCTTCATTGCTATCAGGACTGTTTCCTAGCACCAGGCCTTTGACTGGCTGTTTCCTCTAGCTAGAATGCTTTTTCCCAGGACAGTGCTGCCCAATGGTAGTGGCACGTGGACCACACGGTAGTATTTAAATTTAAATAATAAATATAACTAACTAAATTTTAACTAATTAAATTTAAAACATAGTGTTTTTTTAAACCCAGTATATTCAAAGTTTTATTTCAAAATGTAATTCAAACTATTAATAAGAAATTTTACATTCTTTCTTTGGTACTAAGTATATATTTTACAGTGACCATACATCTCAGGTTAGCCTATCCACATTTCTCATGCTCAGTGTCCTTGGGTGGCTGACTAGTAGCTACTATGTTGAAGAGGGCAGCCCTAGATGTTTGTATGGCTTAACTCCTTACATTATTCAGATCTCTGCTTAAGAGTCACCTCCTCCAGGCAGTCTTCTTTGATCACCTCATGTAGAGATTCCCACCCCATATTTGCCTCTAATCTTTTGTGCTGCTTTATTTTCTATAGCACTCCAATTATACATATATGTTATAGATATATATTATATGTATATTTTATACATATATATTTGTTTAGTTTTTTCCTTTTAAATAAAATTTGTAAGAGGGCAAGGTCATTGCTGGTTTTATTTACCACTATATCTCAGTTCCAAACACCCAGCAGTTGCACAATTTCTATGTACTGAATGATTTCAAAGTCTCGCCACAAGACAAAGTATACGGAAGGATCCTTCTCCGGCACCGGCTTTCCCTGGGGCTCAGGGTTTCAGCACTCCCTCCATGTGTCAGCTAATGATATGAACTAGCTTTTCATCCCTCCTCACTTGCACTGCTCTCTCCTCCTCCTTCTCTCCATGTATCCAAATCTTGCTCATCCTTTTCAAGACCCACCTTGAAACCTTCTCTTTCTCCATACCCTTCTACCACCCCTGGATGCAAAATCGATCATCTGTCTTTTCTAAAACTGGAGGAGACACGTCCTAAGTCTGGTTGAACGGCCCTTCTCAGTAGTGTGAGCTGTGCTCCCGTTTAAACCCCTGTTCCAGACAGTGAGCTCATGGAAGTCTGTAGCCGCATCTCCTTGGTCTTTGTGTTGCCCAACACACTAACCAGAAAATGCCTGCAACCGGGATCTACATAAACCTCCATTCAATCAGCAATTCATTGAACATTTATTAAACAAATATTTATTAAGCGTCGGCCATTCTCCAGGCACCATTCTGAGGGCTGGAGACATGGCAGAGAGCAAGACCACTGAACCTTATAATCTAGTACGGGAGATGAATAGCCCGCATGGGACAATCGCACAGACAACATAATGTTAGATGGTGCTACTTCCTGTGAGGAAGGATGAAAGAGGGTATGAGAAGAGTGCTGGCACCAGCCTCTATTGTGTGAGGCTCCTATTAAGGATAAGGTTTAAGCAGACATGGAAATAAAGTGAGGACTTGCTTGTAGGGCCTGGGAGACTTTATGTGTATTCTTTTATCTCCCTGAATTCTTCTTTAAAAAGTTTATTTGAAGATTAAAGTATAGAATGTAAGAAATATGCTGGTATAGAGTAAGGAATTAGTAACAACTAGTAAAAGTAAATGTTAACATTTATTGATCATTTAACTGTAACAGGCTTTGAGATAATCTCTTTTAAATTCCTTACCTCATTTAATCCTTTCAACAGAGTCTATTGGTGTTAAACAGCAGAAAGCCAAAATTATACGGATTAAGCAAGACATTTTATTCCAGCAGCGATTTTCAACCTTTTTCATTTCATGGCACACATAAACTAGTTACTATAATTCTGCAGCACACCAAAAAACACAGGTTTTACTGATCTGACCAAAAAAAAGGTATAATTTTGATTCTTTCACAGCAGACGGTTATTGTTGTATTGGCGACTGTTGTTTTTTTATTTGACAATCTAAGGGGAAAAGATCAGTGTCCCTGAATAAATAGGTATCGCACGTTTTTAAAATTCTTGTGACACACTGGTTAAAAATCGCTGTGTTAGAGAAATCAGGGAATTCAGAAATTAAGTGATATTTTAGAGAACAAGGCTTACAAAGAATTTGGGGAAAACTATAATAGGAACCAACACAGGAAGCAAGGCGGCATAGAGGACCTGACATTATTTACTAGGGTCTACCACTGGAGTCCATGCCTTCCAACTTGTCCCTCCCACCCCATTTCTGTGTCACCTGCTCAAAGTTCAGTAAGTCAAGGGAGAGACAGAATTGACCAAAAGTGGGCTATGACTAAGAAAGGTCTGGACACCTTGACTGGCAGTCTCCCCTGGCTGTATACAATGAATATACAATGTATATGCTGTGGGCGGAGGATTACTTAGAAAACAAAATCTTGCCCTAAATCACATGAAAAAGCTAATATGAGCCTGACCTGTGGTGGTGCAGTGGATAAAGCGTCTACCTGGAAATGCTGAGGTCACTGATTCAAAACCCTGGGCTTGCCTGGTCAAGTCACATATGGGAGTTGATGCCTCCTGTTCTTCCTTTCTCTCTCTCTCTCTCTCTCTCTCCTCTCTAAAATAAATAAATAAAGTCTTTAAACAAATAAAAAGAGTTCATAAAAAAAAGAAAAAGAGCTAATGTGAATCCCCAAGGTTTTAGACTCCCAAGCCTTAGCTCTTCACCACCAGATTCTACTGCTTCTTGCTAAATGCTGCAATTATTATAGTAGAGATTATAATATTGGTTTTATGGTAGCTGTTCTTTTCTTTTTATCTAGAGTAAAATGTTTTATAAGTATAAAGTGAGTAGGAAATGGGTGAGTGGGTGGATGGGTGGGTTGATGGATGGGTGGGTGAGTGGGTGGGTGGATGGATGGATTGGTAGGTGAATAGATGGGTGGATGGGGTTTGGGAGGTAAATGGGTGGGTAGGTGGGTGGATAGATAGATGAGTAAATGGATAGGTGAGTGGGTGGATGGGTGGGTGGATGGATGGATGGATCGATTGATCAATGGATCAATGGATAGATGGATCAATGGATGGAGGTTGACTGGCCACTGTGCTTATACTAGAGGCTTCTCAGATTCTGGCTTAGAGGAGGGAAAGGTATATTGAGGTACAAGTGGTGCCTGCAGGAAGACACTACGTCTAATGTATGATTATTGCAGGTGGTTCCAAACACTACTTACCAGTGCATGGATCTGAATCTCTACAAAATCCCTGATAACATCCCCGCATCAACTAAGAACCTGGACCTGAGCTTTAACCCCCTGAGGCGTTTAGGCAGCCATAGCTTCTCCAAATTCTCAGAACTGCAGGTGTTGGATTTATCCAGGTAATGAATGAGCTTTTAGACACTGCTATAAGGTAAAATGTTCATTGTTCTATCATTTCATTCACTTATTCATTCACTCATTCAACAGATGTCTTACTTGCCATATAACTTGGGGAAGCTACCTGCCATCTCTTATTCTCAGTTTCACAGGTAAGATCTGTGAAATGAGACAGTTTCTAAGGATAATTCTATCTTTAATTGATTCAAACTCTTTCATCACCAGATATGAGTCCTGCTCTATGTTGTATATTCTACTATGAAACAAGAATATATTGATATATAACATTCAACTTTAGCTATTAAGGAGGACGTACCTACTTGAAAGAGTTAATGTGTTAAAATCTTGAGCACATAATAGACATTCAACAAATATTACTGATTTTGATTTTGGATTTTGAAGCTGAGATAAGGATAGTAATATATAACAGTAGATGATAAGCTATGTGTAAATTAGAGGCAACATGTATTTTTCAGAGGAGAGGTCTTCTCTGCACTCAGTAGTCCAGACAGATTTCATGAACTGTGTGGGGATCAAATAATGTTTGGAATATTGAAAATGAAGTAGAAGATAGGCAATTAGGAAGATAAAAGTAACCAAGGAGAAAGATGATAAGATCAAAGGGAAACATCTGCTGTGGGCAGTGAACAATGGCTAAGATTTCTTTTCTGATGCAGGGGATATATCATTCTTTAGGACAGGTCAAGTTAGCATTATTATTTGGGATGGGGCGTCTGAATCTTAATATTGGTTAGAGGCCTTATTAAAAAAAGTAATGAACCATTTTTAGATAGTGGACTAGATAATGAACCATATTCTCTGAAACAGTTTGTGAAAAATAGAGAAACATTTTTCATACGGCTTTTTATTATAGAAAGTCCTAATAAAGACTAACAGCATAGTATGAAAGTACTTTTCTAGAGTAGATATTTCTGTAGAAGAGTGAGCATCTGACGTTTTGTATGGTATCTTGGATACTGATAGAGTATAACGAAGCAAGAATTGGGCATTTTAACGGCAATGGTGTAGTTTTTAGATCCCCATGGGGTCAAAAGACCTGAGCCAGCTCATTCCACAACATTTATAGCCATGTGGCCTGAAGCATGTCTCTTCACCCCCCTGAATCTCAGTTTTCAATCAGTGAAACAGAAATGATGAAATTTACCCCACAGGGTTAAATGTGATAATGAATGTTGACATGCTATATATATTAAAAACCTTACTAAAGAAGACTTTATAAATATAAAGTATTATTATTATTATTATAGCATTTCATTACTTTCTAAACTTCAGTTTTATCATTAAGAATTTTACCAAGAACTATATTGAGGTAGACAGACCAACCCTCTCCCTTTTTAAAACAAGTAGTATCCCATTAAACAGTGTCCCTTATAATTAACCTTTGATCCATCACCTACCCAACAGAGTTCCCTCAGAGGCCTTAAATATGTGCTCAGAGAGAGATTAGCCAGTAGGAGATTCTGAATTAGGGCAAGGACAAGCAATAGTACAACAGGTAATTCTCCTCCTATTCCTATTACTTTATAATGTTCACATACAGTAACTCAACTAGTTCTCTAAGGATGCTTTGTGATGGACCAGGAAGCCTTTCTTTCTCATAGAAACCTATTGATATATATATTTTTTCTTTTTATAGACCAGGAAACTGAGGCCTGGAGAGTTTAAATAATTTACCTACATTCATGTATCTTGTTGGCAGCAGACCAGAGATTCAACTTCACATTTCCTGCTTCCAAGTTAAATGTTTTCTTCATCTTAGTACTCTGCTTCTCTAGAGTGATGAGCACCCTTTGATGAGATAGGGACATGGCAAAACTCTTCTAGTCTTGCCTGATGCCTAGAATAATATGTATGTGTGTGTGTGTGTGTGTGTATATATATGATTATGGGCTATAAAGTCATATAACTGAAAGCAACTTGAAAAATAATCATTTTTAACTGACTCATTTAGAAATGTGATGACTTAGGCCCAGAAGGAAAAAGAAGCTTCCAAGAGAACACAGCACAAAAGGACAAGCAGAGACACCAGCCCCCGATGTCCTGGCCCTGTCTTCCATTGTCCTTTCTACTGCACCCACTAACCTCTATCCAGTTATCAATCAATAACAACCACAACAATTAAAGCTAGAACTTCAATGCTTTTATTTTTCATGAACCTTCTGAAGGGAGCAGGGCAAGTGGGAACATTATAAACATAATTCAGGTTCGACTAGGAAAGGCCTCATTTACAAACCAACTGTCAGGCATGTGCCGTGCTAGCAAGAGGTGACCATTGGGTCACTTACTGTTTGCCAACTGGAAGAAGGCCGTGTCTCTAGGACACCTCCAGGAAACATGGTTTATAGAGTGGCTTCCACTTCACTTGGGGTAGAATTCAAAACCATTTTTCTGGCCTGAAAACCGCAGTTCTTACTGGCTCTTCTGTATCAGCTGTTCTGCTCACGTCCTTCTCTTGTTCATCTACTCAGCTTTCAAATTTCAACTTAAGTGTTCTCAGAGAAGCCTACTCTGATCCCCCTTGTCTAAGTCTGCTCCCTGCGTGTAAATGAACTCTCATAATAGAATTTTCTCCCACAAAACTCACCCCTATCACTTGTATCTGTGACAACCACAGGTTTTTGTCAACACTAACTGCATCTTGTGACACTGAGGTGGGAGTTCTTATATCTTTGAAATTGACATTCACTGGTTGTTTATCCTGCCTAACTGCTAACAAATATCTGTATCAGCTGTCGCAATCAGACGTATGATCGCAATGACCCAAGGCAGGAACGTTGATCCAGGGCCGTGACACACTCTGCCAGCCAGCCGTAACTGTCTTTCTGTGCCCCAGTTATTGATTGTTAACTGGTTCCCTTCTGATGGCTGTGCTGTCTCTGCTCAGCATGTGTGCCTAGTGCGATGAAAAGAGCTCGTCCCCGTGGTTCGTCCGATGGTACCCCAGCGGGGAAGCTCTTCCTTGTTCATGCCCTCATCAGCCTGTTGGATATCTTTGTCTGTGTGCAATCACATAGCATGTCAAAGTTGTGTGTGAAGGGCTGTTTCTTTCTTTCTTTCTTTTTTTTTTTTTTTTAAATTTTTATTTTGGGCTTTCTATTATTCATCAGAAACATATAATCTATATCTGTTTTTCCCGTAGGTGTGAAATTCAGATGATTGAAGATAATGCATATCAAGGCCTAGAGCACCTCTCCACCTTGATATTGACGGGAAACCCTATCCACAGCTTTGCCACGGAAGCCTTTTCTGGACTGTCAAGTTTACAGGTGCTGGTGGCGGTGGAGATAAATCTACCATCTCTGAAGGCCTTGCCCATTGGATATCTGAAATCGTTGAAGGAGCTCAATGTGGCTCACAATCTTATTAATGAATTCCATTTACCTGAGTATTTTTCTCACCTGCCTAACCTGGAACTCTTAGACCTTTCCAATAACAAGATCCGACGTATTGATCGTAAAGGCTTGCAGGTTCTCCACCAAATGCCCCCATGCAAACTCTCTTTAGACTTGTCCCTCAATCCTTTAGACTTTATCCAACCAGAGACCTTTGAAAATATTCATCTCCATGAACTGACTTTGAGAAATACTTTTAACAGTACAGCTGTAATGAAAACTTGTATTCAAGGTCTGGCTGGTTTAACCATCAAACGGCTGGTTCTGGGAGAATTTAAGAATGAAAGGAACATGGATAGTGTTGACAAATGTGCCCTGGAGGGACTGTGCCATTTGACCATTGAAGAATTCCGAATAGCACACTTTGATGACTTCTCAGAGGACGCTCTTTATTCTTCAAGTTGTTTGGCAAATGTTTCTAAAATTTCTCTGGTCTCATTGAATTTGAAGAGTCTAGAAGGCCCCCCTAAAGATTTCAGATGGCAGTCCTTAACATTGGTTGATTGTAGACTGGAACATTTTCCCACTTTGGATCTGGCCTTTCTCCGGAAGTTTGTTTTCACTGCCAACAAACGCGTGACCACTTTTACTGATGTTAATCTACCAAACCTTGAGTTTCTAGACCTCAGTAGAAACGGGCTCAGTTTCAAGAGTTGCTGTTCTGACAGGGATTTTGGGACAACCAGACTGAAACACTTAGATCTGAGCTTCAATGATGTCATTACCATGGGTTCAAACTTCTTGAATTTAGAGCAGCTAGAACACCTCGATTTCCAGCATTCCAATTTAAAACAGGCCAGTGATTTTTCAGTCTTCCTATCACTCAAAAACCTCGTTTACCTTGATATTTCTTACACGAACACCCGAGTTGTCTTCCACGCCATCTTTGACGGCTTGTTCAGCCTCCAAGTCTTGAAAATGGCTGGCAACTATTTTCAGGATGACTTCCTTCCAAATATCTTCACAGATCTGACTAACTTGACCTTCCTGGACCTCTCTAAGTGTCAATTGAAAAGCGTGTCCCAGGACGCATTTGGCTCACTCCTTAAACTTCGGTTTCTGAATATGAGTCACAACAATCTCTTGTCCTTGGATATACTTCCTTATAAAGATCTCTCCCTTCAGGTCCTGGATTACAGTTTTAACCATATAGTGGCCGCCAAGAGGCAAGACCTACAACACTTCCCACGTAGTGTATCTTCCTTAAACCTGACTCAGAATGACTTGTCCTGTGCTTGTGAACACCTGAGTTTCCTGCAGTGGGTCCAGGACCACAGGCACCTCTTGGTGGGAGCTGAGAAAATGGTGTGCGCGAAACCGTTAGACAGGCAGGGTATGCCTGTGCTCAGTTTTAGAAACGCCACCTGTCAGACAAGCAAGACGATCATCAGCGTGTCGGTTCTCGGTGTAGTTGTGGTGTCTGTGGTAGCAGTTCTGGTCTATAAGTTTTATTTCCACCTGATGCTTCTGGCTGGCTGCAAAAGGTACGGCAAAGGCGAGAGCACCTACGATGCCTTTGTGATCTACTCGAGCCAGGATGAGGACTGGGTGAGGAATGAGTTGGTAAAGAACCTGGAGGAAGGGGTGCCCCATTTTCACCTCTGCCTTCACTACAGGGACTTTATTCCTGGTGTGGCCATCGCTGCCAACATCATCCAGGAAGGTTTTCACAAAAGCCGGAAAGTGATTGTTGTCGTGTCCCGGCATTTCATCCAGAGCCGATGGTGCCTCTTTGAGTATGAGATTGCCCAGACCTGGCAGTTTCTGAGCAGTCATGCGGGCATCATCTTCATCGTCCTGCAGAAGGTGGAGAAGTCCCTGCTTCGGCAGCAGGTGGAGCTGTATCGCCTTCTCAGCAGGAACACTTATCTGGAGTGGGAGGACAGTGTCCTGGGGAGGCACATCTTCTGGAGACGACTCAGGAAAGCCCTGCTGGATGGTAAACCATGGAGTCCGGAAGAAATAACAGATGCAGAGAGCAGCCAGCAAGAGGCAACAGCCTCCACCTGACGAGCGAACACGCCTTGGGTGCTTCTTGCCCAGGTGGACCCAATACTCGTTCAGTTAGCTCGTATTCAGTTCTGCAACCTGGTAGGCATTGCACGAAGGGAACGCGATTCAGCGGCACACAGGAGACACGGGAGTTTACAGTGCAAAGGGAATACACACTGTGCTAAAATGGACACCCTCCAGGTGGACGTTTCAACCAACTCACTAAGGCGTTCATTACAGGAAAATTCAACTCAAATCTTACATCTTATAATTGAATTATAACTAAGAGGCTTGCCCTGTTGACATCAGAAAAGGACATAATTCTTTTTCTGTGTCTTATGAATGGAAAGTACCTCACATTTTATGTTTTGACCACTTTAAACCACAGCAGTTATGGTGGTTTCAACTAAATTGGGCCTTGGCTCACTTTTCCATTTTCTCTTGACTACATTTAAATTCTATATGATACAATGGCCAAGACATAAAAGCAACCAAAGTGTCCCTCAATAGAGGACTGGATAAAGATGGAATACTACTCAGCCATAAGAAATGATGACATATTGCCATTCATGGCAACATGGATGGACCTTGAGAACACTATGCAGAAAAAGCTAAGAACTGTATGATTTCACACATAGGAGAGATATAGAACTGAGACTGCTGGACACAGATAAAAGTGGTTACCAGAGGGAGGGGGTATGAGGAGAGGAGTAAGGAGGGACAAATATATGGTGATGGAAAATTATTTGACTTTGAGTGATTGGCACACAGTGCAATCAACAGTTCAAATGCTACAGAGATGTTTACCTGAAACCTATGTACTCTTATTGATCAATGTCACCCCATTCAATTTAATTTCTAAAAATAAAAATACAATACAGCAAACGTTTAAAAAAATAAATTTTATTGGATGACTTGAGGTTAAAACCTTGCAGGAATTTTCTTAAAGAAACCTGATTAACACATAGTCACAAATATCCTGGTCATTTTTTTAGCCTATTCTATTTATTAACTAAGAGTCCTGATATATTTTTGTTTTTATAAATTCAGTTCTCACTTTACATGTCTTCTCTATAAACCTTGATCATCAATAAGGTTGTCCCTGACATTCTGGGAATATCCATCTTTTACCACGATCTTTTAAGCAAATATGTAAAATATAGTCTTGTCACTTTGTCACTTGATGTCATCCTAAAATGTATTGCCTACTCAGTTATGACTGTCATAAAGGTAGCATTGAAATAATTTGATGGAAAGTGGCACTTATTGTAATGGAGGAGAGAAGTTTGACTTCTTAGTCTCTTAATGAGCAATCTGGGCTAGAGGAAGGGCAAGGGATGGGAGGCCTTCCGGAGCTCAGCTCCTCTTGAGGATCCCAGAAACACTGGGGCGGACACAGCCAAGGTCCCCAGATGACAAGAGTTAAAGTAGAAGCTTCTCTTCTGCCTCCAATGAGTGTTGTTTGATGAAACAGCAAGTCCCTCAGGGGATTGTGACATGATTCAAGGTGCGGAGCACACGTTGCTTCTTCCTGTTAGTTTACAGCCCATGACCACACTTACAAAAGAATAGATGTTCTCGTGGAGAAAATACGTTCCTGAGGTTACTGTGGGTCATGGTAAGGGGAGTTCTCAGAAAAGCACACTCATCCAGCTTCCCTAGAATGGTGCATTCAGAGAAAGCAATTAGGACCTTTGGCAGATACAGTGGTCCAAAACTGGAACTAGGGTCACACGCAGGAACGTGTGTATGGCTGAGTGTTTCAAGGGTGTACTTCGGTCTGAGCATGGTTGGAGTTGCCGAACATGCCTGGGTGTGTTTCTAGATCTTAATGGGCTCGTGAAAGTGGAACCATGTATTTGTGCACACGACTCGATGTGTTCTTGGCTGTGTCTGTGCATATGAAGAACATGCATATGTGTGGGATCCTGTCAAGGGGAAAGGTGTGTCTTTCATGTGGCTATCTACAGCTGTTTGAGTTCTGTTCTCGTGTCTGTGCCTGTGTTAGATTCCGAGTAGCCTGACGGTCTGTCTCTGTGTATCTCCAGGCTATATGTGAGTGAGCTCGGGCTCATATATGAGTGTGTGTTCTGCATATGTGTTTTAGTCTAAGCACGTCCACAGGACATCAAGGAGCAAACTCAAAGTACAGCTGTGTACTTGCCTCCTTCCTAGTAGCCCCTTCTTCCAGATGGGAATGGAAGGTAAGGCAGACAAAGAAAGGAAAGAAAGAATGAGACAGAAGCAAAAAGGGAAGAAAGAGGAAAGTCAGGCCTAGGGACAGGTTTTTCAATCCATGTAAATTCTCTGGATTAAAGACACATGAAGGGCAGACTAGAGAGGGATTAACATAATGAGAAAGCTTTAAATTTGTACGGTAACCTACAACTTGGAACACACTGCCACAGTTATAATCACATCTGACTCTCTTGTTATCCAGGTGAAGCAGCAGGCTGAGACTTAGTTTCCCTGCTTTGCTGATGTAAAACCTGATGCCCAGGGGAGAATACATGTCGGTAGGCCCTAGAATAAACAACGGGCCAGCCTAGCTTTTGGGCAACCAGCCTTCTCAGGGCAGCTTCCTTTCCACTATGCCTCGCTGCTCCACGCAGAAAGCCGGCAAATGAGAAGTGAAACCACTGCAGTTCGTGGTGGGGTTGATGCTTGTCAAGGGTTTCTCACTGAAACCATGAATCATTAGGCAAATGCATATGCATATTTATACACACACACACACATACTGAATGATTTATTTATAACACATTCCGTGAAGGACGTGAGGGAGATTCAACCATAGTATACATGGACAATAAATTTAATCAACAAGAACTAGAAAATCTTGACAAAGAACACAAAGAGGAAAGAAAGACACCAAAGAGTAAGTTTTTGCGGACTCGTTCCCATTCTAACTCCAGAGACGGTTTTGGGTAGCTGGATAGTGTGGCTTTTAGAGACAGCCAAAATTCACAGTCCCATTTCCCGTGCATGCCTTGGGCTGGCTTCACTTCTCTGAACATCTACTTAACTCACATATAAAAAGAGGGTGGACTATTACTCTGTAAAGCTGCTCTAAGTATTTCACATAAGCTATGTCTCATACAAGGTACATGATTTGTGTGGTGAGTAATCCTCTGGAACTTCGTAAAGAAGTCACAGGGAGAAATGGTTGACTGATCTTTTCAATCACAGCGTTTTATCAATGGTTGTTTACCCAACCTGTGGGACCACAGGAGGCCAGTAACTGTAATCAGACCATTTCTTTCTGACTTGGCTTCCCTCAGTGGGGTTGTTGGAACCCCAGCCTCCTTCTGAACTATATGATCTTTCTAGAAAACGCCAACAGGTTCTTAGAGAAGAGTCCTCACAAGAATATCAGGGCTCTGAGAGGGTATAGAGCTTCTCCAGCCCTGACCTTGATCACCTGCACCAAACAGGTGGACAGCATCTGTTTATTTAAAGAGTTGATGAGTTAACAAAGAAGCATCTCTACAGGGAAGGTTGTCTTCTGGGCTTTCCAGACAAGGCTCCCAAGTCCCACACCACTGTAATTTGGGGGCCTGTGACTTCCATGCTGCCCTTTATTCCTGTTTTTGTCTACATAGATTTGCACAACCACTTCCTCCATGTGGTTCCTTAACTCCAAGTATTTGAAGTTACTCTGCAAACAGAGGGGAAGAGGACTGCCCTTACCATAGTTATCTTTAATGGTCATTTTTAGGTCCCATTCTCCTCCTTTATGTATGATATTTAATTTAAATGCTCATACCATGCCTATGAGTTGGACAATAGTAACAAGACTGTTGTTATCTATGAGGAAATCAAGGCTCAGGGACTGTAAGTAACCTATTCAAATTCACACAGGTCATAAACGGCAGAGCTTACACTTAAACCCAGTCTCTGGATATTAAAAACCAAGTATGCTAGATGCTATTCTCTAATGTCTTCCACCTATTTCATACACAGATTGGAATGTTACTGCTCTTCATTTTTATTTTCTCATTGTTGTCGCCAGGGGTCAACACTAGAGCCAGGCATGATGGTTGAACCGAAGGATGGGTATTATTAGGTTGAAGGATGAGCTGTGTCAGAGACATCAGGCACTTGAAACCAACTGTTTTCTCCAGCAATGATGGACAAAGCCTCTCCCACTTCAACCCTCTTTCCCGATGGAGTAAATTCTTTTCTACGAGGTTCTAATGCAAATCAGTCTGTCCAGATAGGCTCAGCTATTTCTGCATTTATACCGATGACCCAACCATTCTTCACTCAGAGATCCTTTCTGCCATGTGGTTTTAAACAAGACTCCTCCTTTCAATGCCTTCGTTAAATGGCAATGATGCGTCATTGGAAACCAACTCAACATTGAGGCTTAGCTCAGAGAGTCTGAGTGTATCAGTGTTAGCACCTTGAGACGGGATTTGGGTGGGATGATCTGGAAGAGGAGCAACAGACCCGCCCCTTGGACTGCGTACCACGGGCGCCATGATTCTCCTTTCTTCTATCTCGGCTAAGTCGGAAGACCCTAATAACTGTGAGCTTGAGACTTAGACTTATAGCCCAGTACCCGGAATGCTAATAATCCATTTTTCTAGTTGAAGAAGGTTACAGAGGATTTGAAAATCAGGAGTGGCTGGAAAGTTTGCTTTTTATTTTCTTCCCATGGAATATTCTAGCCACTATTACTAGAGAGAGTTACAGATTTTTAAAAAATTCTACATGGAGTTTCATGTCCATACTAGTGTAGCAGGTGCACACAGCAGGCAGGGATTTGGATTCTGGTCCTTCCACACATTCACGATATAACGTTGGACCAAGTTCTTTAATGTCTCTGATTTCAGTTGGTTTCCTTGAATAGGGAAGCTAAATCGCTCTTATTCTACAAGGCTACTACTGTAAAGATAAAATCGAGAGTGGAGGGGAGACACAGCATAGCTCTAATTTTAGCTGCGTGAAGGGGCTTCCCTAAGCACAGTATAAATGAACACAGAAACCTGGAAGCCCAGAAGTCTCTCAGGCAGGCGGTCTCACAGCCGTAGTCAAACTCAGGGATTGGACTCTCAAAGAGGGAGACTAGAAAGCGAAGGCAGGGTTCCAGATCTGAAGCACATACTCAGTGACCAGAACTGCTGCGAGAATTGACAAAGTGGCAGAGCCACACTCTGTTCACTTCTGATGGAGCAGCATCCTGGTGCAGTGGACGGGGAGCGTCCTGGGAGGGTGCAAGCCGAGGTCTGGTCCAGGCCCTCCGTTTATTTCTTTGAGTGATTGTGGGAAAGTCATTCAAATGTAAGATGACCAGTCGTCCTCCTTCAGGGAGGACAGTCCTTCTGTTGCAAGTTCCGTCCTCCCTCGAAAAGTGGCCTCCTTTTTGATATTGGAAGAGTAATCTGTAAATGTCTGTATTCAATCAATGCAGAGTTGATCCATTGTGTGTGATGTGACATATCTGTATCTAAATCAGTACTTTTTTCTTACAATTACTATTAAAAATTAATAGGCATGTAAGCATAACTATAATATAAAATATTACAAATGTTTTTATTATGCATTTATCATATTATAGTGTATTATTGTTGCAATGAATAAAATATTTCTTTTATTTACGATATTGTTTTCTTCAATTTACTTTTGTCCTCCTTTTCACTGTAAAAACGTTGGTCACCTTATTCAAATGGCTATAATGATAATGCAGATGATCATAGGAATTATCACCTTTCCCTGAGCAATCATTCTGTGTAAGGGTTTTCTATGTGCTACCTCTCATTTACTTTGCCACATCAACGCATTAGGAAATAATGATTATTTCCAATTTACAGATAAAGAGATTGACACTTGGAGACATTCTACAATGTGTGGAGACATTCTGTAATGTGCTAACCCATGGCAGCTGTGAGGTGAGAAGGTGAGAATGTCAGTCCACTTCGTTTCTTCGCTAGGATTATTAACCACTGCTCCATGCCAGAGAACCGTTCTCTCCCCGAAACGCGTTAGACCTTCTAACTCAATGTCATCATTTTGACTGATGTTAACCAAAGGTAATTATTACCAGTGATACTCATTGGTATTACTAGCACAGCCATCAGAGCTTGGGCAAAAGTAAATCAGAGATACAGTGATTAAGGATTTTTTAGCAATGGACAGATCTGACCCACTAGACAATGGCATCTTGTAAACAGCCTGTTTCAGTTGCTGTCTCACCTCTCTGTTCAGTCTCACTTTCTGATGGGAATTATGACAGACGGCAGTCCCAGAAGCTGAGGACACTTTAGATGGTTGGAATAAGGTCATATGCTCTGGGCTCCATTATGGAGATCATTACATCTTTCAACTCAAAGTGAACACTGTGGAATAAGTGGTTGATCAAAAGGCACCAAAGTCACGGAGCACCATTTGTACTCATCCGCTTGCTTCCATTACCCTGTGAGCTAGGCGCCAGTCTCCCCATTTTTTAAAAATATTTTATTTATTGATTTTTTAGAGAGAGAGAGGAGTGAGAGAGAGAGACAGAGAGAGAGAGAGAGAGAAGAGGGGGAGCAGGAAGCATTAACTCCCATATGTGCCTTGACCAGGCAAGCCCAAGGTTTCGAACCGGCGACCTCAGTGTTCCAGGTCGATGCTTTATCCCACTGCGCCACCACAGGTCAGGCCAGTATCCCCATTTTGACAATGAGGAAATGAAGACCCAGAGATAATGAGCAACTGGTCTACAGTCATACAGCTTCTATAAATTCATCACAATAATATTTGCCAAGCTTTTGGGTACGTGCCTGGGATTTCTCTATCGTGCACATTAATTAATTTGTTAAAATTATATGGGCAAGTATTGTGGGTGGTGTCCCCTCTCAGATGAAGACACTGAGGGGTAAACAGTGAAACCCCCAATTGGGAAGGAGAGAATTAGGGTATGAGGCCAAGTTGGCCTAAGTCCAAGGCTGCATTCTTCCCACCATGCAACAGCTGCTGCGGTGTCCCGGATGCTCTAGCAGGGGCATTCAGAGGAGTGACCGGAAAATAATCCAGACTCCTGTGCCGCTTAGAAATTGGAAGTTTAAAAGGCTATGTCTGCGATTCTCCTTGATTTCTACAGAAATAGAGACGATACCTCCCCATGACAGTGCTGAGTGACAAGTCTGAGTGTAAATGGGCTTTTTGGCACAAATTGTCCTGTCCTAATAGTCTTGATTACAATTATAAAATAATGGGTTTCTGAAAGGCTGCAAGCAGTTCCGTGGATGGAAAAAAGGGTTTAGAAACGACATGTTGTTTATGCGAGAAGTGTTTTGTTGAACATTAAACCCGCGTTCAGGAGAAAGGATTATGTTGTACGCTCTTAAGAAACTATCTCACTATGTAATTAAATCAAAGCCAGCCAGCTTCTGATTTGAGCTCTTGTCTCTCCCTACCAACACCCCATCTCCCATGAGCCATCAAGACAGAGCTGACAATAACCCCGCCCGGAGGTCATTCACTGCTCCCAGAACCTTCCCCCTCTGTTTCCCAGGGTCCCTCCAGGAGATGCCGTCCCATGGCCCAAGTCCTTTCTGGGACTCCCTCTCATCTTTCTCTTTAGACCCTTTCTTGGGGGTCTTCCCACCTTCACAAAAAGGAATGAACCGTCTTCCTCCTTGAGGGATTTCCTGGGAGGTACTGTACAGATAAAGAAATGAAGGGACAGTTTCCGAGGCTCTGAACTCCTCACAAAATCCCCAGAGGTGCTATCTGTCACTTCATTTCTTAGACGATAACAGAAGTCTCTCTCCAAAGGCTAGAGAGCCATCTCTGTTCCAAGATCCTGAAGTTCGATCAAGCTAGCTTCCGTGTGAGCTCTCTCTCCCTCTTCCTCTTTCTCTCTCTCTCATCCGCTTTGTCTTTGTCTAGCTTCTTCCCCCAACCTTCATTTTTACCCAGTCTATTTTCAACATGGACTCCAGGCAACTTACATTTAAGAGGATTTCAATGAAACAATTAACAGTGGAAATACTACATCAAGAGGATAAAGTTTACCAACTCTGACTTTTTAAAGTGCTGTGCTTAAGAATCACTTGACCTTAATTATGCTGTATCTGTCTGCCTCTTTTTCTAGATATGTTTATGACCCTTATTGCTGGAAAATTCTGATTTACTGTCAGAGGTTGAGTCCAAGGAATCTGGATTTTGCAATATTCCCCAAGTCATTTTAATGCACAGGCAGGCCTGGGAACAGCAGTTATAATAGAAAACAGAGGATCACACCCCATGTTTACTCTGGTTACTAGTCTTTCCTTGAAATGTATTGCTCAGGTTCTTAACAGAATGGGGTAGGTCATTCTTTTAGTTAAAGGAAAGGAGGCAACCCATTGGTCAGATCATTTCTTTCTTTCAACATTGTAAAATTGTTTCTCAATCTCAGCAGGTCTGATTTATTGGGAGAGCAGAGCTGGCCTATTCGATTCTGAAATTCTGATATTCATTTAGATCAGGGGTCCCCAAACTACGGCCCGCGGGCCACATGCGGCCCCCTGAGGCCATTTATCCGGCCCCCGCTGCACTTCTGGAAGGGTACCTCTTTCATTGGTGGTCAGAGTTCTTTATTTTAAATATTGTATTTGTTCCCGTTTTGTTTTTTTACTTTAAAATAAGATATGTGCAGTGTGCATAGGAATTTGTTCATAGTTTTTTTTATAGTCCGGCCCTCCAACGGTCTGAGGGACAGTGAACTGGCCCCCTGTGTAAAAAGTTTGGGGACCCCTGATTTAGATGCTGTGACCACAGCAATTGTTTAGTTCTCCTAGTTCTTTCTAGTGTGTCACCAGTTTCACTTCTTTATGCTCCAGGGTAGCTGAGACCTGGCATCAACTTCGACCAGAAAAAGTGTCTTGGTCTGCCCTGAATTCTCCTAGTTCTGCTGCCAATTTTATTTTTTTCTGACTTTCCATTTCAAAACAAAACCTATCAACTCCACTTTTGCTAATGGAAATGGTCTTCTCTGGGAAACACCAGGATCCCTTGTGTAAAGGCCTGCTTGTCAGTCTCTTCCCGGGAGCCTGTTTTTCAGTACTGTTGGGGGGCGTTGGGGCTGTGAGCATTCAAAGTTGATCTTCAGGAGCTCTGATCATTACGTTTGAGGCCCTGAGTCTTCCGGAGGTGCCTGACTGCCCCTCAGTGGGAAATACCTACTGGAGAAAGTTCCTACTTGCCAAGAGAACCTTTGGAGATGAACGGCAAGGGGTGAATGCCCAGCTGTTCTGCTCAGTGCTGGGTCCTGCTGAGTCCTCTGTGCACGTCATCTTCGGCCGGACGGGCTGTGGCCTGAATGTTGGCCCAGGTCAGAGAACTCAGCCTCCCAAGGAGAGGGGAACATCTTTGTCAGTTGCTGGAGTAGTAGCTGCTGAGATGAGGGAGTGAGCAGGGGTGGGGGTGAGGTGGTTCTGAGCTTCTCTCTGGACCTACGTCGGTCTCTGTAAAGTGGGACTCTGGGACTGGGTCAGCATTGTCCAGAGTGTGGTATGTGGGTGAATGGACAATTTATGTGGTTAACAGATGTGCATATTACTTTTAATGACAAGGTATAGATGTTATGATTAATTTCTATTTATGATAGCTTTTGTGAATAATAAGGAATATAATCCCCTAAAAATATATAAGTTCAAAATGTGGGTCGCTGGCTTGAACCCAAGGTTGCTGTCTTGATAAGGGGGTTACCAGTTCTGCTTGACACCCCCCCCCCAGTCAAGGTACATATGTGAAGCAATCAATGAACAGCTAAAGTGAAGCAACTATGAGTTGATGCTTCTCATCTCTCTCTTCCCTCTCTCTTTCATCTCCAAAAAATAATCAACAAATGTGGGCTTTAAAAACACAAAGAAAAAAATAAACAACACAGGCAGTATGCAGTTGTAAACACAGATTTGAAAATGCTGGGAGAAAAATTGCCTATGGAAAAGCAGTGGACCAAATGGCCACTGAGGGTCAGGCAAGCTTGACATTCTAGCATGCTTGCCTGTCCAGCACTGCTTCCTTGTCTATACGATGCAGGGGTTGGAGCAAATATCCTTTCCAGCAATTCTAGTCTGTGATGAGACGTGTAACTCCATCATATGGATGCTCCAGTATCCTCGATATGGGGTTCTAGCATTTAACAAATCTTGACACTGTGTGAAAACAGGAGACTCAAAAAAAAATTTTTTTTTTTTGTATTTTTCTGGAATTGGAAACCAGGAGGTAGTTAGACAGACTCCCGCATGCGCCCGACCGGGATCCACCTGGCATGCCCACCAGGGGGCGATGCTCCACCCATCTGGGCCATTGCTCTGTTGCAACCAGAGCCATTCTAGCGCCTGAGGCAGAGGCCACAGAGCCATCCTCAGTGCCAGGGCCAACTTTGTTCCAATGGAGCCTCGGCTGCTGGAGGGGAAGAGAGAGACAGAGAGGAAAGAGAGGGGGAGGGGTGGAGAAGTAGATGGGCGCTTCTCCTGTGTGCCCTGGCTAGGAATCGAACCTGGGACTCCTGCACGCCAGGCCGACACTCTACCACTGAGCCAACCGGCCAGGGCTCAGGAGACTCAATAATTAAGTAGTGGTTTATTTATGCATTTATCATTTTCCCAGGCTCCCTCATTTTTGGAAAATATCTATCTGTCAACCAAACTGAGCGGTAGATGAAAGACTTTGGAAGCAGGAGTGAAGACCATTGGATGGTGAGTTGGCCCTACCACTCTCTGTTTAAAAACCAGTCCCTTGACCTTTTGTCTCTTGGTCACTATGTTTTTGTTCATGGGTGCGTGGTTTATGGAGCCACTTCTATGACATCTGGGAGAATCAAATGGATCGGGGGAGTCACAAAATATAAGAAAGTGCTATATAAATGGGAAAATGGATACATACAGAATTAAAAACTACTTGAAGGAAAGGTTCCTGCTCTGTTCAACCGTATGATCCCATGAGCACCTCCCATCTTGCCTACACATTTAAAACCTTCTAAAACCTTCTACATTAATCCACATGTCATCTTTACAAGACTCTTCTACATTTCAGCCATGCGTTACTTGGCTAATCTGAATTACCTTCAGGGGAGAGCTACAGCGTGCCTACACTCAAGAACATTCTCATGCTGCCATGCTTGCAGTTACCCTTCCCTTTCCCCACACTTGACATTTAAAGTGGTATCTCCCAGGCTCCGGAATAGTTCACTGTGGAGGCGCCGTTCAAGCCCCCGTGCCTCTCACCATCTGCGAATTCTCACCAGCTGAGAGGAAACACTCCGCATACATTTCATAATTGGCGGTTGGTATCAGCAGAGACCTCTGGTCCCTCCTCCCTTCCTGCTCTCTTTCTTAAAATGCCATCTGCAATGATCCCTTCTATCACTGCGGGGCTGCTGTCCTCCCTCACCCATATGCCACTGCAAACAGCCACGGAGAATGTACTTCGTGGCCAGGCTGCCAGACCCCCCCCCCCTCAGGCACTTCCCTTCTCAAGCAGTGAGGTCAGGCCAGCCCCTTCCCGAGCTGTGACATCTGTCTCTAAATCGTCCTTCCTCCTTGGCCTGCTGCAGGGCCCTGGCTTTGCCCTCCACCCTCTTGTGGCTCCTGAAACAGTTCTGAAGAAAACTCGTCCAAATATCTGGGGTTCAATTCTGGCACCATTCTAACCTGCCTAAATGTCACCACCTTCTTCCTTCCTTTGCAAGTTCTAATTGGCATTACATGGGTTCTTGCCTAGGACGCCACATGCCCCTTTCTGCCTTGCACTGACAGTATGCCATTATCCTTACTTTTTTCTTTTGATGCTCTTCTTCCCTTCTCTCTTTTCCATCCCTTATCGGTGAACTCCATTAACTGTGTCTGCATGTGGCAATGCCTTTGGCTCCCCCTGAAGAACGGGCCTTTTCCTTGTCTAATGTCTTGGAAAGAACACAAGCATGGGGACCAGATGATGCCAAGTTTCGGTGTCTGTCTCGTTTGCCTCAGCTGTGAAGCGAGGACACGAATACCTACTTCTCAGATTTGCTGGCAGTTTACATAACTGAAGTAAAGCCCTCCCTTTCCTTTTTTTTTCTCCTTGTGAGTTTTCATCACCTCCCTCATCCCTCCGTCCCAACTTTACGGAAGAGCTACCCTGCTGTGAGCACCCGGCAAGATCCACGATGTCACCAACACAAATAACGAAGACCCGCTCCAGGACTCAGTTTGGTGAGGGATGTGTCAACAAATAATCGGCACATGCACATATGCATAGAAACTGTTATGTTGACATGGGAGGGCATTTGTTCTGTCTAGAAGCAGTCAGGGAAGGCTTTACGGAGGAGGTGCTATTTGAGCTGGAAATATGAACAGAAGAGCTCTTGCAGGTGGACCATGGTAGAGAATGAGGGAGGGAACTCTCAGACAAAGCAGAGGCTTGGATGTGAAGAATAAGTCTGGGAAACTGTGAGCAGAAGAGTGTAGCTCTAGCACAGGGTGGTAGAAAGAGACAAACTAGGAGAGATAGCTAGAAATTGTGTAGATGCCAAGAGTTAATTGGCACCAGTTGACCCTGGCAAAGCTGTTCATCAAAACTGTGTCTCGGTCAGCTCATCTTTCAGTGAAGGATCGTATAGTTAATGAGGCAATACAAGCAAAGTGCAAGGCATTTAGTGATCATTTTAAAATACTATTTTTGTGAGTGTGTGAGTGTGTGTGTGTGTGTGTGTGTGCTTTTGTTAAGAAACGGGGAGGACACAATCAGAATGAAAGCTTAGGTAATTTCTCAGCATTAAGTCCACTGGGCTGCAGGGCCTGGGACTGGAGTCCAAGTTCTCATCCTCCTGTAGCTATGAACTTGTTGGAAGTTATAACTCAGGCTTAAAGTAATGTGACTGATTATTTGTTTTGGTTTTGAAACTTTCCGGGAATTGCAGTGACCCCACCCTCCCTTTCAAAAAACAGGGAGGCATTCTGGGAGGTTACAACATCAGGGAGTTACCCCCATGAAGGGAACGAGTCACTGGCAGCAGAATTGTTGCCGGTTGTGTAACAGGGTTATGTAACTTCTCCTTCCCCTATTTTTATGGCCACATGTTAAAGATTCTTGACAGGGCAGTTTTGATTCCCTGGAGTAGACACTTCAGTTAAATAGGCTCCATCGCTTAGAAACCGGTCGCTATGGAGACAGCAGCCAGAGGGCATTGAGCGAATGCACAGTGTTACAGCAGAGGGTGAAAAGGTACACAGAGAAGAGACAACCACCACCTGCCCTCAAGGAGATGCCAGTTGAGCAGCAAAGATAGAATGTGAAACGTCACACAAAAAAATATACGTCTTCGGAAGAATTCTCTAGGACGAGCACATTAGTTTGGCAGACTTAGGCCTGGGCTCCCTGGGGTCCCTCAGCTAGTCTCCTGTTGTGCCCAAGGTCGCAGGGTCAGTGAGAGGCCTGGCCTGGATTCCAGCCAGATGTGCCTGTTCCCACTGCACACTGCTAACAGTGTATAAACAAGACAGTGCTAGCAGCAGTAGTGAAACGCTAAGAATAAAGACTACCACGGTTGCTAATAATAAGAAGAAAGGACCGAGATGGAGGGAAGGGGGTAGGGAAACAAGAGAGGCATTAACTGGTGCAGTTTTACTTGACTCTTTTATATTTGGTGTTTTTTAATAAGAGTTTCACTGCTGTGGTCAAAATTTGTGCGTGTGTGTGTGTGTATGTGGGATTATTTTAGAAGCTTTTGCTTAATGTTCTATCCAGAGTAGGACTTCCTTCTATTACCACAAAACAGTAAGAATAAAACCCATCCTAATGAAAATATATTAATTCCATTTATACTAACAAAGAAGTCTTTGAGCAGTTATGACACACAAGGCACGACACTGGGTATCTGACCTGCATCGCCCCATTTCATGTTCCCGAAACCCCGCGAGACGGGTGTCATCATCGCCAGTGGGCAGAGGAGGAAACTGGGGTTTGGGGAGATGGAACCGATTCTTTCACATCACTTAGCTAGTAAGTTTCAGTTGGTAAGGTGTAAGGCTGGAACCCCTGCGGGCCCAATTCCAAAGGCTGGGCTCCCAGATTTTGCCCTCAAAAAATCTTTTATACATGATTGTTCAGATGATGCTCAAAACTCCAACGATGGGGCTGATTACTCCCCCAAGTATTTCATTTTACTGTATGACAGCTCTGTTGACAGATATATAGACAGGAATATTTAAATGAAGCCCAAATCAGCCAAATATGCATGCGAGCTGGTCCACCATTTCACCTGTGATACGGAAGCAGCCTTGAGAGTTGTGGCTTTACAGGTGTCTGGTTGGGAAATAAAGGCTTATCCAGAAGGGCAACTGGAGACAGACCTGCCCGTTCCTCTGCAGGGACTGTGGGCCAGCCTGGAGCAGGGAGTGTTTGTCCTGGGGGGGGCACCATTCCTGGAGATGCCTCCTGCACAGGCTTTTTCTTCTTCTGGCGGAGCTTCGGGGAGGAAGGAAACGCTAAGGGAATGCACACAGAGGTCCCGCCCCCTGGGACCTCCAGGAGGCATGCAGTTCATCTGCGCTGTTCACCACTTTCCCTCATGGCACTGGGTGAAATGTGCTGTGCTTACATAAAACGGGGTGACGCGTGTAAGCCCCTCAGCACAGTGCCTGGCACCTGGTCCCCGCACGGTCTGACACGTGGTCAGCTTTAGAAACTAGCTGCTGAGCCGGTGCCGAATGGGACATCAGGAAGCAGTACCCTGCTGCTCAGGCAGGCCTGCAAGCTGGAGGGGGCAAGTGAGAATCCCCCCACTAACCCCTTTGTCCTCCACAGCCTGGCTGGCAGAACTGACATCACTCCGGAATACCGTGCCCATTTATTCAAAAACCTTGGCTAAAGTGTCTGTTTATGTTGCTTCTCATTTTTTTTATTGGATTGTTTGCTTGTTTGTTGTTAAGTTTTGTGAGTTCTTTATATATGTATATTTTGGATATTAGCTCCTAATCCGTGCTGTTGTTTGAAATATCATCTCCCATTTAATTGGCTGTTTGTTTTGTTATCAGTTTCTTTTGCTGTGCAAAAGCTTCTTAGTCTGATGTAGTCCCATTCATTTATCTTTGCCTTCACTTCCCTTGCCTTTTGGGTCTAATTCATAAAATGTTCTCTATGCCCAAGGTCCATGAGTTTAGTACCTATGTTTTCTTCTATGTATTTTATTGTTTCAGATTTTATATCATATTTAGGTCTTTTATCCATTTTTTATTATTTGTACAAAGAGACAAACCGTAGTCGAATTTTATTCTTTTGCATGTGGCTGTCCAGTTTTCCCAGCACCATTTATTGAAGAGGCTTTCTTTTCTCCATTGTGAGTTTTTGGCTCCTTTATCAAAGATGCTTTGACCATATACATGGGGTTTTATTTCTGGGTTCTTGATACTGTTCCATTGGACTGAGTGTCTATTTTTCTGCCAATACCATGCTGTTTTGATTATTGTGGCTCTGTAGTATAATTTGAATCCAGGTATTGTAATACCCCCAGCTTCATTTTTTTCCCCTTAGGATTACTTTGGCTATCAGCCGTTAGAAAAGATGACATAGGATCATTTACGACAACAACATGGATGGACCTTGTTAACATTATAATGAGTGAAATAAGTACATCAGAAAAAACTAAGAACTGTATGATTCCATACATAGGTGGGACACAAAATTGAGACTCATGAACATAGATAAGAGTACGGTGGGTACCGGGGGAGGGTAAGGGAGGAGAAGGAGGGGGTGGTGGGAGGGGAGGGGCATAAAGAAAACCAAATGAAGGTTGATGGAGGACAATTTGACTTTGGGTGATGGGTATACAACATAATCGAACGTCAAAATGATCTGGAGATGTTTTCTCTAAATCTATGTGCTCTAGTTGACCAGTGTCACTCCGTTAAAATTAATTGTCTAAATAGAAGTATATAAAAAGAAGAAAAAATAGAAGAAAAAAACCCTTGGCTGAGCTCACACTGTGCAGCAGGCCCTTAAGGGGAATGGTGCACAAACCTTGACAAAGCATGACCTCCCCACTCAGGAGGGTCAAGTTCCCGCAGAGCAAAGAGAGGGAGCAGCGTGACGGGTACGTTTCTAAACTGAACGCGCAGTGCTGTGGGTCATCTGGCAGCCGGCTGACGATCAGGGCTGTCGTTCGTGGACAACCTCCTCTGTGTCCTACGTTCTTCCAAGTGCTCATTTACGCCTCACTCGAACCCCATCATCCAGGTAGGACAGGAAGGCACAGAGCAGCTAACCATTCGGCCCTAGTTCATTACCAGTCCGCAGGGCACAGAAGCATGATTTGAACTAGTCTGCAGCTAGACCCTAGTTCTAACCATGCCTCTGTCTACCACTAGGAGATAGAACATAATATAATACAATATGGAGGGCATTTTCTGAGTGTCTGCCACAGTTTTGTTCCAGCTTGGGATCAAAACAATAAAAAAAAAGTATTATTTTTATTCTGGTGACTATTTGGTTGAGAAAAAGAGACAAATATGTGACCTTGTGGTCACATTGTAGTGTGATACACAGGAGGTGAAGATTTCTGATTAAGAGTCTAGGGTTTGGTGACAGGCAGACCGGAGTGCCAGATCTACTACATAGAAGCTGTGTGAGCAGGGCAGGTTGCTTACCTCCTCTGTTCCTACTTTTATCATTATACCTGGGAAAATGGGCCCCATGCAGCTGCTTGCCTCAGAGAATGACAACGGGATAAAATAAATGGATATGACAACTAGAACGTGATTGGCATACTGTCACATAGTATGCCCTCAGTAAGTGATCCTCATGATTATAATTACTTTCAATGATGAAAGAATAAAGGAGATAAAGACAAGAATACGCTGGAAAAACAGTGGGGGGCCCAGATCTCAGAGAGCCTTGACTTATCTTAAGGTATTGGGAGATGGCGAAGCTCTCTACTGAAGCGATGAGATCAGAAATGAGCTTTGGTTCTGTGACTCAGGGGCTGGTGTGGTAGACGGATGGAAGGCAGAAAGACTGGAGTCAAAGCTGGACCTGGAGGCCATACCCTCAATTGCCTCAATGAATGTCAAAGAGATTCCTGGTCTTGTTTCAGAAGGAACTAAGAGATCAGGAGGCCTTAGGAATCTTGGCTCATTTCAGCTCCATCCTGTAAAGCATGGAATGGGGCATACAGGGCCAGAAAATAATCTGCTCCTTGTTGGCCCTGGCCGGTTGGCTCAGTGGTAGAGCGTCGGCCTGGCGTGCAGAAGTCCCGGGTTCGATTCCCGGCCAGGGTACACAGGAGAAACGCCCATCTGCTTCTCCACCCCTCCCCCTCTCCTTCCTCTCTGTCTCTCTCTTCCCCTCCTGCAGCGAGGCTCCATTGGAGCAAAGATGGCCCGGGCGCTGGGGATGGCTCCTTGGCCTCTGCCCCAGGTGCTAGAGTGGCTCTGGTCTGGTCGCGACAGAGCGATGCCCTGGAGGGACAGAGCATCGCCCCCTGGTGGGCAGAGCGTCGCCCCCTGGTGGGCGTGCCGGGTGGATCCCGGTCGGGCGCATGCGGGAGTCTGTCTGACTGTCTCTCCCAGTTTCCAGCTTCAGAAAAATACACACACACACACACACACACACACACACAAAAAAAAAAATCTGCTCCTTGTTGAGAGAAGGTAGCAACAGTGATGTCTCCTGTGGACTGACCCTACCATGTGGGCTCTACTCATTCATCTCAATAGTGCCGGCACTAGGTATACAGAGCACACTGGCTGACAACAGGCAGAAGGTAATTTAATTTGAGCAAAGACCCCGAGTGGAAGAGACAGGAGGCCCTTCGGAATGTAAAGTCTAATGTGCACAGCTTTGTTTTTTTGTTTGTTTTTGTTTTTTTTTTGTTATTTTGTTTTAACAGGGACAGAGAGAGGGATAGACAGACAGGAACAGAGAGAGATGAGAAGCATCAATCCTTAGTTTTTCATTGCGAGACCTTAGTTGTTCATTGATTGCTTTCTCATATGTGCCTTGACCGTGGGCCTTCAGCAGACTGAGTAACCCCTTGCTCGAGCCAGCAACCTTGGGTCCAAGCTGGTGAGCTTTTTTTTTTTTTTTTTTTTTTTTTTTTTCCTCAAGCCAGATGAGCCCGCACTCAAGCTGGTGACCTCAGGGTCTCGAATCTGGGTCCTTCCGCATCCCAGTCCAACGCTCTATCCACTGCGCCACCGCCTGGTCAGGCCAGCTTTGTTTTTTATTCTTGTTTATCTCCTAGCAAAGACTCAGGCTCATCATGTCTCCAGTTGGATTTGGCCAAACAGTAGAAGGAAAGAGACACAATCTAGGCCAGTGCTTATAAAAGGGGGGATAAACATATCTTGAAAAAAGAAAAAATATACACGTATTCCTCTTAGTCTCCTAGAGGGTGTGAAGAGGAGAGTGGGATTGGCTGTAATTCCCATGCCATCATTCACTTCCTAGGAGGCTACAAGTCCTCCTCTCCTCGATCCTCTAAAGTTGCCCTAGAATGTATGACCCAGAGGACAATGGGACAGGTCTGCTTAGATTTTAGTAAGTACTTGTGGGCTCTTGTGTGTGTATCTTTTTCATTCTTTTCTTTTTCCTTTTCTTTCCTTTCCTTTCCTTTCCTTTCCTTTCCTTTCCTTTCCTTTCCTTTCCTTTCCTTTCCTTTCCTTCTTTCTTTCTCTTTCTTTTTTTAAAAGACTTTATTTATTCATTTTTAGAGAGAGAGAGAGAAAGGGGGAGGAGCAGGAAGCATCAACTCCTGTATGCGCCTTGACCAGAAAAGCCCAGGGTTTTGGATAGGTGACCTCAGTGTTCCAGGTCGACGCTTTATTCACTGCACCACCACAGGTCAGGCTTTTTCTTTCTTTCTTTCTTTCTTTCTTTCTTTCTTTCTTTCTTTCTTTCTTTCTTTCTTTCTTTCTTTCTTTCTTTCTTTCTTTCTTTCTTTCTTCTTTCTTTCTTTCTTTCTTTCTTTCTTTCTCTCTCTTTCTTTCTTTTATTCTTTATTTCTCTCTCTTTTTTTTTCTTTCTCTTTATTTTCTCCTTCCTTTCTCTTTTCCTTCCTTCCTTCCTTCCTTCCTTCCTTCCTTCCTTCCTTCCTTCCTTCCTTCCTTCCTCCCCTCCTCCCTCCCTCCCTTCCTTCCTTCCTTCCTTCCTTCCTTCCTTCCTTCCTTCCTTCCTTTCTTCCTTTCTTCCTTCCTTTTTTCTTTCCTTCTTTCCTTCTTTCCTTCCATTCTTCCTTTTTCTCTCTCTCACTCTTTCACTCCCTTTTCTTCTTTCCTTCCTTCCTTCCTCCCTCCTTCCCTCCCTTCTTCCCTCCCTCCCTCTCTTCTTCCCTTTCTTTCTTTTTCTTTCTCTTCCTTCCTTCCTTCCTTTTTTTTTAACCTCCTCCTCTTCCTGAGCTACATATTCTCTTTGCTTCCTCTGCAAATGACTACATTGTCACCTTTTCCTTTGTTTGTCTGGGGTTTAATCACATACCTCAAAGCTCCTGAGATTTAAAGATAAGCCAATATGGGTCCAACTCAGCAGCTCTTTTGATTGTTGATATTGACCTCCAGTAAGATTTCTGGCTGATAAGGCTTCCCTGGGTATTTGCCAGGCACCCCCAGGATGCCACGCTTTGTGCTGCCTTACACTCTACATAAACTTGGCTTGACCGTGTGAGATAACACTAAGGTGACAGAGATAGGTGTGAAGGAGGACAGACATAGATTCAGCACATGTCAGAGTTCTCATGGGAACCAGATCAGACCAGTGCTAGAACGGACTTCCCTGCAAACAGTGATTCCCTAGACAGGGTTTGGCCTTGATTGTCAGTGGCCCTACATGCCAGTGCAGGGGTTGGTACAGGAGAAACATCCCCCTGGATGTGAAATACATGTAGCTTTGATTTATAGATACAAAGCTGAGGTGTAGTTCAACGGTCATCACACCTGGCCGGTCACCAACATATCCCGGGGAGAAGGAGCATTGGAAAAGAGAGAGGTGTCATTGAGACACTTTTCTGAGTTAGGGACAGAAAGTATATATATATATATATTTAAATGTCCCTGGGTGATTCTGATAATCCAGCAGATTTGAGAAGCACTGATTGGGACCATCCACCTTTTTCCAATAGGAAGGAAACCGAGAACTTAATCCATTCTCAGTCTTCTCCTGCTCTTAGAGAAGTTTAAGCATCTCCTATAGGTGCTGGTCGAATACCTCTGCATTTGACAAATTAATTTCAGCTATTAGGCTATAGTGACCCGAAGAGGGAGCACTGTTTCCTCTCTTGTCATTTCTATGCTCACTCGCACGTATATCATAGGAATTGTCTGGGCCCAGTTCCTGGTTCGGTCCAGCTCTGGAAGCCACCGTGTCGTGAGTAGACTCTCTGTCCCACACATCGTGTGACTCTCTTGACCCCATTGCTTCAGAGAGTCCTACTGACTTCCTTGGAGGAACACTATCATTGTCCTCGTTGTACGGATAAAATTGCAACAGAGAAATTAGCTAACTGGCCTAGGATCCCACGGCTGCTAAGTGGCAAAGCCAGGATTTAAATCCTGAGGCATTTATTTTCCAGAAGCTACTCTTAAAAATCAACGTTGTGCTTCAGAATGGTAACATGTGTCTGCAAAGCTTCTGTCTGATTCCAGTTTTAAACGTGGACTTTTATGCCTAGCCACTTCCCAATGCCTCGCCTTCCCTAAGACAGTTAAACATCTTCTTCCAGATAAGTCTGTTAGACTGTTTCAAGAAAGTCGTTTCTACGAGTATATTTTTGTGGAAATTGAATTTAAAAATACATTATGTTTATTCTTTTCTATTGTATAACTGAGATCATACATCTTCCCCTAGATGGGGAATATTCGTTGATGTGCTGGTGAATGTTTAACAACCAGCTCTTCAGGGTCAGTGGAGGGGAGTAGAAAGTTGATACTGTTTGCTGCTTTTTTTTAATGTTAATTTATTGTGTTTACATAGATTCTAGTGTCCCCAAATACACCCCTCCCTCCCCTGTGTTCCCCACAACATCCTCCTTTCCCCCCTCCCCCCAACATTCTCCCCCTTTTCCTCCAGGATTAGCTGTTTTGCTCTCTATAATGGCTTGTTATGTGTGTGTGATTTCACCAATCTCTTTCCCTTTTCTGATCCCTTCCTCTCATCCCCTTTCCCTCTGTCCTCTTTCCCTCTGGTCCCCTTGATCCCACCTCTGTCTCTATTCCGTTCCTCAATTTCTATTGTTCATTGGATTCCTCAAATGAGTGAGGTCATATGATATTTTTTCTTTCTCTGCCTGACTTATTTCACTTAACATAATAGTTTCCAGGTCCATTCATGTTGTCGCAAAAGATAAGATTTCCTTCTTTTTCATGGCCCCATAGTATTCCATTGTGTACATGTACCATGGCTTTGCCGATTTTTATGGTGTAAATATTTCCACCCTGGCTAATTTCAGTAAGCCAGAATGACGTCACTAAGCATGCAGTTGAGAAGAGATGCTTTATGATCAGCCCTCAGCAGCCAAAAGATCAAAAATTATAGCATGTTTTCCCTCCAGGTTTTAGAATAACTTTTCTTGCTCACACATAAATCATATCCATTTTCCAGGTCCAATTTATGACTCGGTGAAATTGTGGAAACCAACACTTACCGAGCAATCTTTGTGTTCCAGGGACTATGCAAATCACTTGATATAACATTCCATCGGTTGTATTTCAACAGAAAAGAGTAGGTTAAGTAGAATTTCCCAGCTTACCTTGCCCTCCCTGCTCTGCGGAGCAGTGTGTGACGCACCAACCCTGACGGGGGCAGGCTGACGCATGGGAAAAGGAGTGTGTCTGGACACAGGGGCAGTACTAGAGGTGTGACCTTAGTCAAGACACAATTTCTACTGGATCTGAAATACACGGCCACCTATGCTAACAACACAGGGCTGTTAGGAGGATTAAATAACGGACCTTATGTAAAATTCTGAGCACAGTACAGATGATCAATAAGTGTTAGCAACCGACCCTTGCTCCTTTCATGAATCACTTCCAGTCGCTCAGTCCACACTGCCTTCCTTCTTAGGCTCCAATCATCGCCCCTTGTTTGTCACTCAGAGCCCACACGCTCTGCTTCCTATTTGTAGTCTACGTCCCCTACTCTGCATTGTGATGTCTCTGTATCTGTCATTCCATTTTCACCCTTCACGGCGTCTTTTCTAAGCCGCTTAGCTTTTCCCCTTTGAGTCCCAACACTGCTTCTCGGGCTGCGCCTTTCTCAGCCGTGCATTTCTCCCCCTACTGGGATGTGCGCTCCAGCACCGCTGGGACTCTTAGTCTCAGCTCTTTACTTTTCCCTCCATTAATTTCTCACAATTCCCCTCCCGCTCCTCCTCTGTGGGTTTCCGACCAAGCTGTCTTTACTGATGTGGGCTCTGTTTGCTTTGCCACACCAGAGCAGGCTTCGCTGTCCTTTTTATTTCTTACATCTTGTAGGGCCCTTGCTCCCGCCTACCCTTTCCCTAACTCCCCAGGGCTTTCTCGGCTTCAACGGAAAATCCATTGCCTTTATTTTCCCCATTTCTTCTCAAGGGACCTCTGAATCCTTCTTCCATCAGCTCATTATTTGTCTTTCCCTTTCATTTTCCCCTGAAACCCTTCTAGCTGGGTATTTCTTTTTCCTTTTATGATGCAAAGGAATCAGGGGGTAATCTGCATTGATGTATCTGTTTTGCACCATAAGGACAATGCCCAGAGTAAGAGCTGAGGAGCTGCGTTCTTGTCTTTAACTTGCAGGAGGAAAACGCTCCTGTCTCTGCACCGAAAGCTCTTTAATAAATCCCTGCACTGAATGACAGGTTAGGTAGTGGAAAGCACATGGACCTAGTTTCAGATGTTGCATGTCTCAACCATGGGCTCCACAGCAAAGGAAGTCACCTCCTCAGACCCCACTGTCCCCAGCAGTGAAAGGGGAAGCAGCACAGTGCAGAGCGCAGGGTCTAAGAACGAGGCTCTGGAGATGGACAGGCTGACGTCCAATTGCTGCTCCATCTTCCTAAGCTGTGCAGCCGTAAGTCAGCCACTTCAGCACAATGGTACGCACTTCTTTATCTCTGAAATAGGTCATCTCAGAATTGAAAGGATGGCTCAAGATCATATGTGCAAAACCCTGAATCCATGGCCTATGCCGTCCTATGCACTCAGTACTGGGGATTCCGTCTACCTTTCTCAGAAGGGACACAGCCCTCACGCAGGCTGACTTCGCTCTGCCTGTTTCCTCCACTTGGAATGTATTTGCACTTACTCCCTGACTTGTCTTCCATGACTCTTCCTTTTGCTTCTTCTGCAAAGCCTTTTTCTAATCATCCCTCATTTCTCCAAACACAACCAGCCATTCCCCACTGTCTGTCCTCAGAGCACTTTGTACATATGCTGCAGGTCTAATGACCCTATTTTGCAGTTGTCAATTTACTTCCAGGCATACTTTTTGCATATTGTTTCAGATTGTGAATGTCTCTAGAGAACTGGACTCTCTCTTGTTTGCTCAGTGTTTCAGTACCAAGCCCAATGCCTAACAATAGAGCAAGTACTCCCTCCATATATTTATTAAGAAGTCAGCAAATGAAGGCAGATGGTAGGTATTCACTCTAAGTTTGTGATGAATGAATGAATGAATGAATGAACACGCATGAAAACTCCGTTTCTATAACAAGGCCTTAAGGCGAAGCCTAGACAACGGACACCCGAACTTCAACCCCAGCGTGCAGGACCAGGTCAGACTCGGCCCAGCAGGCTGACTGACCAGCTGCTGAGGCCCTCCGGTGCGGATTGGGTCCGCTCACACTTCTGTAGGCTGGGCTCAGGGCTTGTCCCCAAGTGCGCAGTAGATTGGAGTTTGGATACAGGGTTCAGTGGCCCCAGACTGAATGACAAGAGCAAACCAGGGCAGGAAGACAAGCGTCAGCAGAGTAATCAGGTAAATTTGGCTCTCTCAAGAAGCAATTCCCAATCTGGAGTTTTGACACGTTATCATCTTCCATTTTATATCTTTGTACTTATCTTCTCATACTTATGAAAATGACAGGGAGAAGAAAAACTAAACCGTAATGAGATTTTTTTAAAAAACAAAATGAACATTTTTGTTTAAAATTGCAATACCTCCCATCCCCCGTTCTTTGCTGATACGTTTGTGAATAAGACCAACATCTTTCCGATTATTATGTATCGGGTGTTAACCATGTGTTAACATGATTTAATCTGTGGAACACATGGTCAAACTTGTCATGTAATAAGCATTTAGTGAACACAAAGTATGATAAGGACACCATCTGACATATCAAGAAAAATTTTAAAAATGATGGCATGGGAGAAAAGTCAAAGGCTTGAATTCGAGTCTGCGGCTCCACCCCTGGTTGGCCGTGGGATCCAGGACAGGTTATGTGGACGCCCTGAGCATCAGTCTCTACATCCAGAAATAGGCAAGAGAGGAGTTGTCTTCTCTCCAACACTTTCTCACAGAATGGCATTAATGGTTTGGGTCAGGGATTTTTTGTTGTTTTTTTTTTTTAACCAGAAAATAACATATGTGTCATTCTGAAGAAATTACTATAAGTCAAATGGAAGACAAAAATGAAAGCTAGTAAGATGAACCCTAAGACAATCCCCCACGTTCTGACTCTGGTACAAATTAGCTGTATGGTTTCAGTCAGTTCAACTCCCTTGCCTGGGCCTCATTTTCCTTATTTTGTAAAATGAGCTTGCGCAGACCAGTTGAGGAGCTCTAGAGACCCGTTTAGCTTAAACAATGTTCTAATGTGATTCCGTGAAAACCACTGCCATTTGCCTGAATTGGTAGTGAATTATGTTTAGAACTCGACTCTCTCAGACCGCTACTATGACAGGGCGCGATTGAATGGAACACACTGCAGGTGGAAGACTGAGGAAGGCAGACATGTTCCAGGCCTAATGTCAGAGGAGGCCAACATGATTTCTGGGGCCCTAGGCACCTTTGCCTTCAAAGGTCCCTCCCTTAATTACAAAAAATAAAAAGTATATTTTATGACTGCATTAGTATAAAGATAAAAATAATCCAGGATCAATTATATATTTATTTCTTTTGATATAAAAAATACAACATTTATAAAGTAGCTCCCTAAAGTTGTTATGGACCTTAGGCACTATTGTTACTGTGTCTAATGGATCAGTTAGCACTGCCGGGTTCTCCTTAAAGTGGTGGTACCTTTGACTTAAAGACTGCAAGCCGGCTGAAGCCTGACTTCCTTCTAGAGCAAGGCTTCTCAATGTCATCATTTGGGGGGTTCATACTGCATAATTCTTTGCTGTGGGGGGCTGTCCCATGCATTGTAGGCTGTTTAAGAACATCCCTGGCCTCTATCCACCAGATGCTAGTAACATACCTACCCCAGTTGTGACAACCAAAAATGACCTCCGACACTGCCAAGTGTCCCCTTGGAGGCAAAGTCTGTGGTTGAGAAACACTATTCGAGAATCTTCATTCTCAGTGATGTTCTAGCTTATGTTCGGAGCTCATGATCTTGGGCAATGGCTTTCATGGCACTCTTGATAAAAGATGAAGTCCCTACATGGGTCTACAAGGCTCTCTCTGACTTTGGCCCCACGCTCCTCTGAATTCCTTAATGTGCTTCCTGACACCCGTGCGGCTCCAGCCTCAGTGTCCTCCTTGCTCGGTCCTGAATCTGCCAGACACACGACCACGGTCTTAGGACCTTTAGATGGAACTCCCTTCCACACGGAGCACACTTCCCTGAGGTAGCGCACTTGGTTCACTCTCATAACCTCTCTTCTTTGTTTAAATATTATCTTGTCAATGAGGCCAATCCTAGCCACCCTTTTAAAAATATATCACCCTATTCCCTGGAATTCCTCTTTCTCTTCTCTGTCTCATGTATCTCTCCATCTCTCCCTCTACTTCTTCCTCTATACTTCATTACCTTCTGTCATACTATATCATTTACATTATTTCATTATTTACTGTACTTATCATGTATTATCCTCCTCCCCCTGCTAGAACATAAACTTCACGAGGACAGGAATCTTGTTTGTTTGCGTTGTTCATCTCACAACTGCTACATAGTAGGTGCGCAATAAGTATGCACTGGGTTGAACTGAAAAATAATACGAACTGAAGTAGCCCCCTCTGTCTTTGAACAGGTGCCCTGGGAATTTATTCCTCGTTCTGACCCCAAACCCCACCTCTGTGTCTCCCCTGCTGCATGAATATTCCCTCCACAATGACATTGTGTGTCTTTTCTTGAAGATGCTTCTCCTTGTCTATGCCTTTCTCTTCCCCTTGTGTGCCTGGGCTGCCTGGAGCGGCCGAGGGGAACCCTGCATGCTTGGGTTTCAAAACGGCTGATTCTTCACATCTTATCGCCGTTCTATCATGAAAAGGAGTGATTCAAAAGAGACTTGAAAAAGCAAGTCATCCCCGTGAGCACAAACAATGACTGTGTCTGGAATGATTCGCCCCTGGAGCTGCTGAATAGAAGGGCCAAGCTACGCGCTTATTATGGCTTCCTCTCAAAGCAGGCTGGAGAGAGGTGGCCAAGGTGTGCCTCTGACCAGGGCTGGCATGTGGGGACACCAGGAGCCCACGTCTTGCTGGAGAGTCAGCCCTGGCTGACCCAGTTTGAGCACAGCATTGCCTGACACAGCACTGCCATCCACAACTTTAATAACTTGGTGACACACAAAGCGGGTTTGATGCAAAGTGGAGCTGACAGAGCAGCGGAGGGGAGGCTCTGCTCCTCGCGGAGCTGCGTGGGGAATCCACTCAAGGTGACTGCAACCTTCGCAACCCAGCTGACAGTCTGAGCCCGCTCTGGCAAGCAAGGGAGGCTGGTCTGTTCTTCAGGAGGGCAAGCATGGGAGTGGCAGTCAGTGGGGCCAACTTAGAAGGACTGGCTGATATGGCCTGACTCTCCCACTTTGATCTATGTCCCGAAGAGTCCTGCTCTTCATCCTCCCGCTGCCTCGGCCTTAATCCAGGCCCCCATCTCCGGTGCTAGCGGACTTCTGCAGAACATTGCAGGGATGTGTCCCTGCCACCTGAGCCGATAGAGCAATCTTCTAAAAGCGTATCAGTGACCATGTCACTTTGTACCTCAAACCCTCCCATAGCCCCTCATTCCTGTAACAGTGTCATTAACCCAAAACGCAGTTCTCGGTGCTCAATCTCTGAGCTGCACTTTTAGCTTCTTCCCCTCAGTTCTGCATATTTCTCCCCCCTTCTTGCTGCCACCACCTCCCTCACTGCAGACTCTCCTTTCCTCTTTATAATTTATTAAATACACACAATACTTTTTATCTCATGATGTCCAGATAAATATAGTCAGTGTCAGCTTGAATGCTCCCTGTGCTGGGGGGACTCACTACCTCACATGAGAGCCTTTTCTAATACTGAACAGCTTTGAAGCTCTGCAAGTCATTCCTTGTGAAACATAAACTCTGGTCCATCATTTTCACTTCTGACCCGTGTTCACTCTCTGAATCCCAATAATATGGTCTGTCCCAGGACCGGCTTCTGAGAACTCAACTCAGCAAAACACATCTCTGAGCATCTTTTCTGTGTCCCAGCGGCAGTCTCCTTGACCTGTTTTCCTGGGCTAAGGTTTCTCCTGTTCCCAGCCTCCTCCATCTCACCTTTCTGCATCTTTCTCACTTACTTAAGTTGCTCCTTAGAATCAATAGGGGAGGGTGGCACGTTGTGCTCGAAAGTAGTGGCAACAATAATTAGCCGCTATTTCTTGGCGTAGGGAAATGGATGTTTTGATTGAGCTTTTGCCATCGTAACGATTTATTCTCCTATTAATTAATTCATTATACATCCAGAATGACAGCATATGGAGTACTCCATGGTCTCGAAGGTTCTTACAATTTCTTACACACCCAAGCAGTGTATATATTTAGAGGTCAATTCCTGCATCCCGGCTGCACTTCAAATGGAGTTCCAGAAGAGAGAGATTACTGGGGCTTGAAATTGTCAGGACAACCTCCCTGGCTCGGGAGTGTCCAGAAGGGGCCTGGAAGGAACACAGTGTGGAGAGTAGAGAGAGGGGGAGATGAGTATCTACATGCAAATATGTCCGCACACATACATCTGTTTCATATGCATTTAAACCTTAAATTGACTTTCACTTACCTTCCACTTTGGTTTCCATGGTAACCCTGACCACTTATTTTTCTTTTAACCTCTTTTTCATTGTTTCAGGATGAGGTGAGCCGCGTGAGGGTTAACCAGTCAGGGGAAGACAGGAGATTTTAAAGCAATTATTTGGATTTTTTTTTTAATAGAAAACTGCCAACTTTGCAATTTAATGCAAACTGTCTTTGGTATATTTGCCCTGCAGGATGCTGAAGGGAGAAGAAGCTGGAGCCAGATTCCTTTCTGACCCCTCCTCCCTGATTTCTATTATTACTGTGCACTTACTGCTAATACAGCATCTAAACTTGCAATCTCGGTAACTATGGCAATAAAATGGGTGAGATTCCCTGCCATTAATGATTTGAATTGTTAGGACTTTGCAAAGAGCACGTACATTTGCACGGGGGAGGGGAGGTGGCACGCTCTGAGGAAAACAGTTATTTCAGCTCCCCACAGAGTTGCAGATCCTTGTCTGTCAGCCCACGTTCACACGGAGGATTATCGTCAGGCCTGCGGAAGAGGATGCAGACGCCGCACCTGGGGGTTACCGGGCACCCCCAGAGCTTGCAAACTCCCCAGTGCACAGCCCGCACAGCCAAGGGGAGGGGCTGCACTGAGCTTAAAAGAGATGCGGGCAAGGGGCAAGACAGGAAGAACTAATCCAGGGGCCAGCAAACTTTCTCTGGGAAGGACCCAAGAGGAAATATTCCAGGCTCTGGGGGCTGTACTGTCTTGGTTACACCTACTCAACTCTGCCTTTGCCGCTCAAAAGCAGCGCTGACAAGATGTTAAGTGAACGGACACATATGTCCCAAGACAGTCTTATTTATGGACACGGAATTGTGAATTTGGAATACTTAGATCACAACATGCTATTCTTCTGTCATTTTGTTTTTCTCTAACCATTAAAAAAGTGTACGAACCAATCTTAGTACCCAGGGTCTAAAAAAGACAGGTGGTGAGCTGCACTGCTCCCCTAGGCCACAGTTTGCAATTTCTTCTTCTTCTTTTTATTTTTTTTTAAGTGAGAGGTAGGGAGGCAGAGAGACAGACTCTTATATGAACCTGGACAGGAATCCAACCAGCAAGCCCCCACAGGGCAATGCTCTGCCCATCTGGGGCTGCTGCTCTGTTGCTCGGCAACTGAGCTATTTTAGCACCTGAGGTGAGGCCATGGAGCTATCTCAGAGCCAACTTGCTCAAACCATTTAAGCCATGGCTGTGAAAGAAGAGCAGAGACAGAGAGAAGGGGGAGGGGGAGGGTTGGAGAGTCAGATGGTCACTTCTCCTGTGTGCGCTGACTGGAAATCGAACCTGGGACTTCTACATGCCAGGCCGATACTCTACTAACAGGCCAGGGCTGCAATTTCTTATTTAATGTACAATGAGAACACTTCACTCCACCCCAGTGGATTGTTATTATTCTTGCCTGTTTTATCACTATTGTTACATGTAGTAGTCAATACTACTATGATTTTTATCATTCACTGTGTCAAGCACCATATTAAGAACTGTAAATATTTCATCCTATTTAAACATTACTAAAACCCACTTCAGAGTTGAGAAAAACAAAGCTCAGAAACTGAGTTCCTTAAGGTCATGTATTGTATAAGAACCAGTTGACGTTCACATCAAGGACTGTGTGGCTTTTAACGACACAGTATGGCTTTTCTTCTCATAGACACACTAACCTTCTGGATTAGGAGAGTTTCTATGTCCACCTGGTTCTATTACATCCTGCTTTCAGATGGCTGGGCCATTAAATCTAACAGAAGCACATCTGTGGGAACAGAGCCCAGGGACTTCCAAGAGCCTTTGCAATAATACAATATCCACAAGAATTCACTGGGCATGGCCTTGTATACCCCAGTCCCCCTGATATCTCTTTTAAGGCCAGTACCCACAGCTGTTTTAGCCATGCACATGCAGGTTCCCATTAGATTCGGGCAGATGGTAAAGAAACAGTGGAGCCAAGAATTGGTGGGCCATTTCTATTTTTATTTTTTATTTTTTTATTTATTCATTTTTAGAGAGGAGAGAGAGAGGGAGAGAGAGAGACAGAGAGGGAGAGAGAGAGGAGGAGGGAGGAGCTGGAAGCATCAACTCCCATATGTGCCTTGACCAGGCAAGCCCAGGGTTTCGAACCAGTGACCTCAGCATTTCCAGGTCAACGCTTTATCCACTGCGCCACCACAGGTCAGGCCAGTGGGCCATTTCTTTATTCTAGCCTCGCACTGGCAGGCAAGTAAAACACACACAGAAGGAAAATACTTCCCTTTCACTCAGAGCTCACAAAGCTACTGACACATCCAGTTTTTCCTCGAATCAAAGGCCCCCACCAGTCTCAGTCACCTCCGGTTCCCCATCTGCACACCTCTCCCTTCTCCTGTCTGCACAGACTGGCTTCCTCTTCAGCACCCTGCTCTCTGGCCTTCCTTCTCTCCAGTGCTCTTCATCCCTGCTCTCACTCTGCAGAAAATGGCTTCCTTCTTCTTTCTCTTTCTCTGCTTGCAAAACTTTTTGACGTGAAAACCCCTCCTACAGCGAACATTAGCATAACGATGGCCCTTCCCAAGCAGGAAGGTAATCCGCAATTTGCCATCAACTGTCCTGCTCTGAGGGCAAGCACACACATGGCTGCCCAGCACCACTTTTAACAATAAAAGTGAGCAAACTCAAAAAACACAAATTTTACAAACTCATTTGCCCAACATCTCTTGACTGGCCTAATCTCTGATTTGCCTTCTGCCTTGACACGTAATGCCGTGTACGTATCCACTGTCTCCTGACCTTCACTGTGCCCCGGAAGAGCCCTCAACATTCTGGGCAGCTTCCACCTACCTTTGCAGCCTCTGCTGGCCTGTCTCGGGGCTGACAGCTTAGCTGCGTGACCCACAGACTCCCTTCATCGACCAGCTATTCTCAACTTACCCAGCCCCTCCCCTCCAGGTGCTTTCAGAAGAGGTCGGGGGACTTGGGCTCAGGAGGGAGAGAAGAAACTCCAGTGGTCCCAGGAGAGGGCCATAGTTTTCTCATCTCTGTGGAGGCGGAGATTTTAATCACGCAGGGCAGTCCTGGTGGGAAAACCTAGGGCCAGGGAGGGGACTTTATAAAGCGGCCTTGCAGATCTCATTCTAAGTCTCCAGTCGAACCCTCCGGCACAGGTGGCTGTGACACGATACAGAAAGGACCGAACTGGATGGGAAACAGGGGGCTAGATGTAGGGCCGACGTCTCTTTAATTAGGACAATCAGACCTAATTGTCTCAGCCTTCCTTTCCAGCTGGAACAAAGAGACTCAGTGACTTCAGGAGCTGTGTAGTTCAGCGACAGCTGGTCTAGATTCTCTTGGCAGGTTGTGCGACCTTGGGACCACCAAGTCCCCTTCTCTGAGCCTCAGTTTCCCATCTGCGCCACGTGAGGAGAACTCTCCAGCTCCCAAGACTGCGATTACCGCCCTTTCCGCTCTTTTCCTGAGGAACGGGCACATTTGGTTTTTGGATCCATTACTTTGCAGACTTTTAAGGGATCCCCCCCCTCCCTCTCAGTCCCTGGGAAATTGCTGCAGCTCTTTCTTTGGAAAGAACACTAGCCAGGCCCTGTGCTAAGCAAATGCATTCAGCTTCCCCCCACTATCTGATTTCTCTCTCTCTCTCTCTCTCTCCTCTCATTTTTTTTTCCGTTTGTCAGCAAAGGAGAAACCTCCCAGCTATTAATCAAACTCCTGGCTGTGGAGAGCTTTAATTGCAGAAACCATTGCAGGATGAGGGATGTTCAACTTTTCCAAAGAAAGCCGGCCGCCGAGTGCAGAAGAGAAACAATTAATTACCTGCTCCTCCTGTTCCCCAACAGAGATGCAGATGAACTAACAATATTGCTGCTGGCACCAAATCCTCCCTTCCCAAGATAGGAGAAAGCTAATGCAAACTCAGACAGCACGTATGGAAGTAAAATGCCCTAACAGAAGTTTAGCTATAAGGCTTTGGTGGGAGCAAAGTTTTGCCTCTCTTGGGCACCTTTACTTTATAATGAGCAGTGACAAGTTCTAGACCCTATTGAGGAGAGTGATTGAGGATGTTGGCATGCCTGAAAATCATATTCTCTGAGGAAGTATCTAGTGCTTCAGTGACGACAATTTCAAAGAATAAACAATTAAGGTGTAAAAGGGAGGGAAACACCCTAAAAAATAGCCGGAGTAAGAGAGATCAGGCTAAGTTTGTATATATTCCAATGGGCAGAGTAGAACTGTAGATGGAATTTACAGTTTCATATTAGAAAAAGTCCTTGGGACATAGAACCACATGCCTATACAAAGGGATAGCCTTCAAAGGTAATCACTCTCTCATCTCTAGAAGTTTACAAGAACCACTGAGGTGTTCCAAGACTACCTTTGCTTTGGATGGGAGGTTGATCACATCTTTTGGGGATAGTTAACTGCCTCTTCTTTGGGTCTTGCTTTACTAATACTCTGAGCTTCAAAATTTGCAGTCTTATATACAGAATGAGTTGGGGGAGGGAGACCTGATTTCACAATTAGAGTCTGTTTGAAGTAAAGGCTTGCATTGGAGAACCGTGGGAGCTAACGTTGGAATACTTAAAAGAAATAAAATAAAATTTAAAAAAACTGGAATTGCCACAGGACTATGATAGATAGGATGTTCTCTTTGAAACTTGGTATTAAGAACTCTGTTGTTTATCTCAGCCTGCCCAATACTTAGCAGATGTCTAGGACAGGGGAAATGTTACAATCATATTGGAAAACCATGTGACTGACTCAAATTTAAACTTGCACTTCTGCTGTAAGTTGGCAGAGGCAATACTGGACAGTCATGGAAAGAATAAACCTGAGTTAGTCTGACCTGGGTCTCAGTTCCTTGTTTACTAGGTGAGTGACCTTGGGGATGCTGCAGAAACTCTCAGTCTCCTCATCTGCAAAATAGGGATACATTCAGATACCTCATGGTGCTCATAGAGACTTAACGAGACTATCAATGCAAAATGCTTGCAACCAGGCTTGACCAAAGTAGCGGATGTTTAAAACTTAAAACAGAGTAAGCACTGTTTTCTGCATTTTGTATGTTATTTCTTTTATAATTCACAAGGATTCTATTGTTGAATATGATACTAAGGAAAAGAGAACTTAAACGATGTGCCCAAGGCAACACAGTGAGGAGATTATAGCAGCAGGATTGAGCAAGTGTTCTTGACCACTCTCGGTCTCTGCTGGATAAGCACTGACCATCGTTTCCACCAACCTTTCTCCTAGTGAAGGCCGGTGCCCATTCTTTCCTCTACTTGCTACTTCTGCTACATGTCTGTGTAAATGCTACTTCTTTGCTAAACCATAACATTTCAGAGCACTGAGACCTTGTGTGCTTTCTTATCACTTCTTCCATAGAGCCTTGCATGGCCTTTGCACTTGACAGACGTTGCTGACATGGTTGGTAGCTGCACTGAGGTTCCAGACCTTTAGAAGACTTGGATTGGAATCCAATCTCTGCCAGTTTTTTGGACAGAGACAGAGACATAGAGAGACTCAGAGAGAGGGACAGCTAGGGATGAACAGAAGAAAGGGAGAGAGATGAGAAGCATCTATTCTTTGCAGCTCCTTAGTTGTTCATTGATTGCTTTCTCATATGCGCCTTGACCAGGGGGCTACAGCAGAGCGAGTGACCCCGTGCTTAAGCCAGCAACCTTGGGTTCAAGCCAGCAACCCAAGGGTTTCAAACCTGTGTCTTCCGCATCCCAGTCCGACGCTCTATCCGCTGCGCCGTTGCCTGGTCAGGCATATTTTTCCCTTTCTCTTTCCTTGTTTCATTTATTCATTTATCAGTCTATGTTATTATTCACTGGCAGACAGCATGATGTGTTGAAAAGCACGGAGGCCCTCTGTGAATCCAGGCCTGGGCGCAGTTAACAGAGCCGTGTTAACCTGGGTAAGTTCTCTAACCTCTCTGAGCTTTGATTTCTGGTGGGATGGAAGCAAGGTAAAACCTACGTTTCAAGATTCGTCAGTAATATGGGGAAGTGAGGAACAGGATAATTTTCACATTCACTTGCCAACCTGCAAAACTACCAAAACAGAAATATGTGGTTTATGGTAAGAAGCCACCACAGTTGTCGTTGGAGACACCCCCTCTTAATTCCCCTGGATGGGGTTTACCTTCTTTCCTGGAAGTCCAGAGTTCCGTGTGTGTGTGTGTGTGTGTGTGTGTGTGTGTGTGTGTGTGTGAGAGAGAGAGAGAGAGAGAGAAGTGGGGGAGCTCTTAATGCCTTTATTTTTTTTTAATTACCTTTTTCTCTTTGCATGAAGTATATTTCAGGTTGTTTGGGGATTTTGAAAAAGTGTTTCTTTTTTTTAAATAAAATCTTGCTGCTCTTTCTTCTCTTGCGTCTATCAGGCTTTTTCATCGGCTTCAAATGGAAAACTTTGAAGTAAGTGAACTTGAAAGAAGAACTGAAAACTCGGCCTGATGCCCCGAAGTCCCACGGGCAGCCTTGGGTGGAACTCATTAGTGCGGGCTGTGCCGCACAGCGCCACGCAGGCGGGAGGCTCCCGGGCTCCGGCCGGGAGGTGGCCTGGACCTTCCAGGGCAGCGGGGACTGGGTGCGCTCACTGGTGCCGGATAGCCCACAGAACCCCAGCTGTGCAGCCCCCACTCCGGCGAGCAAACTCCGCCTGAACCTCCTTTCAAGACGCCAGCTGCTTTCAAATCGGGGCTTTGAAAGTCCGGGCTCCCCTGGCTCTGCACAGCAGGACAGGCTCGGCTTTCCAGGAGCCCGCGCGGCCCCCACGTGCCCGCCCCTGCGGCTCTCGCCTGCGTTTACAGCGAGAATAAAGGAGAGGAGCCTGTGTGGTGGGTGTTTGTGTGCGCCGTTCCCATCTCTTTATTTACCAGGGAAACGTCCGACTCCTGCAGTTCTCGCTGGCCTTTGAGGGTTGGATGGACTATTTGAAGTGAGCACATTGAACGTTTTTCTTCGGAATATATATAATTCTCGCCTTCTCTCCAAACTCAGCGATACCGTTTTACTTAGGGATCCGTTTGGAGAAGGAGACAACAAACAGATACACGCTGAGTTAAACAGGGTGGTTCAAACCCCCAGTGGAGGTTTAGAAAAAGAATTTCTGTTAGGGAAGTGAGAGTCGCCAGTCGCTGCCAGCCAACCCATTCCCCCTGCTTTGTCTCAGGCCTTCTGGTCCCCGGTTGAATGAGCAGTCTTCCTCACAATGGGAGAGGGGGTAGAGATCCCCATGGTGAAACTGCAGTGGGAAGCTGTCTGACACATTGTGGCCATCTAGCCCCTTCCCTCAACACCAGAAGGTGACCCCTTGCCTTGTCTCTCTGTCAGTTCCTCCTTAAACAAAGGTTGAGGTGCTTTTCTCGTATGTGTGTGTGTGTGTGCGCGCGCTTGTTAACAGTGCACAGGTCCACATTGCTGTCCTTTGCACCAGCTCTTTTGTGTGGTGCCCTTCCTTACTATATCTGCTTTAACATTCTTCTAGGCTCTTCTGTAAACCCAGCTTGTCCTAAGGCAGCCCTTCGCATATGGCTCACAGTTCTTGTTGTTCTTGGTTAGGAGCATGGCTCCATCTCTAGACCACCCAAAGCCATTCAGCAGACGGGACCGGCTTAAAAAGGAACTGTTAGTACTCTGCTCCAGGACACTTCTCTGTTTGGAAGGACAATTACTTATCCAGGGCTTCATAGGAAGTTATCAGTGAATCGGTATAAGCCTGGAAGAGCATACAGAAATAAACTTGCCCAGAAAAGAAGAATATAGATTCACCACATCGGTCCCCAGGGCGGTCTTGTTATCTCCTTCTCACAAGAAAGCAGGAATTAAGGATCTCTCTGAATTCCCAAGGCAATACAGAAAGTGGTGAATCCAGTACACAACAAAATAGAGGGTTTTTTCTGACTTAAAGTAGATGTTCTTTCTACACACAGCGAATTGTCATTCTCTTTACCCCATCCCGGGTCCCCTCTCTTCCTAGTTAGAACTCTTATCTCTTAATTCCTTGCCTCAAACTTTTTGTGCCCTGAAGCCTTATCGTGCTGTGACAGGCAGTCCTGGGCAGAGAGCCCGTTCAGTACCCTGTGAAAAGAACAGTTTCCATTCTTGCACACAGGCTATGTTGTATACCAAAACCCTGTTCCCTTTTTAGTGGGAGGAAACTGTTAATTATAGACACGCATGGGCTTTGTGTTCCGAAGTGACCCTGCACATGTCTTTGTGTCTTGCCCAGCCCAGCGGAGGAGAAAGGCTAAATTGTGTTTGAAAGCTGTAAAGGGGGAACCTTAATTGAGGCATAAAAGCATGTGTCTTTGATCTTCGCAGGTCCTGCGGTTCTCCCATTACCGGAGTCCTGTTCCTGATGACACCAGTTGGAAGGAAGCCTGCAGTGAGATTTGTGCCCAAGGCACCAAGCAGGCTGCCCAGTTGCTTTCTGCCACAACTGAGAGCCCCGCCTGTGTCTATTTACCTGTCACAGCCATCTGAATGTGCCCCAGAGCTGAACTCTGCGGCCAGACCCCTGTTCCATAGCACAGGCCCGTGCCCTCAGCTTTCACATATCCCAGAGAGAATTTCTCTGCTTCCCTCCTATCACCACCCTCTGCCCCCATCGAGTTCTCTCCCATACCCGTCCTGAAGTCCAGCTGCGACTATGCGATTCATTGACCCACTGGCTGGATTGCCCTCTTTTGCAGGATGCCTAGTTATTGATTCATTTCTTTTCTCCTTCACTCACTTATCCATGCATTTCTGCAAGCATTCACTCACTTTTTATTTTTTAGTCTCAGTTTAGGTATTTAATTGATTAGGCCAAAGGAGACTAAATGCATTATACGTTGACTTGAATTATTCTAGAAATATAAGGACTTCTGCACACATTTACCAGTTTGCATGCATGAAAATGGCCGGGGGTGGGGCTGAAGCAGAAGTCTGAATTCTGTGTAGCAATGCATTTCTCAGACATGTGTTCATCCAAGGTTGTTTGATGGTCTAAGTCTGCATTTAATGAGCAAGTCAGCTTAGTGTAATATAAAAAAAAAGTTAAGTTTGGGAATGAAAGAAAGGTCTGAGTTCACATGTCAGCATTGCTACTTAACAGCATTGCTACTAAAACTTTGGACAAGATGCTTAGCTGCTCTGAGCCTCGCTGTTTCATTTACAAAAGGGAGGTGCTAACATTTATCTTCCAGAGACTTTGGGGGGGTGGATAGTGCCTGTAAGTACTCAGCACAGGAGTTGGCACACTACTGTTGTGGCTGGTATTATTATTGCTGCCGTTGCTCATTCATGAAGGGAAAGGCCACGCTGGATAGCACTGTCACATTATCCTGTGTCCTCTGGGGAATCATAGAGATTCCAGTGCTCTCCTAAGAGAAACCCTGGAAAATGGGTTTTCCCTGAGGAAGCCTTCAGCATAAAATGAAGATGCTGGTGCTTCTGTTAGCTCCTGTGGGGGTGCTGGAAGCCCACCTGTGCAGGACAGTGGTAGTGACATCTGGGAGGGCGGGAGAAACAGGTGGTGTGCAACACCTGATCAGATCAGTAATGTCCAAGCTTCCTGACTCCACCTTGGGTTCCATCCTGTTTGAAACATTCATTCAGTCATTTGTTCCTTCATCTTCTTACTTTGAACGTATTTACATTTGCTATGCTAAGCTCTGGATAAGCTTCTGAACAGGCCTGCCCTAAGTTGTCCCCTTCTTACCACTGCACTTCTAAGGTAGTTTTCAAATATTATTATCGCTCTTTACTTCCATTGCGGCAGCCCTGAACTACTCAGGCGACACCCGCCTAGTAAATCGCAATTGTAAAACAAATAACTAAGGGGTCCATTCTAGTTGAAGTCGAGGTTAGGTTCATGGAGCCTGGCCATTCAATCTTTGCTGGTCCTGTAATCCTATGTAGCCTTGCATGATTCTGGAAAAAACTCTTTAGTTTAGGAACTGAAGAATTAAGTTATCACAAGGTCATTGACAATGTGCAACCATATTTTATCAGAAGGGTGAAACATTCCCAATTTGCACAAACGTGTTTATGAGCCAGGGCTGGGAAATTTATCAACCACATGGACTGGTCAGTTTTGATGGGACTAGTGTGTTACAGTTCTGGGGAATGGTATTATGGTAGCAGAGGGAACACACAGTGGAGGCGATGCTCTTACATCACTGAATTGTCAGACGATCGGTAATGTAAGGAAAGTAACATCACCACCAGCAGCATTCCCGTTTATGGACGAAAAACCAAAGTTAAGAGAAGTCACCCAGGTGAGAAGGGGCTGTCTTTTAAAGTCAGCTTTTCTGACTCTCTCTCCAGGGGTCTCGCGAGTTTCCGTCCACCTGCACGTGTGTTGTATAAGCTGTTCTTTCTCGAGTATGGGAGGAGGCAGGACCCCGAGAAAATACTCCCTGCCCATCACACTGGACACTTCCCCTTCCCTTTCTGCTTGTTATCCTCTCCTCCTCACCTGTGGCTGGCAGATTAGTGTGTCAGGAAGATAAATGTCCCCTCCGATCTTCTGACAGAGATGCCTCCTCTCGGGAGGAAAGCTTACAGTAGCCCTCCCGGGCCCCACCCGACGGGAGCGTGCAGACACTGTGCCCTCCCCTCCCCTTCGCCTTGGAGGGTAAGGTTGCAAATGGCAGAGACGGGCAGTGGCTGAGCGAAGAGCTTCCAGAGCCAGGGGCCGTCACCTCCTGGCCATCTACCACTCAAGCCAGGCAAGTGGGGGGAAGGAGGGTGATTTGTTATCTGAGGCGGCTTTCCTTATCTCTCCCTTGAAACTCACCTTTCCAGTGAGAAGAGGCTGTACCAGGAGTAGAGGATAATTACTGCGTGCTTTCCCCACAGTCCGCGAGGCCCGCCGGCCCCTCCAATGTGTGTAAACATGCACAGCGTGGTGTGGGGCTCCTCATGTGGGCTGAAGGGACATGGGAATCCCCAGGGAAAAGGAGCCACTGATGATGAAATTGCTCCTTGTCATCTGAGCAGCATTTTGCTGATAAAAACTAAAGTTTTCTTGTACAGTATGTCATTTGATCCTCACAATAATTCTCTCAGGCAAGGCAGAGATAGTCAACCCATTTTAATGAGAGGGGAAATCTAGCCTTAACGTGGGCTATATGACTTGTCTAAAACAACACACTATAAAGTGGCAGAGCCAAAGTTGCAATCCAGATGTTATGACTCAAATGCAGGGACTACTACTATACTTATGCGTACCCTGAGAAAGAAGACACCCACTGAAAAGGGTTCCACTGGGCTCAAATTAAGAGAAAGGAGAAGGAAGGAAGGAAGGAAGGAAGGAAGGAAGGAAGGAAGGAAGGAAGGAAGGAAGGAAGGAAGGAAGGAAGGAAGCTTAGCAGTCATATCTACACAGGGTCCTCTCATGAAAACTGCACTTCAGAGAGAAGCCTGCACTGAACAAACCTGCCTCTGAACTGAATTGCCTACACTACATTTCTGCCATCTGAGCCAGCCTTTATAAAGAAGTTTCTGAAATCTTATTTCAACCAATAGGATAGGCTTTCCCTATCCAATCAGAGCTGTGCAGCACCAACCAATCAGAGCAGCTCCATTCTGGACCAAACAGTAAAATGCAAACTATTTGGAATCCTCATTTGCATGAAGATGGGCCAGTCAGGGACAGGGGTGGGAACTTCTGTCTAGAGTAGGGGTCCCCAAACTTTTTACACAGGGAGCCAGTTCACTGTCCCTCAGACCGTTGGAGGGCCGGACTATAAAAAAAACTATGAACAAATCCCTTCGTACACTGCACATATCTTATTTTAAAGTAAAAAAACAAAACGTGAACAAATACAATATTTAAAATAAAGAACAAGTAAATTTAAATCAACAAACTGACCAGTATTTCAATGGGAACTATGCTCCTCTCACTGACCACCAATGAAAGAGGTGTCCCTTCCAGAAGTGCAGCGGGGGCCATTTAGATAAATGGCCTCGGGGGCCCACATGCAGCCTGTGGGCCGTAGTTTGGGGACCCCTGGTCCAGAGTATAAGCCAGCTCCTCTCTGGCTCTGAGAGCATACTTTCCCTTTCCACTTTCCACCAAAGACTGCATTTTCCCAGCTGAGCTGAAACATGGCAGAGGCGAGTGCACCAGACCAGAAGTGGGCAGAGCAGAGCTGTCTAGCCAGAGAGGGGCCTGTCTCACAGCTGTGCTGTACCACAATGAGGTGTTTTGCACTGAATGAAGTTTCCTTCTTTACTGCACTCCATATTGGGGATTCCTGTTGGTGTTGACTTGGCATCAACAAGCATCAGTTGACATCATGAGTGCTTAATTTTGTGAGAGTATGTCTCTCCATAGTGATGACACCTAAGTTTGCCAAGGATGGAGTCTTGAGGTCAAGTTGCTTTCATGCTATTTCAGTGAAATTGTAATACGACATTTCATGTAGCAATTTAGAAGGAATAAGAGGGCTCCTTGTCAAACTAACAATCTTGCTGCCAACATGTTCTGTCAGTTTAAGATAGTAAAACACAGAAAAACAGTACATGCATGTTGGAAAAGACCACGGTCACATTTACACAGTGCAGAACTTAACAATTTGAGGGAAACTCTAAGACAGTCAAACTTTCCTAGTGCATTAGTTTCTCATATAACAATCATATGAAAGAAAGGATTTCAATGAACTGTCAGGTGGATTGAGACAGATAAAGGATCAATGAGAAGGGCAATGGGGTTTACACGTGTGAGGAATGGTGCTCATCAGGCTTAAATGCTGTTTCCCTTCATTTTTAGAAGTGCACGCGGATAGTGTGGTGCTGGTTGAGTTCTGCAGGAATCACGGCCCCCTGCTTCTGTCCTGTCCAGCCCCACATATATGCATCAGTATCAGATAGTTTCCAGGCATGGCTCTGGGCACATCAGTAATGGCCCCACTTGTACACTCGCATTGCCCCCACCCCGCCTTCCCATTGTCTGCTATATGAAGTCAAAGCATCCAAGCCAAGTATTTAAGGCACTTAATGTCTCGGACCTAATTAAGCTCTCCAACTTGATCTCCTAGCACTGCCATCCCACTTCGTGCAAACTGCTTTGCTTATTTCTTCTGCTGTTTCTTGCCTTCGCCCTCTGTTCAACCAGTTATTCCTATCACTAAAATCACCAAATCCTAGCCTACACCTGCTCTTGCTTCAACTCTTCACAGACCTGAGGCTACTAGAGGCTCCCACACAGCCTCCGTCCTAACCTAATTGATACCGCACAAAGTATGGAGACGCAAAACAGAGACGAGGGCATTCTGCGTCCAACTAGGTTGCCCCCTTATGACCTAGCTATGGGGCTTCTGCATTTTTTCAAGAGGGAAGCTCTCACTGTGCGCCCCAGATATCATCCTCGAGTCCCTATCTAAACTACCAGTGTAGCCTGACATTACTGCAGGACTAATTTTTGCTTGGGGTGTTATGGTCTTGCCTTCACTCTGCATGAGACCAGATTCCTTTTCTGGAACATTAGACTGCTGAGTGGTTGGTAACAGATGCCCACTGGCTCTCCCAATACTGACTTCTCTTTGAATATCCTCATAGCTAAAAAGATGCTGTATCTTTGTGCACTGCCTCTTCCTAAGGTTGGTCATTATTCTTTCTATCACTTGTTGGGTGCTCACTAACTCTGAATTCAGTGTTCCACCTGCTGGACTGGAATTTAGCTCACAGTTACCATCAGCCCAAATGCTATCTCTTCCAAGGAGCCTAATTTGATTTCCTTAGTTTCAGCTGATTCTCTCTCCAAGGGACTTCCTTGGCAGGATGGCCTCTTTAAAATATGATTATATGTGGTGGTGAGCTGGTAAATGCTCGTGGGGGAAATAAAGAGTCCTGCATGTGCAGTGTTTGTCAGTCCCTGTAATAGGAATATTCCCACTATGGCTGATTGCAAACTACCACCCTAGTTGGAAGAGAGGTGCATAACACTCTTGCCAGTGGGTGTGCACTGACCAAAACACACTCTGGTTTTACAGGTCCTGGTCTCATCTCTCATTCTGTCCCTTCCTCTGTTGCAGCCACTAGACGTCTCTGAGTCTTGTATATGACACGTTCTCCCACACCTCTGGGTATTTATAAATTATTCCTCTGCCAGTCACGTTCCCTTGCCCAATGCCCAATGCCCCAGGTTCTTATCCTTTACCTGCCTCATACACCTTCTCCTACCTCTGCATGAGTATAATTTTTGCCTATAGTTAAAAGTCATTCCCACCAGGAAATCTTTCCTGCCCCCTCCCATCCCCCGACTCAGGTCATTCTGTTATCTCAACACCTCTTTGCATAGTTGAAATGCTCGTTGTGCTTGATTTAGGCCTATCTTCCCATTAGATGGTAGGCTGTAAGGGGCAGGGATCATACCTGTTTAGTCTCTTGCCACATACCTAGCCCCTAGCTCTGCAATGGACTTGTAGTCAACTCTCAGTGCACAGCTGTTGACTATACTATCATCTCTTTACTGGATGACAAACTTTTATCAGCATGTTTCCTCTGAATAATTGGTATGTTTCTTAATAAATATTAGACATCAAGCAACCAATTGTGTTTTCCTTTTCGTTTCATTAGACAAGATGCTCAAACTAATCTTGCTGCTTAAGTTGAACAACCTTTATATGCTAGACATTCCTACCTGGGTTCTAGTATTTTTTTTTCACTCTGGTCAGGTCCCTCTATTTGGGCTGTACATGGAGTTTTCTATTTCATTGCAGGTATTTTTGAGAGCTGCCTCAAATTTCCCGAGTTACAAAGCAGCATATTGACAAACACATAATTCCTTACTGAAATCTGTTCCATCACTGAGCAGAAACCCTCACTCTACCCTAAAGTAGCACCTCACACCAGGTCTTACATTGGAAGGAAGTAGAGTGGAAAGGCTAGAACAGACTGCCGGTGTCAGAGGGGTGGGGGTTGGAGGTCTGGGTAGGAAAGGTGAAGTACGGATTGGTAGTTACAACCTAGTCACGGAGATGTGAAGTGCAGCATAGAGAATACAGTCGGCAATGCTATAATGACTATGTCTGGTGCCAGGTGGGTAGTGGAAATATCAGGGGACCACTCTGTAAGTTATATAAATGTCTAATCACTATGTTGTACACCTGAAGCTAATATAAATGTGCATATCATCCGTAACTGAAAAATAAAATCAAACTTGTTGGGTTGCATAAAAATAAAGTATAAATGTGCTGTTTTGTTAAATAAAATATAAGCTTATATTAAAGCATTAATAAGAAGAAGAAGAAGAAAAAGAACTGAGACTCGCCTAATCAGGCAGTGACATAGTGGATAGAGAGTCAGAATGGGACACAGAGGACAAGGTTCGAAACTCCGAGGTCACCGGCTTGAGCCCAAGGTCACTGGCTTGAGCAAAGGGTCACTTGGTCTGCTGTAGCCCCCCATCAAGGCACATATGAGAAATCAATCAACAAACAACTAAGGTGCCTCAATGAAGAATTGATGCTTCTCATCTCTTTTCCTTTCCGTTTGTCTGTCCCTATCTGTCCCTCTCTCTGATTCTGTCACAAGGAAAAGGAAAAGATAAAGAACCGAGACTTTGGAATCATTGGGACTGTTGTTAGATTCCCAGTTTGTTACCAGTTTGCAAGATGACACCCGGCAAATTAATTGGCCTATCTGATTTAAAGTTTCTTTGCCTGTTACCTGGAGGTGATTCCTCACAAGGAAGTTTTGGAGATTAAATGAAATAATGCATGTCAAGTACTTAGTACAGTTCATAGCACTTGCTGAGTGCCCCATAAATGACGGGTATAATTACGAATAAGGCTACTGAAGAAGACAGAAGTCACGGCAGAATCACAGCAGAGGTATGGCAAGAGCCAGCTTAAATGTCCCACTCCCTTATCTCTTCTCCCACCCTTTTAATGCTGCCCCTCTCCACCTGTCCCCAAAACATCATAAAAAAGACCATTGTGCAGTCCCTGATTTACTGAGAGTGCATCATTAATTCTACCAGGAATCGTGCCCGGTTGAGATCCTCCTCATTTAATTTGCTGGAAGAGAAACTTTAATTCAGCACACCGAGGAAAGTGCAATTTGAGACATCTCATGAACTTATCGCCACCTCCATGTGTTCAGTTCGTGTGGGCGAGAAAAGCAAAGACACGGAGAGCGAGCCCCGGCCTGTGTGAGACCTCACGGGACCCACATGCAGGCCTGTTTCAGCAGCGGTCCCTGCACCGCTATTTGCTTGATTACTGTTTGGCAGGGGCGGCCCCCACTTATGTACCTGGAGCACTAGGTCAGCCTTCTGGGGGCCCTAGGACATGACACTAAGTGGACCTGGACCCATGTTGTGACTTTCCCAGCCTAGAATTCTGAGGGAACGCTATATAGTTGCTGTGGTCACTGTAGACTTTCTCCCCAGTTTGGTGTGTGCTTATTTTCAGCATCATTTATCCAACATGTGTTGAATACCTGCTGTGCAGGGTATGTTGTCTTAGGCAGCATCTCGCTGATGAGTGATGTGTGGCAATCTTGTAGTCTAACTGCATTGATTTTTCTGCATTCCTTTAAAAATGCCCTGGCTTCCCACACTAGCTTGACGTTGTCTGTAAACTTCCTTTAGTTTGAAATAGCTTCCATCCTTCTCCGAGGCCAAAACCCCATCTCATTTTTGTTCTGATTTAGTTAGCAATTAGAAACTACCATTTGTTCATTCTCCCATTCATTCTCATTTTTAGTGGATGTTTATTAAACATTTGCTATGTGCCAGTCACAGTGTTTGATGTTGGCCCTGCTAAATCCATCAAACAAAGTGGACCCTGGACTTGGAAGCTTATGTTCTACTGGATGAGACAGAAATTAGTACATAAAATTTTTAAAAATTAAAATATTTACTATTTATAGAGCATCCACTATACATTAAACTGATTAAAAGTTCTCTGTTTTAGTTGATCCTAAAAAAAACTGAAAAGTAAATATAATTCTCTTTTGATATAAAAAATAAATTTTATAGGTGCTCTGTCCTTTGTCCAATGTTTAATCAGTTGTAATGGCAAAACTGGCATTAGAGACCAGGTCTCTGTATTTTTAAAATCTCATGCTTCTCTCACTGTGCTACTGTATTCACTATAGGGCTGTGCTATATATATCTATATCTCCTACTGCTGTGACCATTTATTTTGAGGGTCTTTGTGAGGTGTCCGAGGCCCGATATACACAGAGCAGTCACTAAAGGGCCTGGACTTCTGGGATAGACAGCAGGCATGAATACAAGACCATCCTCCAGTGGTGCAAGGAGAACCAGCATCAGCGGTGGCCAGGGATCGGATACTGGCTCAGACGCAGGAGTGAAGGCCAGGTAAGGGCAGGCATCGGACACTGAGGACCTGCCCAAAGCCCAGCCCAGCCTCTCAGACGCAGGAGTCAAGGCCAGGTAAGGGCAGGCATCGGACACTGAGGACCTGCCGGAAGCCCAGCCCAGCCTCTCAGACGCAGGAGTCAAGGCCAGGTAAGGGCAGGCATCGGACACTGAGGACCAGCCCGAAGCCCAGCCCAGCCTCTCAGACGCAGGAGTCAAGGCCAGGTAAGGGCAGGCATCGGACACTGAGGACCAGCCCGAAGCCCAGCCCAGCCTCTCAGACGCAGGAGTCAAGGCCAGGTAAGGGCAGGCATCGGACACTGAGGACCTGCCCAAAGCCCAGCCCAGCCTCTCAGATGCAGGAGTCAAGGCCAGGTAAGGGCAGGCATCGGACACTGAGGACCAGCCCGAAGCCCAGCCCAGCCTCTCAGACACAGGAGTCAAGGCCAGGTAAGGGCAGGCATCGGACACTGAGGACCTGCCCGAAGCCCAGCCCAGCCTCTCAGACACAGGAGTCAAGGCCAAGTAAGGGCAGGCATCGGACACTGAGGACCAGCCCGAAGCCCAGCCCAGCCTCTCAGACACAGGAGTCAAGGCCAGGTAAGGGCAGGCATCGGACACTGAGGACCAGCCCGAAGCCCAGCCCAGCCTCTCAGACGCAGGAGTCAAGGCCAGGTAAGGGCAGGCATCGGACACTGAGGACCTGCCCGAAGCCCAGCCCAGCCTCTCAGACGCAGGAGTCAAGGCCAGGTAAGGGCAGGCATCGGACACTGAGGACCTGCCCAAAGCCCAGCCCAGCCTTTGCAAGAAGGAAATGGACATGAGTTGGGGAGACGGCTAGGCAGCTCTGGAAGGAATTTCTGTGGATGATGTCCTGTAGTTACAGGAATTCTTTTGGAAGCTCTGTGACCTGCCTCACACCGCCTTCTGTCCTTGCTACACTCTCCTCTCGGGTCTTGGTTAGTTTGCAAGCTGCAGTGCTCTGACGCCTGCATCTACCGACAGCAAGGTTGCCGGACCAGGCTCTTGAGCCCGACAAGGCCGTGAAAGTTTTCTTTGAGCAAACGTGGGCCTACAGCCACCCCAGTCATCATCATCTCATTCTGTAACTTCGGGCAACTGACTGTTTTGTTTCTAGGCAACTCACTGTTTTTCTTTCCCTCCCTGAGTTTCACTTATTTTTCATTTAAAAATGTGTGCATAGAAATAGGAAATGTTTGAAAGTCACTGGTAGCAGCAGTTGACTCGGGGGAGAGCACTGTGAGGGCTGGAGGAGGAAAAATTATTCCCTTCTAACTGCATTTTAAATGACTTTCATTTTAGCAAGTTCTCATATACGAGTATTATGTGCATGTGTGTGTGGTTCGATCAATCTATAGCTACCACTTATTATGTCTCTGAGACTTACTGTAGGGTGCTGACTTGTCAATGAAACTATTTGTGTGCCCAGTACCAGTGAACAGTGGCTTTCAGTGGGCAAGGACAAACTCTTGCGTTTTCTTGGAGCCTAACACAGGGTCTGGCACATGGAAAAGTGTTAAATAAATGTTTGTCAAATTACTTACTTATTTTCTTCTTTCTTTCTTTTTCCTGAAGTGAGAAGTGGAGAAGCAGAGAGACAGAATCCCGTATGCACCTGACTGGGATCCACCCAGCAAGCCCACCAGGGGATGATGCTCTGCCCATCTGGGGCGTTGCTCCATTTCAACTGGTGCCATTCTAGCGTCTGAGGCAGAAGTCATGGAGCCATCCTAAGCACCCAGGCCAACTTTGCTCTAATGGAGCCTTGGCTGGGGGAAGGTAAGAAAAAGAGACAGAGAGGAAGGAGAGGGGAAAGGGTGGAGAAGCAGATGAGTTCTTCTCCTGTGTTCCCTGGCCGGGAATTGAACCCAGGACTTCCACACACGGGGCGATGCTCTACAGAAGACCGTGTATCTCTGAGTACCTTACTCCTTAGTGTAGAACGTCAGAGGCCATGGTCTGGGACCAGCAGTAGCAACATTTTGAATCCTGGGTAAAGACGATTTTCTCTATGTCGTCTGACCTTTGCTATGGGTCAGCTTCCAGGTTGAGGGCTGCCAGGTGTTTGCAGCCAGTGATCCAGGTCAAGGTCAGGGGTGTATCTTGTTCCGGGAGAAGGCAAACAGCCTGTGTGAAAGGTAAGGCTTAGGGGACATTCTCACTTACTATACAAAGTCTTCCCTTGTGGTGCAGTGTGGACGTTAGCGCTGTGGGGGTGACTTCCTCTGAGGAGCCAGGCGGGCAGCTTCCAGGCCTTTTTCTGGTGACATCTGCTGTCTCAGCCAGGAGCGGGCAGCCAGCTTCCGTTGTCTCGCATCTGTGCGGTGCCGTGCGCCGAGGCGGGGAAGCGGAACGCGGAGCGGACGCTGAGTTTCAGTGATGTCTTCGGGGCGTGAGAAAACGTAATTCTGTCGTCTGAGCCCTTTGGTGGCAGTTTTGCAGCTCTTCCTCCTGAATTAGGGACTGAATGAAGTCATTAGGCCCTAATCAAAAGCAGCTAATCAGGAGTCAGTGGGAGATCTACCAATTAATCGCGGTTGGAACCCATTGAGCTGAAGTACCCAAGGCTGGGTGAATAAAAGTAATGAAATTAGATATCAGTGCCACGCAATGCCATGCAACTTCAGGAATGGGTTATGGGCGGCTCAGCGCTTCCGGCCATATGAGAAACAGACTCAGTGCCAAACCAGGGATAGACGGGGAAGCGGCTTGGAAGCCGCCTGCAGCTTTTCAGAGGTCAAGATGAGTGTGGTGAGAAGTGGGGGAGGGTATGAAGAAGCAGATGCAGGAGGACTTTGTAGCTGTGATAACATGGTAGTAATAATATATGGTAGAACATATACTGCTCACAAAAATTAGGGAATATTTCAAAATGAATATGAAGCAATAAAAAAACCATTTGATTTTTTATTAAACAAGAACATCAGAAAGGCAAAGGACAAGTCAAAGAAAGTTGATTATGCAAATGAGATGCAAAACCAACTTTTATTTCATTGGTGAAAATGGACTGTACAAAAGGCTGAAAGTACTGAAGTATCTGCACGTCCCCTGATCCTCTAATTTTTGTGAACAGTGTATTGTAACAGTATCGTTTGATAATCATAGGGGATAACACCTCTTTCATAGCACTTACGTAATTTACATTCAGGTTCTTTGTTGCTGGATATCTAAACTAGAAGGACACAGGTTGTCTCAGGTGAGTCTTTGTCCCATACCCAGCGCGGCACCAGGCATGTGGGAGCTGCTAAATAAATTATTTAGAAATTAATTTAATTAATTGAGGACAGAACAACTATTTGAACTGAGGTTTTCCGGTTCCAAATTTTGCATGCCTTTTATTCAACATTTCTCATTTAATCAAAGTTAAGAGTTGTTACGTGCTAGCAGTTTCTAGCTCAGAACCGTCCAAATATTTTGAATCACAGCTTTAGGGAATATATAAAGTAAACTATCAAGTCCTAACCTCTAATGTCACTGTGAAGGGACCAGGGCCAGAGAGTGACAGGAACTTGCCCCCGGTCCCCTGGCATTAAATTCCTGGCCGAGAAATGGTCTAGAACAGGGGTCCCCAAACTACGGCCCACGGGCCGCATGCGGCCCCCTGAGGCCATTTATCTGGCCCCCGCCACACTTCCAGAAGGGGCACCGCTTTCATTGGTGGTCAGTGAGAGGAGCATAGTTCCCATTGAAATACTGGCCAGTTTGTTGATTTAAATTTACTTGTTCTTTATTTTAAATATTGTATTTGTTCCCATTTTGTGTTTTTACTTTAAAATAAGATATGTGCAGTATGCATAGGGATTTGTTCATAGTTTTTTTTATAGTCTGGCCCTCCAACGATCTGAGGGACAGTGAACTGGCCCCCTGTGTAAAAAGTTTGGGGACCCCTGGTCTAGAAGCTGAGGTCTGGACGGCGAGTTCAGTCATTTCCCTCAGCACTTCACTCAGCCGTCCTTCCCACGTGGGATTTCCTTCTCCCTGACGTTTCCAGCACCATTAGTCTGTCTGCATTGGCGCCAGTGCAAGGTTGGCAAAAGTGTTTCTGGGGTTAATGCAGGTGGCCGGGCCAGTGAATCTGGGGGATGAGGCAGGCAGGAGCCAGCTCAGGCTGGGGGAGCATCTGCACTAGGACGCCTACCTTTGTTAAAACGTGATTTTGTATATAAAAGTAGATGCTTGATTCTACTATACTTTTTTAAAGTGCATGCCTGAGTTTGTCTGTAGTATGTGCCTATGTATGAGGGGTTGATTTGTGCATGGATATTTATGTGTGGTCATGAGGTGTCCACAGCCTCCTGGAAGTGGCCGTTGGCGTAGGGAATGTTGAGGGTGTGCCGGTATGCATGTCTGTATATATATTACTTTCATTTTTCTTTGCACACTGTTTTCCTTAATTTCTCTCTTACCTGTTTGCAGGTCTGAGAATCTGGTAGTGTCTGTGCGAGTGAGTGTGTGTTCTCCGTGGGCAAAGGATTATTTAGGTAAGAATTGGGAAGTGTGCATTGAGAATTTGAATGTATCTGTACATTCTAGTGTGTGTGCGTGTGCGTGTGCTTGTGTATCTCAGAATAGTTGAATACCTTTGTGTGCGTCTTTGAGGAGACGGGGAATTCAGTGCGTTGGTATGTATTGGAATGTTTGTAGGTCTGTTTGCTTGCATGGTATGTTTTGTTGGGGAGTGTATGCTTAAAAGTTTAGGTGACTGTATACCTTAGCACCCCTATGGGACATGTTTGAGAATGAAGTGTGTGATTGTGCATGTGTTTGCTTGATAATTCCACTTGAACGAAGGGTAAACCCATCCCTGGCCCAGGCCATCCAGGGTATATTGACACATATGTATATGAGTGTATGTGTTTGCATGTATGTATGTCTATGTATGAAAAAGTATGTCTCTGAATGGACAGTGTATGTATTTAATTGTATATGTTATTGGTATCAGGAATTCATGAGAATAACAGAAGAACAGAAGTCATTACATTAGGTCTTTCTCAGGTTGTAAACTTATACATAATAGAGGCATTAATAGAATTAACAGATAAGAGCCAGGCAGCCCTCAAAAGCTTTTTCTTTTTTTAAACCAGATCAATAAACTAAGAAAAGAGGCCATACATATCTTGCGGTAACAAAAACCTACATGGTTAAAAAAAATGAGCCGTGAGTAAGGAGAAGAAATGTGACCCACATTGTGCTAGAAAGTGTCTTTTATGTACAACATCCACTTTGCTGTGTCCTCTTTATGCCTCGTGCTTTGTTCCCATGAGTAACTCTATCTTGTGATGGCCAAGATAGCTGAGACCTTTTATCCTCTTACCTCAATGGTTTGGAAAAATAACCCAGCATGACCTCCATCATGTAAAAGTCAGAAAAAGGTTGGAGAGAGTCTCCTGCTTCATTTCAGGTGACTCAGAAAAGAAATCCCAGGGACGCTTTTAGCATTCTCATGTCTGTTCAGAGTGCTACCCTGCGTCCCCGGTTTGTACCTGCACCCCCCGGGGCTGGGAAACACTTGCTCAGTTCTTGCTGGCTTTGCAGGGCGTAGCAGAGAGGCTGACAGAGTGCTGTTCCTTCAACTCAGCCACATTGCTGAGTAGTTTCTCAGCAGCTCATGTTCCCCCCCCGTCCCTTTCCCCTGCACATTCTATATGTTCGTAGCATCCACTATTGCTTTAAGTGTTATCATTGGATCCAGAGTGCTATTTGTACAGTAGATTCAGGATGGCTGCACATTCTCTTTCAATCTTTCATTGAAAGGTGGAGTTTAACTGCCTCCCTTTGAATGTGGGCTGCCCTTAATGACTTATTTGACCAAGACAAGGTGTCGGAAGTAACATTCTGCAACTTCTGAAGCTGTTGCCTCAGAGCCTTGGCTTCTTCTCAGTTCTCTTTTCTCTTGAGGAACAAGTTTCAACTCTGTGAGGAGTCCCAGTCACTGGAAAGACCACTCTGGTCTATCTGGTTGTTGGAGCCACACTGATCACCAGCCTGAGCTGAGCATCCGGCTGGCAACTAGCCTCCTTTCCCTGCACAAGCGCCATCCCAGCCCAGGTGCCAGACAGTCGAGTGAAGAAGCCACTCAAGAGCTGGACACTCCAGTTGGTGCCACGTGGCTCAGAGACAAACTGCCAAACTGCCCAGCTGTGCTCCTCCTGGAACCCGGACGCATGAGGTAAATAGGCTGGCGGCACACATTTTGAAGTCATTTCCTCCACAACAATAGATAATTGGAATAATAGTGCTAGCAATCGCTGCCATATACTGAGTCATTGCTGTTTGTCAAAGAATGTTCTTAGGGATTTATATACCATATTTCTTTGTATCTGCGGAATAACCTCAGGACGCTGGAGCTTTTGTTATTCCTATTACACATATGAGGAAGCTGAGGTGAAGAAACAGGCTTAGGTCACACAGCCAGTAGTTGGCAGAGACGCATTCAGATGGAACGTTTTCTTAAACACTTCCCCCCCCCCCCGTAGCTATGTGCTCGTCTTGTCATCCACCCCTGAGAACATACTCTTTGTTTTGCTTGGATCAACTCTCCAATCACCATACTTCAGCTGACAAATTCCTTCTTATTCTTCCTGGTCTAGCTCTGTAATTATAACCACTTTGTACCCAAATCCACCTAGATTTCCCATGGCAGGTCCACAGGCATTACTACCTTGTACTAACAGCATGAAAACAAGAAAGTTACTCAACCTACCAGCGGCTCAATTTTCTCTTCTGTCAAATTGGTTAAGTGGACTTCCTTATAGGTTTGTTGTAAAGATCAGATGGCGTGAGAGATGCTAAAACATGCCATAAACAGAGGGTCAGAATGCACACACTCGCCATTATGGAAGCTGAGCTTCAGCCCCGAAGGACGAGCTCTCTAGTCAGTCACCTTCCACTATATGTGTCTCTGGTATACCAAGTGCCTCAGTCACTCCCTGTCTCCTCAAGGAAGTCATAGTTCAGTGGGACAAATGATGGGTGAGTAAAGGAACCAATATGTTAATGAGATTCATGGTAGGACACATGGGGGCCCAGAGGCTTTGCACCTAAGAAAGAGGCCCTAATCACTTTGGGATGGCATGCCATGAAAATTTTCTTGGCAGGGAAATGAACCCTGCAGATTGAGAAGGTATCAGTGAGATTAAGAAAGAGGAAAACTGGTATTCCAGATAAGAATGAGCTTGAGCAAAAAAATGTAAGAAAATCCAAGAATAGGATGTTGGGGATGGGGGCATCCAAGTAACTCAGTACCTTCAGAGCATCACCAGATTCAGGGAAGATGGCCCGGGATAGAGAGGCAGGAGAGGCCAGCAGAGAGAACGTGGCATTCCGAGATGAAAACTTGACACCAGTGTCAATGGGAAGCTCTCAAAGGCTTGGGAACAATGCGTGCAGATGAGCCAATCTGCATTTTAGAACAATTACTTTGGGCAGTGTATTAGACGGGCAGGACTGGAGACCGAGAGTCTGACATGGAAGAATTTGCAATATTCTACAAACAGGTGATGACGATGCACTCCGGGGCAGGGTAAGGCATTAGAGGGATGCCAAAGTGACAGAAAGAAGGGAACTTGGTGATTGATTATCCCATTGGGGAAAGGTGGGGAGACTCTAAGTTAGTCCTTGGTTTCTGACTTGGGTAACTTAGTTCATGGAGGCACCCCACAATCAAACAAAACTAAAATGTGGGAGGAACAGTTTCTTCCCATGCTCCCCGGGAAGGCACTGTACGGCCGGGAGGAGAGTGGATCCCATGATCTCCCCTTTGCGAGTCATAGGCCTGGAAGAGCACAGATCCAAGCAGATCATTACAGCGCAGAACCATCTGTGATGAAAACTGAACTCTAACTGTGCCAGACCCACTCTGGCATAATGAGAGCAATTTTTAACTCAGCACACTGCTGGAATGACGTTGTCAGAGTTGCTGGAGGTGAAGGAGGTAATCGTGAGGCTACAGAGAAGAGAAGACGGAAGTCATTTTAAGTGGCTGGAAATGAGTCATTTGTCAGCATTGCCAACACACTGTCAGCTCCTCAGGGAGAGATGACTGGGCACCCCATGGGGAGGGCTGGTGAAAGTGTCACCCTCCAGTCACCAGAGGCCATGTGTGGGGTAAGAAGTGTCAGTCACATCACATTCTTGTCCTGACCTGGGTCAAAGAAAAACCAAGGTCGTGTCAGAGCATTTAGCATCCTAACCAAGAAACCTTGTAACCTGCCTCTGTCAGGAGCAAACTGATGTGCTCAGCATGATTAAAGACAGTTCAGAGCTTTAATTCCCCAGGAGATCTGCACTTTAAAAGAACAGTGAAAGGGCAACACTTAAGGGGGAAAAAAAACAAAGAAAAAAACCCCTCAGAGGTAAGAGTAGAATGTGGCATAGGGAGACTTCTGAACATAAGGTCACTGAAAGAGGACCACACAGGTGAACACCCTTCTCTCTATTCACTGTCCAGTCTAGGTGGGATCTTGGAGTTTGAACAGCTTCCAAGTCATTGCAGTGGGTGATTGACAGCCTGCTCTTGATGCAGGAATCCTGCTTTGTAAGCTGTTGTATTACCTGTGAGACCCCTCCCCTCGCTGTGCCATTATCTTGGCCATTTGGGCAGCAGCCTCCTCCAAGGTGGTCTCCCGCATTCATTGTTCTATTCCGATCCAGTGTCCTTCCTGCCACCTTAATGATCATTTAAGTCGAATCTCCTTCCCACTCATGGTGTCCTCCCAGGCTGTATGCTCTGTTCTCTACCAACGTAGACAGTTTCAGTCTCAAGCCAGACACCTTCTCCGGCAGTCTTGCTGCATCTGTCCTTTTCTTAGTTTCTTAAATGGGCTGAGGTTTTCCTCTCTCTCAAGATCTTTGCACAGTTTCATCTCTCTTCTTGGGTAAGGTCTATTCATCCTTCCGCTCTGCTTAAACATCACTTCTTCAGAAACGTGCTTTCTGACTCCCCAATTAAATTGTACTCAACCCTCAACACATACTATCTGGTATGTCTCATAACACCCTTTCTTTCCTAATGCTTATGATTATTTTGTTGTTACTGGTCATATTCTGAGATCTCATTCTGACCCTCAGCTCTAGAAGAGCAAGGGTAATGCTTGTCTCTTTTGCTACTGCATCTATATACCTGGAACAGTGCCTCGTGTAAATGTTCCACAAGCATTTGTAGGATGCATAAATAAATGAGGAAATAAATAAACAGCCCTTCAGCAATTATGGTGGGAAGAAAAGTTTGGGACTCCAGGCATCAGGCAACATCACAGAAGTACCAAATGATTTGTGTTGGCCAAGAGACAAGCAAGAAATCCAGGAACCTCAACAATAACTTTTCTGCCATTTTAAGCTCTGCTTCTGAGTCACACTTTCTGTGCCAGGACCACTTTGAGGAACAAAGTTACAAAACACTTTCTCAATGAGACCAAAATTTCCAGAAATGCTTATTAAAACACAGCACTGACCCCACTCTGTGTTTCTTGATACATCGTGGATGGGATTTGAGGATTTACGTTTCTAAAAAGTTCTTAGGTGACACTGATACTGTTGGTCCAGGAACCAAACTTTTAGAAAAAGTGCATTAGATCATAAACTCTAAGGTGCAAGGGCTCTGCTGTCCACATTTACTATTGTTGCATGCATATGCTATTATATTTATATAAACATACATATTTTTATGTAGTACATGCTCAAAGAATAGTTATGGAATAAATGAAAGAAACTTGGTTGGTACCTATGCCCAACATCTGGTTCTAACTGTAGGGTCAACGTCTCTTCTCTTACTCATCTCCATTCCTTTTCAGGTGATCAGCATTATCCCAACCTCCACTCCAAACAACACCTGACTTTCTATAGGTAGCTCTTCTCTCCACCCCTCCTCCTAGAGAGACACGATCTGTTCTTTGGGGTTTTCTTCTTCTTTTTTAGTCTTTACTAAGGTCCTGATAATACCTGATAAGTTTCTCAGGTTGCAGTTTTAACTAGTAATGGCAGAACAACATGTCACTTCTCCAAAGAAAAATTGTATTCTAATATTTGATTGAACACTTGTATCTGAAGAACACTGATTAACAGTGGCAGTCAATTTGTAAAATCATAGCTCGCTGGCTGAACTACTAATGCATACTAATATAAATGTTTTATTTAGAAAACCATAGAGCATTAATAGTAGCAATGACTTCTCTGTACTTTAGAAACATCCATGTGTATGGTATTAAGTGGTATGTTAGTTACAATAGTATGTTATCTATTCTACAAGGATCTTTATTGAGAACACACTTTAATATACAGTCATCCTTACTATATTGTGGTTCACGTTTCGCAGTCTCTCTGTATTGAGGATTTTTAAATTGTATATATCTATTTTTGTATCACAGATTTTTCACTTTATCATGGGATTTTGCAGTATGTAGGTACTTTTATATATATATATATATATATATATATATATATATATATATATATATATATATATATTGCAGTACAATAAGCATTTTCTAGCCTAAAAAAATTGAAAAGGTTTATAAGAATGTGGGAAGGGTTTATAAAGCCTTAAAATATATATTAATAATAAAATAAATATAAGGTCACTACTTTGTGAATTTTCACCTATCACAGGGGGTTCTGTAACCTAACCCCCATAATAGACGAGGGATTATTATAGTAGGTAGACTGGCCATGTATACCTGAAAAAAATCAATGCATCCTTACTTACATAATGATGAAAATAAGTAAAGATGCCTGTGTATATCTTTTTCCTCATGAAATCTTAAAATTCTAGTTTTTCTTGCCTCACTCCATTGAGTTCACATTCATTTTTAAGAATACTAATGAAGAATTAAGTCTCACAGATATAGACAACAGTGTAGTGATTAGCAAGGAAAGGGGGGTGGCAGGTAGAAGAGGCTAAAGAGGGAATAAACGGTCAGGAATGATAAACTGAACTTGGGTGGTGAACACACAGCCCAATATACAGATGCTGATACTCTCATCTACAAGCGTGGTTCTACTTAGAGAAAAAAAAATCAAACACTTTCTTTCCTTTTCAGCCAGCTAGGTACTCGGACAATGAGAAAAGAGGAAGAAAATTAATGCACTGAACACACACTATATGACAGGTGCTCTCGATATGTTATTAATGATCTTCGCACCAACACTGGATGATAGACATCATTGTTCCTTCCAGGACGATTAAGCAAAAAGCAGGGGGAAAAAGGCAAAGGAAAGGTCTAGGAGTGAAATCATATGCTTAAGGTAACACATCTAGCAGCTGGCCAAGAATGGATCCTTTGAAGAAACAGGTCCATTTGTCATTAAAAACCATGTGCTATGTTGAGCAAGGTCATTGCCTACAGTAGAACTTCTAATGGCTGCTGCATGCCAGTTTAGTAAATAACAACCAAGAAAAATGAGGAGTCAGACATAGTCTTTCATTTGTTTAACTCCAATGGGGCTGTGTAGTATCTTTTTCTCTATTATATTTTAAGATAAAGATTTTATCCCACTTTCCAGAAATTCTCTGGCATTTTTTTCTAGAATCCCTGTATCCTTCTTTTTGTTGTATCCATTTTCAAAAATCAACTCGTGTCCCTCCTATCCATGAATCCTTCTCTGATTCCACCACCAGAAATAAGTGTCTTCATTCTATTATTCAAGAATTTTTTGCCTTTCACCTAGCATTTAATATTTTACAATTTGACTTATACCTGTTTAATGTCCAGGGATATTAGAATTGATGGGAGAAATGTAGGAGGCTGACATTTTGGATCAAATCAGTGATATTGATCTGTTTAATATCTGATTTCCTCACAAAATGAGAAAGAGAGAGGGGGGAATTATTTAATTGGTATCTCTAACCAGTTCTCTCTGAAGCTCAATTTCTCTTCTGTTAAATGGGAATAAAATTACTTTTGATGCCTCTCTCACAGGGCTAATATGAAAATTAAATCAGATGTTATAAGGAACAGTGGTTTAAAAAATGTTATCATTAATATTACTCTTTGGGCAACAACAAAAACTGTAACAAAAATCCATGAATCCTTGAACTACTTGAAAAACATCTCTTTAAGTTAAAATTCTTGTGAGACTGCCATGAATATCATTTATGCTTTTCTTGTTATGTTTATCCCTAAATTTCTAGTCAAGTCTAATTTATTTAAATATCTTCATATCTTAGGACCAGTGAAGATTTTTTAACAAGTACCAGACTGTCTTTAATGGGTTTTCTGAGTGGTAAAAATGGAAAATAAAGTCACCATTGGGAGTGGGAAAAAGATGGTTTAAATTATTCAAGAAATCAGATGTTATTCAAGAGTTCATAAAACCTAGTTGCATATTTTGCCAAAAGTAGTACAAATCATTCTTATTTATATTTGGTTCTTCATATCTCAGTAAATTGCATGTACTAAGATGGTATTTTAAAATGAACATAGTCTAAACCTCTCTTTTCCCAGTGTAAGGAAATGCAGACTAGTTAGTTTTTCCCTCCATTAAAAAAAAAAATGTTGGATTAGATCAGGAATAGAAAGAACATAGCAAGTTGGATCTAATACTGTCTAACTCCTTGCCCATGGCAGACATCACTAATGGATTATAGCACTTTCCCATCGAGTTAGGCAGTAGCCTCAGAATTATTCTCTCTGTACTGCTCCCAGTAGCTGGTGTCAATCAATGGGAATTATGCTATTGTAGGATTAGATGATGTCTAAGATCTTATTGTTTAACTCCGACATATATAAAAGCAACGAGATTGTCTAATGCCCAAAATTCATTTTGTTAAAAAAAATAAATATCTGTTCCAATTCTTTGGAAGGTGATGAGAAATTTCAGTTGGTATTTTTCATTCAGTTGTCTGCCTTCTGGGTTCCCCCACTTGGTGAATGGTATCAGGGTCTCTCAGCAGAAGATGCCAAAGAAATGAAATGGCCCAGCAGGGAACCCTGTTTGGCAATTCTAACAAGGCTGAAGGATTGGCTTCTTCTTTAGAAACAAATGTTTTCCCTCTGGTGAATATGCAAGTTCTGGGCGCAGGTCTGGTAGGGTGCTCTACCTGAACAAAATACTGAAGCATACGGGAAATACAGATTAAAAGCGAATCCTTGGGAATGAAGGGCTCTGTCACTCCCCTTGCCTACTGGAGATAAAAAGAATTCTATTTCCTTGTGATGTGTTGTCTGCGTGAGTAGACTTTAGCTCTAGGATGGCAAGACCTTAACTTCTAAATGATGAGCTCCTACTGTGTGCCTAGGTCTTTCATGTGTATCATTTCATTTACATCACAAGAATACTACTTAAAAAATATTGAACCTTTCTTAGGTGCCAGGGACTGCTCTAAGGTCTTTACATGAATTAATTTATTTAATCCCCACAAGAGTTCCTATACCTTGGGTGCTACTAGTATTTTTAATGGATGAAGAAACAGACACAAAGAGAGGTTGAGTAACTTGGCCATGGTCATACAGTACTAAGTGGTATAGCTTATAGTCTAATCTAGGAAGTCTGACAGTAGAGTCTGAGCTCATAACCACTGTATTATTCTACCTCATGATGTCCCAAAGAGTGGTCATTAGTTTTCTTATAAGCAAAACAAACTTCAGAGCCAATTGCCTGTCAGTCAGAAAGTGGGATAGAGTTGGACAAGAGGGCAGGATCAGCACTTTTGATCAGTTGTCTCATTTCCTCTTTGCTACAATCCCATAATGTGGATGGAATTTCCCCAACTTCTCAGAGGTTCTCAAGGGATTACCACTTACAGGCGATCACTAGGGAGTGAATTATAGTTCCAAGCTTTGGACAAAGCAGCCTAACTCAAGAATGCACAAGGATCTAAAAGAGAAAAAAGCGTCTTCCAAGTCTGACTGACAAGAGATATCATGGGACAGTGTGAACAGAAGGTAGGGGCGCAGAGAAAGATTAGAGTGGTGGGGCAGTCTTAGGAATGAAGTTGAGCTCAGGACAGATAGCTCAGTTGATTAGAGCATCCTCCTGACATACAAAGGTTGCAGGTTCGACACCTGTTCCGGGCACATACAGAAATGCTCTTATTTCTGTCTCACGCTCTCTCCTTTTCCCTCTCTTTCTTTAAAGAAATCAATTGATGTAGAAAAGTGAGTTGAACAGTTGGCTCTTTAAGAGTAAGTGGAGGGTAGGTGAAGGGGATTTCAAGAAAAGATGACTATCAATGCCTGCTGTGGGGTTGGGGGGATTGTATGTATGTCAGTCATAGTTAAGGGTGGCTAATAAGGAAATGGGCATTTAGTAGTCCGTTCCCTAAAGAGACACTAATAATTGACTAATAAAGGAAAGAATAATTGGTTGAAGATATCTGTTTGAGTAATATCTGCTTAATAACTGCTTCATCAAGAGCAATGAAAAATTTTTCTGAGTCTTACTTTAGAGCTCTGACAAAAAAGATCCTAGAATTTGCTTTTCCCTAACTCATCCTCATTTTCCTTTCTCTTCCCCTCCTCTCTCTTCTCTCTGCCTGACTTCACTATCTCACAGTATTCTGGAACTATTTTTTAGCCCTTAAATTTTTTTGTTCTTTAAGCGGGGCTTTAAAAAATTCCAATCTGTAGTTTATTTTCATTCCATCTCAGTCTTTTGATACCTGGGTAGTAAATTGACCTTAAGTTCATTCCTGCCAACTCCCAACCCCATTTTGCCATAATTGGATTTATACTTCTCTGCTTTTCTGATACATATAGCCACACATAAAATGTATACATGTATCAGTTACACACATTCACTTCTTACTCAGGGGTTTGGGGTTTGGGGGTTGTTGGGTTTTGTTTCCCAATCATAAACAGTGTTTCTATTCTACTGCCATCCCCTAGAGAAAACCAATAAAATTTGACTCATGAAAAGAGAAAGGGAAAAAAAATCCAGGAGGCGAAAGTAATATGGGGAGAAAATGAAAGAGATTTAGTGTAGCTATCAACCCACCGTTGTGCTGTCTTTAAGAGTCTGTTGAAACAACATAATAAAAGGTAATAAAGGTTGGATTTATAGCATACCTGGTGGAAATGGCTGCCTATTTGTAACATGCCCACTCATTGCCCACTGTGGATCTTTGTCTTGGGAGTGGGATGAATCTTCTTCCCTGAAGTCATCTTCCCCCCTTGGATTTAAAAGGCATCTGGTCACCCAGAGAGCAACCAGATCAGGTTGGCAGGGGAGTTAGCATCCCTCTCTGGCTTTTTCTTTTCCCTTCTTTTGTTCTGGGATTTAATGACTCAGCTTTGTTTCTTTTTATAACTCTATTGGGTTCAGGTTGCCTAAGAAAGCACTCGGTGACTCACCAAAATAGGAAAAGGGAACTTCGAACCTTGACAATGGTCACGTCGGCTCCCAGTAGGTCAAGGGCTATTGCTTTCACTTCAAGTTCAAATAAATCTCCATAAACTTCTAAACCAGCACTAATTGGTCTCTTGAGAGGAAGGTGGCACACAGACCCCAGGTAGTTGGGGAAAAATCAAGGACCAGCAGGACAAGAGGAAGGGTGATAGCTGGCCACTACGGAGTTGGGACTAAGTTTCAGGAGGCAGCTGGGGACGGGTTCAGTCTCTTGAGTCGAGTGCTCTGTGATAGTGGGTGGGTGGTCAGAAGATTGGAGCTTGTTCATTCATTTGTTCGTTCCCTGGACACTTACTTAGCACCTACTTTGAGCCAGTCCTTGTGCAGTGGCACAGGTAAACAAGTGGGTATGACTAGGGATCCATTCTGAAGATCCCAGTCTAAGGAAGGAGAGGCACTCACTCCTGATAAAAGATTATCAATGCGTTATTAAAGCCATGTGCAAGTTTCAGGAGGTGTGAAAGGTAGGTGGGTAGGGACCTGGCAAACCCTAAAAGTCTTGGAAGTTTTCAGAGTAGAGCTGGCCCTGACACTTAGTTCATGTATTTGCTTGAATGGATAAATGGATTAATACACTGAAAGAGTAGGGAGAGAAGAAGAATCAAAAGTTACAAGTTCAAGATCTACCTACCACTCACTATGAGATATCAGGGAAGTTTCCTTCCCATCCTGGGCATCTCAGTGTCTCCACCTGTGCCCTGAGATGTTTTTTTTTTTTTTTCTGTCAATTTCTGTCCCACCTCTGACATTCTAAATTACATCAACAGCACCAAGGGACATATATATATAAACACTTTTCCAGATCTGGGTTTATGCAAGTCCAAGACTCCCTCCTGTCTCTCTAGAAAATACATGTCATCTTCTCACTACTTGTTTCTAGACTTGGTCTAGCTGCTTGACTCTGGATTCTTTGCAAGATAGAAGTAATAGACATCCCAGAATGGTGGTCAAGACCAAGAGAAAAAATAGGAAGTTCTGGGGGAAAGCACAGAATGGGAACCGCCAAGGGAAGCAAGGGGGAAGGATGTCAGGGGCAAAGCACCGAACCCCTGGGAGAGAGACCTCGTGACTACAGTAGGAGTTGTGGTGATAGTGGAACAAATCCCCATCAAGTCAGGACTAAGGGTGTACTAAGGGTGTCGGCTGGAGCCTGCATCGTTTCATAAAGAGACAAGTCCACACTAATTGTCAGACCCAATCAGAGGGCTGGGGGGCATGAAATGAAGGATTAGTTCAGGGGTGTGTGCCCACTGGGGACCCTGGTTCTGCCTCTTGGCTGGCTAGAGCCCCTCAGTCAGAGGGCCAGCCAAGGCAAGGACAGCCAGTCAGAAGAGCAAAAGCTCTCGCAGATGGGTCCACAGTCAGAGTTCTGGAGCCAGGGAGTGACCACTGGGTCCTGACATCACTGTGGGAAATCTGGGATCCTTCTTCTTCCATTTCTTCCTTCCCTTTCTCTCTCTCTCCAAATTATCTTCTCCCTCTTCATTTTTCTCCAATATTTTTCCTTCCAGCCTTCTCTTTTTCTTTAGCTTTGTCCTCTTTTCTTGCTGATTGTCACATTGTTCCCCCACCTTTTAAAAAAAATAAATTTGATCTTTTCTCTTCCTCAGTTCCTTCCTCAACCTTCCTCTCTTCTCCTATCCCTTCTTTCTCATTTTTTACTTCCTCCTCACTTCTCACCCTCTTCCTACTCATCTTCTCTTTCTTTATTTCTACTCTCATTCTCCTCCCCCCATTTTGTAAATATTTCTCTTCCTATCTTCCGTTGCCTTTCTCTCTCTCTTCTCCCTGTTCCTTCTGTTTCTTTTTCTTTTCTCTTTCCTTCTCCTCTCCCCTTTCTCTTTTTCCTTTTCCTTTCCTTATCCAAGCTTGGCAGCAAGTAACATGAGGTTTGGCAGAGCGAATAACCGGGCCTCCCTGTCTCATTGCTACCTTCAATAAACCTTCATGATTAGACCCTCACAAAGGTCTTCTGATGAGAATCTTTTGAGGATATTAAAGTTCAGAAAAGCTAAATGGTAGGCTAAGGTCAGACAGCTACTAAGTAGATATAGGATTTCATCCCCAATATGTCTAAAATCACAGTTTTTACATAAAACTTGGAATCGGGGATGTGGGTGGTAAGAAAACCATGCTTAACTCAGTGACAACATTACAGGGTCAGCTGTCCCCTCCAAAGACCAAGGGGAAAGGTAGCGGCAGTCCTGTCAGCCGCACCATCCTCCTCCTTAGGGGATGATTTCTCTAACATTAAGTGACCACCATTGCTGGCATTATCCTAGGTGCTGAGGATATAGACCCAAGTGACTCAACACATGGAACTTACATCCTCATGGGAGTGATAGACAATGAACAAGTGACAAAGTATATACATCACATCATGGGCTCTGATGCAGGTGTCAGTGGCTGTCAGAACGTCTTAGAAACATTATGGAATTGGTGAAAACAGACGATGGAAACTGGTATGATTTTGGAGCTCATACAATATTTGTGAAGGTCTTATCTGTTTTAATTTGAACCTGACTTTTGCCTGACTCCCTCTGTGAGGGGTCCCATCAGCCCGCAGAATATGCTAAGACTCTCATGCCGAATGCTTGCTGAGATCATTTTGGTTGCTCAGAGACTCAGGAGGCCACTGTCGCACGACAAGGGGCTGTGTGGTTGCCATCACACTCTGCCTTGCCATGGGACTTTCAGCCGACCCTGAGCATCCCAAATTGAGCTGAGTTTTTCATCTTTTCTTCCATTCAGTCAGTCCTATTCTCTGTCTGCCCAGAGCTGGGTAGTGTCACAGGCTCAGTTAACTGTGTAATGGGCAGTCGTCGTCTAGGGACCCGGCCATCTGGCAGACAAGACCAGCTTTTCGTCACAATAACTTCCTAGTGTTCACTGTTGAGGGAGGGTCATTATGCCCGTCTCCCTGTTGGAAACAGAAAAGGGCCCAGAGAAGCGGAAGAAAGTACAGTATCATGGCCTCTGAACTTTACCCGTACTTTATTCTGTATCTAGAATACCTATTGGCTCCATGCACAAATCTCTCCCCTCTTTCCAAGCCCATTCCAAATGACATTTTTCTTCTCCCCAAGCCTTCTTGAATCACACAAAGATCTATCTACTCATCTTCTGGAGCCTGACGGCAAAGCCTGCCAGAGCCAGATTGGCCAGGATTCACACTCCCGCTTCTACCAGGTCTTACCATGAAATCTAAACTGTATTTATCACAGCTGGATTTCCCATCCCACAACCTCCTCTGCAGTGGGACTGTGCCGTCTTCCCATAACAACCTGGAGTCTAATTTCTAAGTTCATTCATAGACAGCAAGAGAGTGCAGCAGCAATGCCTTGCGATGTCAGTAGGACTCAGCTGCCACTAGGAGTTATGCCCCATGGAGAGGCCACAAGTAGCTGTCTCTCTGACAGATGGTCCCATCCAAGCCCAACCTCTACTCATCCCAGTTTAGGCTCCAGGCCTGTAAGTAAAGACATCTTCTGAAGAATCCAGCCTCCGGACGTTTGAGTCTCCCCACTGCCCCAGACGTCACGTAGCAGAGATGAGCTGTCGCTGCTATACTCTGTCCTCATTCCCGGCCCACCGAATCCATTGGCAGAACAAAATGGTTTTGTGCCAGTATGATTGGATGGTCTATTAGGCAGCAATAGACAATTGGAATAGGGTTTCAGTTTTAAAATCAGCAAGATGGGGCAATTCTGCCAACCTTAGAGTGGACAGTAGCCCCCCACCACCTCTCTCCCCCCCTTCCTGGCTTACCACAGTTTTGCTATCAGGATTCCAGTTAGCCGTGGGCAACCGTCATCTGAAAATATTCACTGAAAAATTCAGAAATAAATGATTCATAAGTTTTAAATGGTGTGCTCGTCTGAGTGGCATGACAAAACCTCCCGCTATGCAGCTCCCTCCCACTGGGGACAGGAGTCCCTGCGCCGTCCAGAGTATCCACACTGGGCATGTTACCCGCTTGTGAGTCACTGAGCCATCGCAGTGATCAGCTCAGTTACCAGAGAGGGGACACATTCCCGTAACTTTTATTGCAGTATACTCTTATTGTTCAGTTGTTTTATTAGTTATTGTTAGTACTGTCTATGCCTAATTTATAAATTAAACTGTATCATGGGTACGTATGCATAGGAAAAACCATAGTATATAGAGTATCTACAGGGCTTGGTGCTGTCTGGGGTTGCAGGCTTCCACTGGGGGGTGGGTGGGTGATAGAATGGATCTTCTGTGCATAAGCGGGGGGTGGGGGTTGGGGAAGGGGACGGCAGTAGTTGAAAATTAAATGAAATAATATATGAGAAATACCTGTCAATGCATGACATTTAGAAGACATTTTATAAATATAACCCCTCAAACTATAGAAGTTTCAACTGTCTACTTGCCTTACTAGAATTTTTGTTCCTCTAGGGCAGAGGTTGAATCATATTCACATTGTAAGCCCTGCCTTATACTGTTATGTACATATTCTGTGCTTTAAACGTAATTGTTGGCTACACAGGTGAATAAATAAATACAAACAACACTAGATTAGGAGTCAGGAGCTTTAGTTACTAGCTGTGTGGTTTTGGTTGTATCCCCCTCCCTCTGGGAATTATTTTCTTACATGCAAAATGAGTAGGTTTAGACTAAAAAGGGTCCACTCTGGCCAACTGACGAAGATCTGGCAACTTTTCTCCAATTCTTAAGGTGTTTTTACGGGGAAGGAAAACACCTTTGACTCTCGGATGGTACAGTCAGGGCCCTGAATGGAATACAGAGGCACAAGAGAAAGAAGAGCTTCCTAGAAGAGCTACCCAAAGCCTCAGAAATGCTACGGAAGACCTCTTGTGAATTAGTACCGCCGTGCCCCTAGAGGCGCTAGCGTGCGAAGCCGTGTTTCCGTGCAGCCCTGCTTAGAGGGCAGGCAAGTATTGTACTAAGTGGATTCTGTTCCCCCATAGTCTTAGTTCTACCACAGGATAACTGCTGCAGCTCCAAAGGTGTTTACATTTGCAAAACATTTTTTGACTTTATGGTTGTTTTTTCTTATTCCTAACTGGGTGGGTCCGAGTGGTACAGATAGGGTTCTGGCTGGCACAGCAACCCGAGTGCGTGTCACCTGGGGACAGCCTAGCTTGTTTATTTCAGTGATGCAGGAATAGGGAGTAGGAGTGGGGAAGTCTGGGGAGGAATAATGATGGAGGCGGAATTTTAAGTGCACTTCCAGAGATGATTCCAGGGCGATGATTAATGGTCTGTACGAGCTCACCAAGGGAATACCAAGTACAGAAAACTGAAAAAACAAAACCTCTGGAAAGTATGGGTATCGAGACTCTTATCTTGGGGGGGGGGGTGGTGCTTAAGGCCAGAAGTTAAGTTTTCTATTCTTTATATGAGCATTTACATTTATCAGGTAGAATGGGTAATTCTGCATTGATAGACAACCTCCAAAGATTTTAGGATTAACACCACCAAAGTTCCTTTTGTTTTTCTTTAACGGTAATAGGAAATATGTTTATTGTGGTAGTAAAACCCACATCCTTCAAAAGTTACACATAATATGAATGCATCTGAATCTTCTAAAAATTGTATCGAATTTATTGGGGTGACACTGCTTAATAAAATTATATGGTTTCAGCTGGACAATTCTATACTTCATCATCCACGTACTGCATTGTATAATCACTGCCCCAAGGCACGTCTCCTTCCATCACTATCTATCCCCCTCCTACCACTCAAGTTCAATTCTCACTTATGCAAATTCATGCCTCTCTTGAGGACAGTAGCTCAGCTATCCAGGCAGCTTTGGGTTTGTGACTCTTTTCTCAGTGTGAGGCTTCAACAAGGGATGAAGTGAGCATGAGACTTTGACAGGGGAAAGGGGTCCTGGAGGAGCTCACCCCACCAATAAATGCTTTCTGTCCCTAAATGGTACATGTTATGTGGCCCTTCCTGACATTAAGGACCCAAGAAGGGCAAAGAAAGAGAGAAGGACCAGCAATGCGTGTGCACCGGTAGTTTCTGGTATAGGAGGCAAGAGAATGAGGAAGGGGAGGAAACCCACAGTGTATTTGAGAAGCTAGGACCAAAGAAATCTCACTGGGTTTCAGTTTCCTCCATCCCTCAAAGAAAGATGATCTCATCTACTATACTAAGGATATTGTTAAGATTAAATAAGAAAATGCACATATTGGCTCTTTAAGCCTAACCCTTTGCCAAGGGCAAGATTTTTTTTAAAAAAGACATCATAATGTTTTTATAATTGCTGATTGTATTACTATGAAACCATAAAATGCCAGGTTTTATAAGGTATAAATGACTATCTGGTGCTATGGCTTTCTCTGCAGCATAAAAATTTTCATTACCATAGAAGATCCTAAACATGACTGACAATCAGAATCAGCTGGGAAGATACGCACGTGCACAGTCTCACTCAGAGAGACTGGAGCAAGTATGTGCCCTTGTCCGGAAGCTTCTACATGAACCTCACAGGATGCACCAGATAAGACACTGGCAGCACAGCTGGACGTTTTCAAAAGGTACCAGGTCAGTAACAAGAAATCTGATGCGACTTTTGGGAAACTGCAGGCTATTAATAGTCATGGTTTTCCAGGATGTGGCATTATTTTGACGTTAATCTTTTTGACCTATCTGTTTCTGCCATCTTTGATCCATTCTGGTCTTTTATTTTTCTTTCACCCCCTTTCACTATCCGTGTCTTCAACATTCAGAACTGTATCAGCAACATTCATGCTGGCCTTTATTGGTTTCATTCACGTGTTCATCTACACACTCACCCATTCATTCTTCACTTTCTTTCCATGAAGTCCTCTAGTCTTTTGTTCAGAAAATACACATTTGTTGACCACCTACTATTTCCTGGTCACTGTGTTCAGCACCAGAGGACTTAAGGGGGAAAAAATGTGTATGGCATAGCGAGGGACACAGACAAGCAAATACATAATTCACAAAATAAAACAATGGGAATACAGAGGTGAGAATCTCAACTTGCCTGAGACGAGACGGATGGAAGAAGGTTTTCTGGAAAAGGTGGCAAACTAATTCTTGAAGGAGAATCTGGTCAAGTGGGGAAGGTGAGAAGGGCCTTATAAGTAGCAGGAACAGCACATAGAAAGGAAGCCAAATGCAGGACGGCCTGGCCTGTTTGAAGACCTGCAGATATTCTAGGAGGCTCTTGCTGAATGAGTCCAGGAGGCACGGAGTCAGCTGACCTAGCCTGGAGACCGTCACAGACCTATTTAATCTCTATATCGCAAATCAATTCTAACAATTACATGCAATGCTTTATATTTTTTTCTTGCTTTTTTTCATCTTTATTAGAGAGGGGAGAGAGAGAGAGATAGAGAGAGAGAGAGAACAGGGGAAGGAGCAGGAAGCATCAACTTTCATATGTGCCTTGACCAGGCAAGCCCAGGGTTTTGAACCGGTGACCTCAGCATTCCAGGTCGAGGCTTTCTCCACTGCGCCACCACAGGTCAGGCACGTGCAGTGCTTTAAACAAAGAGTCTAACAGAGTACCTGACACACAATAGGCACTAGAAAAATGTGAATTCCACTCTCATTTCCTTACCACTGCCTTGTTTGCCTTTCCAGCCCCATAGTGCCTAGGAGAAAGTAACTGTTTAATACATTTTTCTTAAATTTAATTTAATCGCTTGCCTCTCAGTCTCGGGGTTAACTTCCTTTTCTTTCTATGGGGACACTGAGGGCCATAAACAGAGTAGTTTTTTCTCAAAGCCTCCCGTCCTTCTCTGCTTGGAGAAGTAGCTCCTGCTGTCTCTGCTGCAGACAGTTCCTCTGCCGGGGTGGGGGTGGGGGGAGACCACATCTCCTGTGAATCCTGCAATGAGAGGCTCCCACCCTCTACACAGGAGGTTGATCTGCCGCCCTAGAATTGCACTCATTGATTGTGAAGAGATAATCATGGCGGCTGCTACAGCCACAGCGTGGTGAAGACAGACAGGGATGTTGAGTACATGTCCCCTAGGACATCTGTACCACCGCTTCCTGTCTGCCTGCATACTTGGGCTCAAAGCACAAAACCTTGTTTCCTCATTTGTTTAAAAAAAAATCACATGAATCAGTCAAGATATAGAAATATGCCTTTTTTGGTTGATGAAAATTGAGAGGCTTAGAGAGATAAAGAACTCAACTTAGCCTGACCAGGTGGTGGCGCCGTGGATAGAGCGTTGGACTGGGATGCGGAAGACCCAGGTTCGAGACCCCGATGTTGCCAGCTTGAGCGCGGGCTCATCTGGTTTGAGCAAAGCTCACCAGCTTGGACCCAAGGTCACTGGCTCGGGGAAGGGGTTACTCAGTCTGCTGAAGGCCCACGGTCAAGGCACATATGAGAAAGCAAGCAATGAACAACTAAGGTGTTGCAATGAAAAACTAAGGATTGATGCCTCTCATCTCTCTCTGTTCTTGTCTGTCTGTCCCTCTCTCTGACTCTCTCTCTGTCTCTGTAAAAAAAAAAAAAAAGAACTCAACTTAGGCCCGGGGCTTGACCAGTGGTCTCGCACAGACATTGGGTTCTGTCACAGCCTGTTTTTATTGCCTCCGTGGGGAAAAACAAGAGAAAGTAAAAAAAAAAAAAAAAAGGTTTTCTCTTGAGATTATCTATCTGTGTATGTATATGTAAACATATATAAGTTATTATTGCAAATAAAAATTCAAATTAACTTTTAAGAATATTAGGAATATATGCATATTATAAAAATATTTAAAACACAGCAAAGCATAAGGAAGCATATCTTCGTTCAGCGGTATTTTCGGTTTATCCATGTGTGTGGTGTCTACATAAAAGTTTTACAAAATCGAGATTATCATTCTACTCACATGCACACACAGTTCTTGTTTCACTTAACTATAAACATTTTCCTAAGTCATAAAATATTCTTCAAAAACACAATTTGGTCTCCATCTATATGACTGGCTCATTTACTTGCTATTCATTTGGGGTGGGGGGCAGGGAAGGAAACAGACAAGAACTGGGTTAAGCTAGAGCGCTCTGTGTTCTAGCCCTAGGTCTGCTTACTAAGCCTCTCCCCTGCGTGTCTCCACTGGCGCACCTGTGAAATGGGGACGATGTTTGACTTTTTACCAGCCACACTGCCTCGTTGGGAGGGGCACGTGAAGCCATGGGTATGGGTGAGCCCAGAACTGCAGGCTCGCCCAGTGCTGCCTTAATTACCATGTTGGTTAGAACTCCCGCTGCTGTTTTACGTGGCACATGCGCAGAACCTCACCCCCCCCCCTCCCCGGCCCCGGTGTCAATCTCTCCTCCGGCCAGCACTTCAGCCCTTGCATAGGCGGTACAGCTCACAGGAAGTACCTCTGCTCCAATTGTCCTCCTGTATTGTCTGTCTTGATGAAAAATGACTGGTTATTATTTCCCGCCTTTGGGTCTGGGAGGCCTGAAAGAAATCAGGTAGCCACATAAAATTGCTGCTGTTATTGTAACAGCTTTTTCATTGATGGACTTAAAGCGTGCGGTGTTTGGTATCGATTGCTGTCCTGGGGAGGCTGTATTGAGGGCAAAGCAGTGATAGCAGTGGGAAGGGTGCGGCCAGGGGCTGCAGAGCCGAGATGTTCCCAGGAGCAGGAGGAAGAGTCCTGGGGCTACAGGAGGAGGCAACTTGCTTTGCAGGATGCACAGGCACCTGCAAAAGGTGTTTTCAAAGGCGTCACCCTGTAGAGCTGCTTTTCTTACTGAATTACCTTCTGCCTTCAGAGATTTGAAAGTGTCTCCTAATTTTATATCGGGTTGGCTTCTAATTCTTTGTCTTTCCCCATCTTCGGCCCCCTCTCTCTCTGCAGTCGGCCCTCACATGTAAAAAGCGAACCCATAATGAAGCATGCTTTGTCTGGAGTCCTGTGTCGGAGCACAACACGTTTTAGGATTTCTCCTCCCTGCCCCTTTTTCTTCTGGGTTTTATGCTTCTCGTTTCCTTTCTTTTACACTTGAATTGTTACCTCTCACTCTTTCAATCTTCAGAAAACAAAAACAAAAATGGAGTGATTACCACCTTTAAAGCGACAAGATGTTAAGCATTGTGGGAATTCAAAATTTGATAACAGGCTTTGTCGAGAGAGACAGGCAGGGTCCTGCAGTCTTGAGACGCTGCGTAGACAGAGGACGGAGGTGGTGGCATCCACTGCCAAGACTGGGGATGCCCGTGCGAAAGCGGCACTGCCTCGGCCGCTTCCGGGCCATGGAGGGTGGCCGGTCCTCTGGGCTCCCTGAAGGGTGCTCCCTGAGATCCCGGGAGCTGTGGCCCATGGGCCTGCTCCCTTGGGGCGAGCCCACAAGCACAAGCAGGGCAGTGTCACAGCGGAGCCCACTATTACTGTCACCCCCCACTCCAAGACAGAGGAAGGGGACCAGCAGCAGCAGCTCCTCAACACACCTCAAAGGAAAGAAATTAGAGTAATCCAAATATATTTATCAAACATTATTTTTGAATGGTGATAATGTGACATTAAGATTTGTGAATAGCCCTGGCTCATTGCTTCAGCGGTAGAGCGTCGGCCTGGCATATAGAAGTCCCGGGTTCGATTTCCGGCCAGGGCACACAGGAGAAGCACCCATCTGGCTTTCCACCCTTCCCCCTCTCCTTCCTCTCTGTCTCTCTCTTCCCCTCTTGCAGCCAAGGCTCCACTGGAGCAAAGTTGGCTCAGGCGCTGAGGAGCAGGGTAAATAAAGGGAAGAGACTAAGCAAAACACACACACACACAACAACTTATAGGCATATACAATGGTATGGTGACGAGCAGAGGGAAAGGGGAGTGGGGGAGGGAGAAGAGGGCAAAGGGGGGATAATTGGTGCAGTAGGTCTGATTTGGGGTGGTGAACACACAATACAACAGACAGAGGATGTGTTACAGAGGACGTACTGCAGAGGATCAAACCTATATGATTTCATTAACTAACACTACCCTAATAAATGGAATTTTAAAAAAGAAAGAATTGTACTGTAGGAGAAGACTGGAGTTTACACAAAATATATTTATGCCACCCTGGCTACTTTTCTAGCAGGCTCAGTGGTTCTTGTGAAGAATCCAGCATGAATATCATGGACCCAGAGATCCCTGAGCAGAATGTTGCAGAGAAGCTCGGCGGTTTGCATTTGGGTCCCTCCCTGTATGGAGATGATGTCTTCATAAAGGCCCCGCCGAGTTATTGCCACTTCTTCGGCAGCAGCTTGTCTGCGACAGTTGGCTGGTTTCATACAGCAGTGTGGCGAGACGACGAAGGAAACAATTAATGTGAAAACTGTATGTGGCTCTCCCGCATCAGCAGGGACCTATGGGGGACATTCTGTAAGGAAAAGGGGACCTTGCACGGCTCCTAAACAATTTGATGACTTATCAGAATGTCGATCTTTTTAAAGAACTCAGTCTAAATGCCATGAAACAGCTCACTTGTTCATTGATTATTTGTGACACCAGTGGAGAGGGTCGTACACACAGCTCTTAAAAAGTGGGTGCTCTTCACTGTGGGCCTTCTTGGAATAGACCCTTAAATCGGGTTTTGACTGAACACAGATGTCTGGTTTTCTAAGAGGAGGAAAGATTTTGAAGGGATGACCTTCCTTGAAACTGGGCAAGGAAAACCAGTTGTGTTTGTATTCAGACATTTAAGGTTATAGTCCATTATCAGTGAATTGGCCTCAGCAAGAATCATCGAATGAGCTACTCTAGTACCTTCTGAATGGCTGTCTTCTGTGTATACACAGCAGTGGCTTGCTGTGCTCCGGGCGGAACAAGGCAGTGAGGTGGGGCCTCAAGAAATCAATAAAGAAGAACTGGAGGGAAATGGCGTGAGGTGTGGCAGGAAGCTTGACGCAGATGGTGAATCCTGCTGGCGGCGGTCAGGTTTTACCTTCAGCTTTGACCTGCTTGTAACCTATACCAATCCATACGTCATTTTCAAAGCAACCCACTAAATCAGCCATGTAGTGGGTCTGTCGGGTTACAGCTGCGAAGGGGCAGAACATTTAGATAACGTTTGGCCTCTTTTGGGCATAGTGAATAAATAATATGTCGTAGAACAACTGGTGACCACATACTATAACACTTAGAAAGGATCAGGAACAAGCCGTGATGAACTTGGACAGCAACCTTCTGATCACCCCCTTATATCGCCTGTAATTTTCCGTCTTATCTCACCAGAAAAAAAGGACAGGAAGTCATCGTCCTCCAGAAAATCCAGAAAACTGAGGATCTTATCAGGTGGGAACAGTAGCATTCGGAAACCCTTTCCAGTCAGCTTTAATTTTTTTTCTTTTTTTTTTATTTATTTTTATTTTTTAATTTAATTTATTGTGTTTACATAGACTCTAGTGTTGCCCCTAATGCATCCCCCCTCCCCGTATTCCCTCAACCTCTCCCTTGCCCCCTCCCAACAGCGCCCTCCCCCCTTCCCTTCAGGTTTATCCCATCCTATCCTCCCCTTCCCTCTGTCCTCTTTTCCTCTGGTCCCTTTGATACCTCCTCTGCCAGCTTTAATTTAATGGCCCTGTGACGTTCACTCCTAAGGTGACTGACAATGACTAAGGCCTTGTGAACAGCACAGATAACACAGAAGACTATTCTTATCCTCATTACATTTCTATGCATAGATGCAAAAAAAAAAAAAAAAACATTTTAAAGCCAAAAATATAGCTGTCAATCCGTTTCTGTTACAAAGATGTGAGCTCATGCTTTTAATTTAGCATCAGTAGAAAAATCGCTATAGGTAAATCTCACATTTCCCTGCAACCAAATATAGATTTAATTTTTAGCTTAAACTTTGTTCCTGCCCGATGTGAATGTACCTCAGTGGCCTACTTGTACATTTATTTTTTATTTGTCTAAATGAAAGCTGAAGAATAATTTAAAAGGCCATTTATACATGCTTCTTTGATTGATGAAAGCACAGTGTTTAAGGCTGTCCTTTAATTTTTTTTCAACTGCTCTTTATAATTCCTCCTAATATCCTTCCAATATGTAGTTGTTTTTAACCATTAAATACTTGTTTCCATGGCTTTGGAGACTGAATAAAGGGGTTGATTATGACCCAGTCCTTGGACCACAGAAGCTCCCTGATGTAAAATGTAGACATGTAGACAGTCTCAGAAACAACAGGGTCACTCCAGAATGGAAGCAAGGGTAATGGCGAGGAGGGGAACGATTCGGACAAACGGAGGACGGTGACGATAAAGGAAACGCCGAGGAGAGGAAGGAGTCAGGGATGACTCAGAAGTAAGTCTCCATCACTCAAAGTTTCATTAGACTCCTCATGGAAACAGAGAAGTCAGCATAGAACATCAAGTCTGTCACCCAAATGGCTGGTCAAACATCGGAACTGTGGTAGGTACCCAGAGCTGGCGCAGACACGGGGCCTGAGGAGCTATCGGCAGAGGAAGAGAACTGAAATCGCAGGGTAGCTAAGTTCCCACTGCGAGAGAGAAGGAAGTGTGTCCTGAATTTCAGTCTCATGTTCTTGTCCCCACACCACTGTGAGTCGCTGGTACAGAAGGACCTTGTGACTGAGGTCCCAGCTGATAGAGGGCAGAACAAATTGTGGGGAAGTCAGGGAAGGCAGTGAGTAATAGAACCTCAATATGTTACAACTTGAGGAGACCCCAGAACCCCATAAAGTAAGTCACTCACACCTTAGCGATGGAGGACCTTCAACCCAGGAAAGCAGAGAGTCTGGTCCAGGGTCTCCTCGTGACCAGCCTGCGCCTTTGATTCACATTCTTGAGTTTCTGCACCAGAAAGACTCAGCTTTAAGCCCTCCCTCAGCTAACCTCTGTGGAGCTCAGTTTTCTTATCATAATATACACCTTTCGGGATTATTGTAAGCATTCCTATGGAATCAGGTGTGCAATGCATCTGACATGGTAGTGTCTGACACACACCTTCCCATGTCAGCAGTCTCCTTTGGAAAGTCACGGGGACTATTACAAATCCCATGCTCTTTGTTGACAGTGTCCACCCTCCCTCCTGTGAACCAAGATGGATGGAGATATCCTTAGGTTAGGTTCTTTGTGTGTTTATCTCAAATGCTAATGATAGCGCACTTGGGCAGAAAAACAAACTTAGGCCAGTGGGATTCTTGGAATATAAGTCCTATCTGCTAACGAAAGAATCTATCCATCCACAGGACCTCAGACAGAGAGGTCTTAATAGGCACAGATGTTACAAGTACTAGCCTCTCATGCAGGGTCCAAAAACCTAGAACCAGAGCTTCCTTCTCTGATCTAGCAGAGGGACCACAGTCTTCTGATACTCCCTCCCCACCTTTGGCCCCTATAACCCATACATCTTTAAAACCTGAGGCTCAGAAAGGGAAAAGAATCACCCAATATCACACAGCAAATTGGTGGTGAAGTTTACAGAAGAAATCTAACTCTCTAGAGCGAGTGAAAGTGATTCACTTCTCATTACAGATACTTCTGTGCAGAGAGCTAACCAGCCCGGCCATTCAGGAAGGCTGAACACCTCCTTGCTAAACTGTCTTAGGATGGCGAGGGAAAGATTTCGTGTTATTTCTCTGTGAAAGTACACATTCTGCCAAAGAGTGGGTGACCGTATGTGACAGAAACTGTGCCTGTGAAATAGATCAAGATACAGGAACCCAGGAATTTAAGACATGAACTGAGATATGGATTGAAGCAGAAAGAACACAATCAGAAATTGAAGCTTAGAGAGAAGGAGAGAGGTGGACAGAAAGATGCTGAAATAAAGATGCAGGGAATAAGACCCAAGCGGCATAGAAACATGGTGAGGAAGTAGAGCCAGACACTTAGAGGACTGAAGAGGAAAAAAAAAACCCAGTATGACTGAAGAAAGAACTAGCACAGATGATGTGGAGGCAGGAGAAACCAAGAATGAGAGAAGCCAGCCACCAGGGTGGTTCTTGCAGCCAGCCAGCAGCCAGCAGCCAGCAGCAGGGGGCATCAGAACTCCACGGATAGTAAAAGATGATCTTGAGAGGAAGACCGTATTAGAGGAGAGTGAGAAGAGAACATGTGAGAGAAATCGGAGGTAGAGGAAAGAGGTGACAAACCCTCTGTGTAACTTTGAAATGAGGACAGTGAGTGGAATGGCCCTTCTTCAAGGACCCTGCCTCCGTGGCATGGTGACCCCCCACACCCCAGCATCTTCCTGTTTCCTGTTGGCACTGAACATGTGTAAGTCGTTTGCACTGATGTCAAAGACTTTCTCAAACAAAATGTGTCCAAGGGACTAAGCCTGTGCTTGGGTCGCTTGATTCGCATGTAGGCAGAACTCATTCAGTTACAAGTGGCATATCTATCTGAAACTAGCTTTTCCAAACATTTCCCCCTAATTCACCTCTCTCAGAAGAGAATTATTAAGAGCATACTTGGATAGCTGGAAGAAAAGAAAGCAATTTTATGAAAAACGGTGAGCCTTGGGGAGAAAAACCTCAGGACTCGAAACACTGTGTTTTGGTTTTGTCTTTTCGCCTCATTCTTCAGCAGTAGGTCTTCCCAGCCTTCCTCTAGGCAGTCCTTTCATCTGAGGGGTCTTCCTCAAGCTCTTACCACTCCCAATTTCAGTTTTTACAAAATTCCGAAGGAGGTTTCTAACTGGCTCAGTTTGGATCATGTGCCACTCTTCGGACCAATCACAGTCACCAAGGGAAGGGCACTCTGATTGACCCAAGCCTGAGCGACACCCTCTCTTGTGTAAGGCTGGAGTTGAGGGAAGATGCATGGGTACCAGAGGCTGCTGTCAGACGGAGGGACTGGAATCGTGATCCCTGAAGCCACGCCAATGTAGGTCTACCAAGCACATCTTGAAGAAGTAGGTTGACTGTTACTCTGAGCTCCTTGTCGCCATCTATCAAATGGCCTCAGTTATACCTGCCTTGCCCTTCTCCAGGAGTTATAGTGGTCAGATTGAAATAGACCGAATCATAACACCTTCTACTAACGGGTCTGCAGATTCAAGTGGCAATATAAAATAGACTGAATATGAGAGTCAGGAGATTTGGGTGCTAGTTTGACTGACATAAATATATGATCAGCAATATGAATTTGAGGAAGTTCTTTATCTTGAAACATTTAAATATCCTTCACTGTAAATTATAGAGGTTTACTGAGTCAGTTTATTTTTTTTTAACTTTTATTTATTTGGTGGTCGTTAATCCACCTTTGAGTATCTGAAAAGAGATGGGTGCCTGTATTTTCCCCCTCCCTCAATGTCAGACAGTTCACAAGTCCTCTCCAAGCTTATCCTCAGACTCCCTGAGAAGTGTTCCTGCATTATATCGCGTTCAAGGTGAATCTGCTTCTCCTCAACTGGGCGGAAAGGGGCTGCATTCTCAGTGGTAAAGACAGTTCTGTGAGTCAAGCAAACAGACATCTCTCTTTTTTTTTGGTTTAAATTCCATCACCAGAAGTATCATGCACGTTTCTCATTATCTCCTTCCTCCAGACTATTCCTTCTCTTCTCTTCCTTTTCAGCCTTCACCACCTCATCTTTCCTCCTCGACAACTAGTCGAGTGTGGGTGTGATGGAAGTTTTTTCCATCTGTGTTAGCAAAGAGAGTGTTGTTATCAGGGAAATGGATGGGACATATATCAACCCTTATCTCCATCTCCAAAAACTTACATGGTTTCTTTCCCCCAACCAAAATAAATCAAAGGAGAGGAATTTTAATTGTAGTCACCAGTTGGTGAATTCAATACTTGGACGAGCCTCCGGTGCTAACAGCCTCGTCGGAATGGCTTGCCTCTCTGGACAGGGGGATAATGGGATTGCGAGAGTGGGCGGGGCAGAACTCTGACGATTACAGCGGCAGGTCCCTGGTGGAAGGAAACATTCCAGGCCTGTTGAGCGTGAAGGCCAGAGAAACACTGCCTCGCATCAGGGTTGTCTCCACTCAGCTCCATCAAGAACAGATTTGCCAAGGGACTCAGGGCAGCTAGCTGCTCACCCTGGCTTTGCCCACACAGGTCTGAGATGGATGTTGTGCGTCAGTCATTCCCCTGGATCAATCAGTCTGGAGAAGTGGACAGAGCTCTAACTTGGGCCTCAGAGAGCTTTGGACTTTATCTGCTCTCACTATTAATTGGTGAAGCTTTCCAGTTAATAAATATCCACTGAGTGCCTGTTACATGCCAGATAGTGGGGATATATCAGCAAAACACAAAGATTTAAAGCCAAGTTAAACACGCACTTAGCCTGTGACCAAGCAGTCCTACTCCAAAGTGTTTACCTAAGAAAGGGGAAATATGTTCACCAAAAGACTTGCACGGTTGGAAAGTCAAAGCAGCTTCATTCATAATCCAAAACTGGCTACAACCTAACTATTCATCCTAAGGCGATGGACCATCAAATGGTGGCATGTTCCTCACAAGGGAATACTACTTAGTAACAAAAAGAAACTACTGACATTCTGAAGAACATGAATGGACCCTTGAAAACATAATATTGAGCAAAGGGAGCCAGATACAGAAGAAGCTATACTGGGTGATTCCATTGACGTGAATTCTAGAAAAGGAGAGCCTAAGCTATGGTTACAGAACTCAGGTCCGTTTGTTGCCTGGGATGCAGAGTGGGACACAGAGCACTGTCTGGAGTGATAAAAATGGTCTGTATCTGATGACAGTAGGTTTGTCAAAACACATGAAGTATGCATTAAAAAGAATACCTTTAATTTCATAAGAAGTGAAATTCTATAAAATTACATTAAAAAAATGTTTCCAGTCCACAGAGAGCTCTGTTCTAGTGTTGTCAAAAGGTAGATTAATTGAAAACTTACCTAATGGTATAGCACAGGGGTAGTCAACCTTTTTATACCTACCACCCACTTTTGTGTCTCTGTTAGTAGTAAAATTTTCTAACTGCCCACCGGTTCCACAGTCATGGTGATTTATAAAGTAGGGAAGTAACTTTACTTTATAAAATTGATAAAGCAGAGTTACAGCAAGTTAAAGCATATAATAATAATTACTTACCAAGTACTTTATGTCAGATATTTGCTAAGTTTGGTGGAATAAATCTTTATAAAACAACTTACTATAGTTAAATCTATCTTTTTATTTATACTTTGGTTGCTCCGCTACCACCCACCATGAAAGCTGGAACGCCCACTAGTGGGCGGTAGGGACCAGGTTGACCACCACTGGTATAGCAGGTGGCCAATTGGCATTAAGATGAAAAACAAAGAGGTTTAAGGGCTCAGTGAGTGGCAGAGGAGGGAGGGCTGCTTTCTTTCATGTGGAGGGATCAGAGAAGGCGTTCTTAGAAGCTGACATTCGAGAAGACCTGAATGAAGTGGAAATGGGAGCCATGTGAGGGAAGACATCTGGACCAAAGGCGTGCAAAGGCCCGGGAGCACAGGCACATGTATCCTAAACAACAAAAGGCAAAAAGGCTCGGCAGGAGGTTCGAGCAGAGTGGGCACAGTGGAGAGCAGTGAGGTTTGACTCAAGTTCTTAGAAGCAGAAAATAACCTAACACATCAGGCCTTTGAGGCCACTGCCTGGACTTCAGCTTCCTGAGTGTAGTGGGGCAAAGAAAACAAAAACAAAAATAAAAAACATGAAGATGATTCTACTTGAGGACCTACACTGGTTAAGTGAGGTTTCAAAAGCTTCATTCTTGGAGAAGATAATACAATACATATGGCTTGGAGACCATCTGGAAGGCTAGGCAAAAGATCATGTGACCTAAGTGGAGGCGATGGAATATAATCAGACTCTGGATGTATTCTGAAGGTAGAACTAACTATATTTTTTATAAAAACTTGCTATGAGCGGATGAGAAAGAGAGTCATCATTGATGCCTTCCATGTTAACCCTGACGTCTGTGAGGAGGGAGTAACATTGTGTGACATTTGTCAAGATACTAACTTTTCTCACTTTCAGTCTAAATCCTGCTTCATCTAGTTCCACGGTGGGGTCAGAGAGAATATAAATGGAGTGCCAAAGACTGGAGAAATTCCGTATCTTAATATGTCCTTGTTCTTCATTAGCGAGTTGAAAATATTCTATTTTGTAGAGGACTTTCAATCATGTTGGTTCATGATTATACCTTCTAAATATCTGAGAGCATCCTTGCAGCCATTGTGCGGGACTAACCAGCACTTAACGAGGTGGAGTAATTTACTCAATGTCCGATAGGATGGCAAAGGGCTAGACCCCCATGCAGATGTCTTACTGCCATCATAAACTCTGCTGCCCTGACTCCAAACTAACTGCCCGCTCTGTATATCCCAGGTCTTCTATAGATGCTTAATTCAATTTAAACAAATGATTCTCAAACATCAAATTTATCAAACAGCAATACTAAGGAGAAAATAATAAGCCATTTTCATTGAACTCCATGTCCTCTCTCTGTCTCCTCTTCTCCAAAGGAAAATCATATTGATAGTAACTAAAATTTTTTTTATTATTACCTCTTTGCCAAATAAGTTATATTACATTCTTTTTTTCCTGGCATAATTTCATCTAATAATCACATCCTCCCTGTAAAGTAGATTTTCTCATTCCTGTTTTAAAAATGAGAATGAGGCTTTAAAAATTTAAGTAACATGTAAGATTAAACATCCAGTTATCAAAAGAACCCATTAGATTTGTTTGACTAGAAAACTGTTATCCATGACACAATGTCGCCTCTGTCAGTTCCCTGATCCCTTGTCACGGTCGAATACAAACAGCAGGCCATCCGTGCATCATTAGCAGCAATGACAGCCCAAGAATGTGGGAGAATGTGACATATTGAAGAACCCAATGGCTCTTGAATGTCTGAATCCCAAGAAGTTCTCAGGTCCGCCGCTGATCGCAGCAAGGTCAAGCTTTGGAGAAATGGGATAGCCAGTGAGTTCTGAGCCCCCAACACAGAGGCCAGGGGAGTCCCAGCGGCTTGCCAAAAGTGAGAGGTTGCTCAGCTCAGATTTGGAGCCTTCTGCAGCCTCTGCGGAGACACCATTAGGCAAATGAGCTGGTCTGAGGGAGGCCGATAAGGCTCGGGGAGAGAATGTGTGAGTCTTTCCAGAGAGGGTCTTTTGAAGCAGCCACGGAACAATGAAGCTGCTGGCCTGAGATAGGAAGGGGCTTGAAAAATAACCAATTGAGGGCCTCTTCCTTAATTCCTCGGAGCTGAATTCTATCAGGAAGGCCACTCACGCTCACAGAAAGCTGTAATTGCTCATGATGGGACATACATTATCAGTGAGACAGCAGTGGCTGCTCAGGTCTAAACATTCAGGATCCTGTCTACAGACACGTTTCTCACTGTGCAGCCTGCCTGTTCCGTGCACACAGCTTCTTTAAGTTCCTAAGCATCTGGACCATCTGACAATCATGCTTGCCAGAGACTATTCCTTTCTTCCAGAAAGTCTGAGCTTTCAGTGATCCCTCGGGAGGACAGCAGTGGCTACACCTGTCTCCCTCGTGCCAGCAGTAAGAAGGATGCATCAAGGGCACATGATTACCTGCCCACCCTGTCCCCTCTAGATGGATGGTTGGAAAACTTGTTGTCAGGAGTATTGACTCCTCAAACTTTTTCTCCCTCTGAGCTCTTCTCTTGGTCATTGGAAGAACAATGGCTTTGGAACCAGAATACCGCAGTTCCAATCCTGTCTCTTTCTTTTATTTAAACCTTACATAACTATAACTCATGACCTTTTTTTTTTTTTTTTTTTTTCCGAAGCTGGAAACGGGGAGGCAGTCAGACAGACTCCCGCATGTGCCCGACCGGGGTCCACCCGGCATGCCCACCAGGGGGCGATGTTCTGCCCCTCTGGGGCATCACTCTGTTGCATCCAGAGCCATTCTAGCGCCTGAAGCAGAGGCCACAGAGCCATCCCCAGCGCCCAGGCCATCTTTGCTCCAATGGAGCCTCGGCTGTGGGAGGGGAAAAGAGAGAGAGGAAGGAGAGGGGGAGGGGTGGAGAAGCAGATGGGCGCTTCTCCTATGTGCCCTGGCCGGGAACCAAACCCGGGACTTCTGCACGCCAGGCCGACGCTCTACCGCTGAGCCAACCGGCCAGGGCACTCATGACATTTAATGGGGATTCAGTTTTCTTATTCCTTAAATGGAAATCATGGCCTTATTTCACAGGGCTGTAGGAGGCTAAAATTACAGCAATAATTTTAAGGAGCCTCACATAGTTTCTGGTATATGCTTGTAGCCCTAGTCACATTGGACTTATTTTAATTCTCAAGTTTGCCAGGTGCTCTCTCATTCCAGGGCTTCCCTCCCTCCTACACTGTTGTTTCCTGCTCTGCACCCCCAACACATTCCTTCTTCTGGCTTTCATTTGCTCATCCTTCCCAGATAAGATTAGATATCATTTCCTCTGGGAGGTCTTGTTTGATCTTTTCTCTGAGTCTGGTAGAGAGGCCCCTCTCCAGGTTCCCGAAGTACTCTGATCTTCCCTATTGTAGATCTTACTAAAGTGACAAGCATCTTGGTCATCTTCCGCACTACATATGAACCCATGAGAGCAAGGGCTGTATCAACAAAACCAATGTCAAGGTTACATGCTCTCCTGCTTTATAGAACTCCTCTCTATGCTTTAGCAACCTCTGACTCTCCTAATTAAATTAATATCCCCATGAAGTTGTATTAAATAGATCATAAAAAATTAAAAAATTAATGTTCAAAAAGGTTAAGAGAAATTCATTCAAATTATACTTGCTATTTGATACTTTGATTACCTAATACTAGCTAGAATTTGATCCCAGTTATGTGTAATAACAAAAGGGAAACATTCATTAAAAATTTTTAAGTGTTACACGTATTAAGGGTTTACACTACAACCATATTACATAGGTATTATCACAATCTGTATTTTACAGACACCACTGTTAAAAAAAAACTCACACAAGGACAACTGAATAATAATTGTTAAGATTAAACTTGGTTTCATTAGACTTGGGAACCCAGCTCGCCCGTCTGTGACTCACACTCTCTTTCAAAGCCACAGTAAGTTCCACTGCAGCAAAAAAATTCTTTCTCTGCTCCAAGCAAACTTTTGCTTTTTAAACTTAGAAATGAACTCATTTTTACTTATTCTATTCTCCATAGATAAAAATTTCCTGTTCAATATTTCTGTAAACAAACATATGACACTTGAATGTGGCTGCCAAGAAGTTTAAACATTTTAACTAAGAATACCATGAAATGGGAAACTTCTGGGTAACGAATGAATCACAGAGAATGGATTTACCATCTCTGTCCAAAGGTTAACACTTACATTTTATTGCAAGCTTATATTCAGAGAAGAAGATGGCAAACAATAGCCAAGGATCCTGCAACTCTTGCATCACAGGAAATTTGGGAGAGTTTTAATTGTTAACGCAGGAAAAAGATCACCAGTGTGTGTGTGTGTGTGTGTGTGTGCATGTGTGCATGTGTGCATGGGGAAGTGAGCAATGACCTATTCTTAAGAGTTTTATTGACCCTTAAACACATATTTGATTGACTAATATGCTAGTACATTGATTGGAGGGTGTTTAATGACCTCACTCACATGTCTAACAGTTCTTTGGGGCTATTGACATGGGCACCTCAGTTCTCCTTTATGAAACCTCCCCACATGTCTACCTGAGGCTTCCACACATGGAGGTTGGGTTCTAAGAGATTGGGAGAGAAAGTTTAAAGCTTTCTTGAGAGTTCAAAAATCACACAACATTTCGTCTACTGGTGGAAGCGTGTCCCAGACTAGTGTAGAGTTAAAGGAGTTCAACACTTTCAGGTGGTAGAGAAATAGACTGCACCTCCTGATGGCAGGGTGGGCAATGCCACATCACAAAGGTACATGCGTAGAGGAATTTGTGGCCATATTCTGTAATCGATTACACTGGAAAGGGGACATCTCTTTGGCAGCTTACCTAAATTCTTATAGACCTTGGACCAATCATGATAATTATCACTATGGTAGTCTAATATATGTGTCCCCCAATTTCCATAGTTTAATACCTACTCTTTATCTTTGTTTTCCATAGCAATATATCTTATTAAGTGATTGACTTAGGGTGAATTGTTTCATACATTTGATCTTCAGATTCTTCATTTATAAAATTAAGAAGTTAGTCATGATCTGTCTTATAGTTTTTGAAATGTCTTATGGTTCTAGCTATGTCTTATGGCTATGAAAAATTCAATGAGACAATCTAGGAATGATTAGCAATGGTCAATATTATGAGATTTTAGTGACTCTTTTTGCACAAAGCATCAAGAAAGGAAAATCTGGGTGATCATATTTCCTGAACTCCTAATCCTCAAAAAAACATTTAAGAACTATTTCAATGCATGAGTACTGAATACAGTTTAGACTTTGAAATACTGGTTTTAAAAGACTATTATATCTCGTTTATTACAAAGGAGTAGATTCTGAAGTTAAAACTGTCCCAGAAAATTTAGTTGGTTTAATTACCATGTTGTGATAGGAAGGCTCTATTCAATTCTGTGTCAAGTCAAAGAGTCTGAGAACACCGAGGTGCTGTTCAAACCTTAAAACATGCCTCCATGGTTTGTCTACTCACCTGATTTTTATACTAAAATTATTTAAAGAAATTTTAAATCCTTTAGGGAATTTGTTTCAATGCCTCTGAGGCAGCAAGGAGTGATCTGAGGGAATTATCATTTATCATACTGTTCCTCTGTCCCCAACATCCTACATGTGATGGCTCACTAACTTTTCTCAGTGAAGCGGTTACGAATGAGCATACCTAGGCTTCTCGCCACTGGCTCAAGGGTTCCGATTGTTTGTATCAGCTCATTGATTCAAACTCAGATTTCCTAACACCAAAGTCTTACATTCCCAGTGTTCAATGCGACTTCTCAGAGAAGCAAAGGGCTTCAAGATGTAAGCCTCTTGTAGAAAAGAAATCCGGAGGAATTGAGGATGAGGTGGTCACTGTAGGACAAGGACTCAGACTGAAACCTTCGGGGTCTCTGGGAAAAACAAAGAGAGTGCCTACTGATGCAGCCTGTGCCACAGAAACTGAATCAAGAGCAGGAAAGATAGTAATAAAAGGTCCCTTCGATTCTTTGGAGTGGCCTCTCATTAGTAATCCAGCGGCTTCAGGGTATCTGCCACATTTTCCTTCCACTCTGCATTTTAGGGAAGCAGAAGAGAAAGATAGTTTTGAACAGAGAGCTCCCAGGATTCTATTGGTCATATACATATTTCACTTCTTAAAAGCTGCCGACAAACAGCGAGATTCGTTTTGGTGCCAGCCGACCATAAATTTATATGCTTGTTAATGCAGCTTCCTCAGTTCATGTTTTTGCTAACTAGGAGCATCAAAATGTCAATCTGTCCCCAGGGGTGTATCAACCTCATGATCTGAAGTCGGTAACAAGATTAGAGTTTGGATTGCTCAGGAGCACACGCTGCCTCCAGGATCAGGCATACTGAAATCTGAATATCATAATAGAACAAGATTTGTAGAACCGCAGACTCATAGACTCTTAGAGGTAGATGGACCCCTAGGGTTTATCCTGCCTTGTTTGGCTTTTTTTTTTTCTCACACCTCCATAACTTAAACTACCTTTTATATAGTCAGATGAACCCAAAATCTGGTAGTATCTTAACTTAATGGTGAACATCCTAGTTCATTGAAAGACAAAAAGAGAAAAAGAGATTGGGTCAAGGGGTATGATTCAGTTTGGTACTGAGAGGCCCTTGGCAAAAAACAAAGACATAAATGTTGGTATGATTCCAGCCTTAACACAGTAGTGTGGTATTTTTCTTTATTTGTTTATTTAAGTGTATGTTTGCTTCTCTCTTTCTGATTTCTGCATTTTATTTGGAGAATCATCCCTCCTCCACTCTCTGAGGGTATTCTGGAGGAGGGCCAAACCCGTTCCCTGGCTCCTATCTGAGAATTGGCTGATTTCATCTTCCCAGCCATACTTCATGAATAATCACGGAACTCCCATCAGTCACGTGAGAGTGAACACTGGACTTAGATTACACATGTAGGAAAAAGGTATCTTCTTTTCCCCAAAGACAGTGATCTAGTGAAATATTAGCATGATATTGTAGTTCCCTTATGGTCATCTTGTGATGAAAGCCTAATTAAGAATGAAGCTACCGGAGAGAAAAGCAAAACTGAAATGCTCAGAGAAAAAAGCTTGATGTGGAGGGTGGGGGCGGGTTACAGATGGGGCACCTCCCATTCCTCAATCCCCTGCAGTGAGGCGGGGAAGTGTGACCAGGTCAGGTCGGTGCTCTATGATATGAGTAGGAGTGGCATACCCTCCAAAGAGGTGATGAGTTGCTAAGCCAAAAAAAGAAGGTGACTCAGAGTTATCAAATAGCATGGAACCCAGCCGTTCAAATCTTAGGTATCACCCAATAAAAATGAAAGCATAGGTCCATACAAAGGCTTCTATGCAAATATTTATAGTATTTTTATTCATAACAGTCAAAAACTGGAAGCAACCCAAGTGCTTATCAATAGGTGATTAAAGATATTCTCCTTGGTTTATAAAATGGAACACCACTCAGCATTAAAGGGATAAATAATTGATACAGCAAATGGGAGTGAATCTCAAAATAACTATGTTGAGTTAAAGAAGACAGCCAAAAAAAGAATACCAGGTGAATGATTCCATTTATAAAAACTTCTAGAGAATGCAAAAGGAACAAGAGTAACAGAAAGTAGGTCAACGGTTGCCTGAGGACAGACGTGAGGGGCAAGGGTTGAGTTCGTGAGGGACTGCAGAGGATTTGGGTGAAACTTCAGGAGGCAGTGGATCTTAATTGCCTTGAGTGTGGTAATGGTGATTGTGGTGATGCATATGTCAAAATGCATTAAACTGTACAATTCAAATATGTGTGGTTTATTGTAAGTCCCTATTACTGCAATCAAGCTGTTAAAGACAAAGAAGATGGAGCCCGTGTCGCCTAGCAGAGCAGAGGAACCCTCCCACCAACAGCTAGCCCATATTTGATATGTGTGTCGCCGCAATAAAGCTGCAAAACAAAATCACTCCAAAATTCAGTGGTTTAAACATTGACCGTTTACGGTCACATTTGAAAGTCTGTGGATTAATTGCAATTTAGCTGGGTTAGGCTGGACTCCAGGATCCAGGCTGAAGATTGGGTTTAGCTCTGTTTCCTGGGTTTCTTATTCTCCTTATAGCAGAAGCTCTTCAGGCCCTGAGATATGCTCTGTGTAACCCAGCCGGGAGCCAGGTGGATGGGCAATGGCTGCCTTGGCCATATTCTTTGCATGGTATGTCGTTAGAGTGTGACGGCTCAAGCCAAACTGCATATGCATGTGCATGAGCTTTGCTCAGGTGATGTTTGCCATTGCTCCGTTGGCCAAACAAGTCATAGTTAAACCCAGCTTCAGTGGGGTGAAGAATACACTCAATCACAGTGGGAGGGAAAGGAAAGTGAATATGCATTGAATAATAATTTAGCAATGCATGTGCCATAAGCCCAAAAGCAATTGTTTGAATGTTAAACCACCGAGATACATGGGAGTGCATTGTTTTCACACATGACTTCCTTTCCACCCTAAGAATAACCTCAGATGCGCACTGGAATCCAATGCTAAGTGGAAGTTTTAATTTTTACAGCTAATACATTTATTTACTTGATTCCTTTTTGAGTTAGACTTTTCTCACGTGAGACCAAAGTCCCCTTGGTATTTTAGTTGCATAAACAATGACTAAGAAAGAGCAGAGTCCAATCACATAAACCATAGCTATCATTATTTGAGCACCTACTACGTACCAGTCACTTCACATTAACTGTTTCATTGATGCCTCATCATATGCAGCAAGGTCAGTATTATAGACTAATCTTTTATTGAGAAGACTGAGGTTCAACGTCTCAAAGAAAAAAAAAAAGATGGCGCTAAGAAGCAAATCCAAGTCTGTCAAAACCAGGACATATTCTCTGTCCAATTTATCATGCAATTTTTTTTTTTTTTTTTTTTTTTGCTCATGAGACAAAACAAAACATGGCACCAAAGGCATTTACGACTATTTCTCTGTCTCCAGACAAAGCTGTAGCTAATTTCTTCCTGAGAGATAAACATCTATTCTGTGCGCTTTAACTCTCTCCTACCACCTTCCTGAATTGTTGTCAGAACTTAACTCCTGTCCGATCTGAAAATTCTTCCTTGGTCTAAACAGTGTGTTCATGCACTGAATGTGCTGTTCGGGCTTGAAACCCCTGATCGTCCCTCTTCCCTTTAGTGGCTGTGAGAACACTGAAAACCCCAGAACCCTTCAGTGCCTCAGTTTCTTCCTTTACGAAATGAGAAATCGATGTTATCTCCTGCCTACCTGATTGGAAAGTGGAATATGATACACTGAAATCAGTTTCTAAATTATAAAGTGCTTTAAAATATTATGTAGGATTAATATGATCATCTTAATGAAAGTCACTAATAATGATTCAGAGAAACTAATCTCTCTTGGTAGAATTTTAATTGTTATGGCAGCTGGTTTTGTTGCGCGGGAGGATTATTTATAGAGAGAAGAGGGCATTCTTGCCAAATGGCTCTTAATTTCGATCTTCCAGACAAGCCTTGTCTCTGGTTTCATTTAAGACAGTAACTTCCGCTACATCTGGTGCATTCAACACCATAGCTGGCCCTAAGGTCTCTAATTACCCACAGCTCTCTCCCACAGTCTGTAGCCTGCTTCATGGTCACCAAAAGGTTTCCCAATCCTGGCTGTGATGCATTCTCTTTCCTCTAAGAGGTCTTTATTAACTCCTCTGCCTCTGCTGAGTCCTGGAGGCCAGGTATGTGATTAATGGCCCCTGAATTATGATCCAACTAGAAAGGCTGTTGGTGAAAATTTATACTCCGAGTGGTGAGCTAGAATTCTTTCAACCCAGGTCCTCAACAGTCAGTGCACAATTTAATTGTGAAGAGTGGTAGTTAATGACCACACAGGGAAAGAGGGTGAAACAGGAGCTGGGAGTCCGGGCGGAAGGCCAGTGCTCCCAGCAGTAAAGTTACATCGGGAAGGGATGAATCACAGAGGAGACAAATTACAGCACTGGAATGGGATTTTCGTCAACATTATGTTTTATCAATAAGGAAATCAAGGCACAAAGAGACCAATGAGTAAAGACAATAGTAACAACAACAACTGCCTTTTTGTTTTAGTACTTTTCACATATCAAGCTCCAGGTAGGATTTTTTTTTTTTAGAAGGAGAGCACACAAAGCTAATCTCAAAAACAATACAGGAAACTTATATACCATCTTCTTTATTTCACAGAAGAGAAAGTTGTGGCTCACTGAGATCAAGTGAGTTGTTTTAAGGTTATGCAGCAAGTCATGGTCCTGGGTTTATAACCTGGGTCTGGCTAGACTTCAACATCTCTGCCCCTCGCAGTGTAGCCAGACGTGCTCTTACTGTTATTCTCTGCTGCTACCACCAGGGTAGAGTTTTCTGTATGCCAGACTTTATGTATACATTTATTGCTGCTGTACCCATTCTATCAAGGAGGAAACTGAGATTTGGTAAGGGTAAACAATGTGCCTGGCCTGACCAAGTGATGGCGCAGTGGAAAGAGCATCAGACTGGGATGCGGAGAACCCAGGTTCGAAACCCCAAGGTCGCCAGCTTGAGAAAGGGGTCACTTGACCTGACCTTTGGTGGTGCAGTGGATCAAGCGTCGACCTGGAATGCTGAGTTCACTGGTTCAAAACCCTGGGCTTGTCTGATCAAGGCACATATGGAGTTGATGCTTCCTGCTCCTCCTCCCTTTCTCTTTCTCTCTCTCTCTTTTTTCTCTAAAAAAATGAATAAATAAAAAAATAAAAATAATTTTAAAAAAAGGAGTCACTTGCTCTGCTGCAGCCACCCAGTCAAGGCACATATTAGAAAGCAATTGATAAATAACTGAGGTGCCACAATGAAAAATTGATGCTTCTCATCTCTCTCCCTTCCTGTCTGTCTGTCCCTTTCTCTGTCTCTCTATTTCTGTCTCTATCACCAAAAAACAAACAAATAAAAAACATACCATGTGCCTAAAGCCCTACAGGGAGCAAGAGGCAGAACTGGGATTCAAACCCAGGTCTGTTTGACTCCAGGGATATTTATCTTTTTTTTTTTTTTTTTTTTTTTTTTTTTATTTTTCTGAAGCTGGAAACGGGGAGAGACAGTCAGACAGACTCCCGCATGTGCCCGACCGGGATCCACCCGGCACGCCCACCAGGGGTGACGCTCTGCCCACCAGGGGGCGATGCTCTGCCCCTCCGGGGAGTTGCTCTGCCGCGACCAGAGCCACTCTAGCGCCTGGGGCAGAGGCCAAGGAGCCATCCCCAGGGCCCGGGCCATCTTTTGCTCCAATGGAGCCTTGGCTGCGGGAGGGGAAGAGAGAGACAGAGAGGAAGGAGGGGGGGTGGAGAAGCAAATGGGCGCTTCTCCTATGTGCCCTGGCCGGGAATCGAACCTGGGTCCCCCGCACGCCAGGCCGATGCTCTACCGCTGAGCCAACCGGCCAGGGCCCAGGGATATTTATCTTAACCACTACCATAACCAGCTTCAGTTGCCACTAATCTCCAACACTGTCACCATGTACTCAATACTATGATTGAAAACTCATCTTTTAAGACACAAGACTATTTGAAATGCTGCCTGAAGGTATTAGGAAGACATGAGTTGGGGGCAACAAGGGCAGCATTAAAAGGATGTGTATGTTTCTGTTACCCCTGCATGAATATATGCAATCAGTGGCAAGAAGGAGACTTTATTCTGATAATTGACTATGACATTTATGAACCCATGGAGTACACAGATATAAAGAGTTCAAAGTAAATGCACTTCCTACATTGGAAGAACCCTGGTGCTTAATAAAACATTGTCCTTCCAGCTGATTGGGAAATTGGATGAACCAGGCTGCCAAAATGCATGTGGACCTCTGAGCCCTGCTAAGCTTCCCTGAGTAAATAAATTGAGGAAATAGAGAATCTTTTTTACTTGCAAATAAAAACAAGAAAATTAATATCTTTTGCATAATTGCTACAAAAGACCCCAACAAGCCATTTCCATCTGCAATTTCATATTTCAATAAAGTTTTATTTATTTTCATTTGCAAATGAATTTGCTTTTTGCAAAGAGAAGACTGTTGCTCAGACTGGTGCCAGATGGTTGGGAGGAGCTCCCCTTCCCAACAACGGCCTTGATGTTGACCAGGAGACCTCTGAGCTTGTTTCCTTGTGTTCTCCATTCCACCTGCTCCTGCTTACTCTTGTAGTCGTAATTTTCTTTCCACCCAATTGCCTTATTTCATAAATGGAGACTGTAAGTGTGCTAGCATTTATTCATTCAACAAATATTTATGGAATGCCTACTATGGGCCAATAACTCTTTCTAAATACCGCAGGTACGGCAATAACAGAGCAGGCAAGAATACTTGCATTCTAGAATGAAAGATCCAGAAAAATACGTGTGTTTGTTCAGAGTACATGTTTTGGGGGGGAGGTATAGGCAGCATTGAAACATTCCACAACAGTGGATAAACATGCATGGAGGTACCGATGGGAAGACGATCTTGGAACACATTAAATAGTGTTCTGGCATGGAGCAGACAAGTGAAGAAATGGGAGAGAAGTCAGGGAAGGTGGCAGGAGCCAGTGACCGTGTGGATCTTGCAAACTGTATCAGGTGTATGAGAGACGGCATGTTGCCATGAGACAAACAAACTCGAGATCCATAGAGGCTTTCCTTGACAGGCAAGGCAGAAGAAATTCCTTTGAAATGGTGTTTGGACATTAACTGGATTGCTCAATTCCTGTCACTTATAGTTTTTATTCTTCAGTTTCTGTAAGTTGTGGTGGAGTGGGGGCACCTCATGTGACTCAGAGTCCTTGAATGATCAAATCTGATCTTGACCCAGCCAGTGCTCATGAAAGTTTCAAAGAAAAGATCTTTGGGAGGAGAGGGAACAAAGTGCACTCTAGATGTTCTTTATTCCAAATCCCGAAGTGGTTGTGGTCTGAGCAGGGCTACACACGTGACGACTTTTGCCTACGCCAAGGTGATCACTTCTGCGATGAGAAAAGGAAAGTCCAAAGGAAAGTCAAGAAGGGATACACATGGGAGCTCAAGTATTTTCTCCCCAAGGCCGAGAGCTTCGCTGTTTGAATCTATCGGTATACAAGATTTCCTTGGTTCTGTCAACTTTCCAGGTAGATGAAGGTTGGTCAGTTTCAACTATAGCTTTTTATATATATCTATAAGAAACATAGATAGAAAAACAGAGAGGATAAGAAAGAGTATAGGCGAGAGAGACATTTGATCTCAAGGTCACAGAAAAAGATGTTTATCTCAAGCCTCCCAGGATGCAGTTAATAACCAATAACCCCCTGGAAGAAGCTCTGAGGCCACCTTATACCTTGGTCTAATTTGCCCCTTTGGGACACTTGGACCTTATAGTTTTGGTCAAATCAGAGTATAAGGGAAATTTCAAGAGGTAGAGTCCATGCTATTATGACAGGTGGTACCTTAATGCAAATCACTAGAAAAAGTAAAGATGAAGACCTTATTTCCACTCAGTTTTGTAGATCAATCCATCACCAAAAAAATAACATGTCCAATTTTAGTATTTTTTTTTTTTTTGTATTTTTCTGAAGCTGGAAACGGGGAGAGACAGTCAGACAGACTTCCGCATGCGCCTGACCGGGATCCACCCGGCACGCCCACCAGGGGTGACGCTCTGCCCACCAGGAGGCGATGCTCTGCCCCTCTGGGGCATCGCTCTGCCGCGACCAGAGCCACTCTAGCGCCTGGGGCAGAGGCCAAGGAGCCATCCCCAGCGCCCGGGCCATCTTTGCTCCAATGGAGCCTTGGCTGCGGGAGAGGAAGAGAGAGACAGAGAGGAAGGGCAGGGGGTGGAGAAGCAAATGGGCGCTTCTCCTATGTGCCCTGGCCGGGAATCGAACCCGGGTCCCCCGCACGCCAGGCCGACGCTCTACTGCTGAGTCAACCGGCCAGGGCCCAATTTTAGTATTGATAAGACCAAGTACAATTTCTTTAAAAGTAGAATTGTTAGTTGGATGTATCACTAAATGTTAAAATGGGGTAAAGGAAACTTTTCTCCAGCTTTGGGGGTCCAGGTTTATGTAGTGCTGGGAGGGACATCAAGATAGAATTTAATCTGTGGTGTCCTATGTGGAGTCCTGGGTCTGTTTCTTTTTTCAATAGTGCTTGGATGGAACAGACCCAGGGACACCCTTTCTTCAGCCTCTGACCACGTCCAACCTCTTTTCCAGTGGCCACTGTTAGAACCACCTCAGCCATCCTTGGCCTCTGAGACCAGCTAATCCAGTTTTTATGAGCTTAACTCCTTCTTCCACTTCCAGTTTTTATGAGCTCCCAAATTTATCACTTATTCCACCCAGGTTAGGGCTGCCGTCAGCCGCCTGGTCAACTTGCACCTGTGGGCCTCCCACACCTGCCTCTCTCTGGGCTTCTATGTGGACAATGCCCAGGTGGCTCTGCAGGGCGTGGGCTGCTCTCTCTCCAGCTGGCCGAGGAGAAACATGAGGGTGCCCAGTGTCCCTTAAAGGTACAAAAGCAGTGTGGTGGCCGCGTTCTTTCAGAACGTGCAGAAGCCTTCCCGAGATGAGAGGGGTAGGACTCCGAGTGCCATGGAGGCCGCCATGCCCGTGGAGAAGACCCTGAACCGGGCACTTGTGGATCCGCAGGCCCCAGGTTCTCCCCACACAGACCCTCCCTCTGTGACTTCCGGGGGCACCAGTTCCTGGATGAGCAGGTGAAACTCATCAAGAAGATGGGCCACCGCGGGCCAACCTCTGCAGGCTGGCCAACCCCAGGCTGCGCTGGGTGAGTCTCTCTTCTGAGGCTCCTCCTCAAGCATGACTGGGAGCCTGTGGAGCCCAAGGCCTTTGAGGGACCCATCTGCATCCCCTCGTGTCTGGCTGCTGCCTGAGCCCCTCCCTGCAACCTTTTAACTGCCCTGGAGCCCTCTCCCATGCGTTGGACCAAACGGAAACGATAAAGCTTTTTTTGCAGAGAGAATTTCATTGAGTCCCTGCATCCATTTAGCAGATTAATGCATTAGAAGTGAATTAGAACCCAGCTGCTTCAGATTCCCTGGTCGGGGTTGTCTCAACAGCACCACGTCCCTCCTTCCAAGAAAGACTAGGACAGAAGGCATGTGGCATAGTGTTTGGACACTTTCCAAATGGTTGGAAGCCTGGCCCAAGCTACCTCAATATGGAGCTGCTTACCTGGTGATAAATGTTGTTATTAGCATTCATGGCACTTACCATTCGGTGCTTATAAAGAAGGACAGTAATTTATGGCTGTGATGCGTGTCTGGACTGAACAGTGGAGGAAGAATGCCAAAAGCAAGACCTGAAGATGTGGTATTCTTTGGCTGTGACTAATAATAAAACTTCTAAGTTCTACAAACACCATTAGATTTCCCTCTGACTCATTTCTACTCTTTGCTCATCACCCCCCTCCTCTCTCTTCCTCCCCCCCTCTCTCCCTCTAGCTCATCAGCCTATCTGGACTTCTAGCATGGAGCATGGGGAAGATAGGGAAATAAGAAAGGATGGTGATATTATTTAAGTACCTTTCACATATGAGGCTCTGGGCTGAATACTTCTGGGCTTGTCTTTCCATTTAACTGGTACAGCAGTGCTGATAGGGGAAATTAACCCCCATTAACAAGCAAACGAGGAAACTCGCCCAGTGTTCAGAGAGGTGGTAGGTAGCAAACACGGGATTCAACCTTAGCCCCACCGGGCTCCCAAAGTGGGCCCTTCCCAGGTGCTTTCATTCATATCCCTCTTCTCCATCTGTCCAACACTTGACACTTGTTCTTGATCGTTGTCGTGGGTATATATGACAGCACATTCATGAAATAAACACCGAGATTCTCTTACGTGCTTAAAAAAACCCAAAAGAATCAAAATATATACAACAGAGTGCCCACTTTCAAGCAGCTCGCAGTTGGTATATGCATGTATGCTTGAGGCTTAGGACTGATAAAGAATGCACATTAGTAAGGACCTCTTAAGACAGCATATTTATTCATTTCTTTATTCATTCATTCCCCAAATGTTTATTAAATACCTATTCTATGCCAGGCATTATTCTGTGCCAGTGTTTATCAATCCCAGCTGCATATTAGAATAACCTAGTGTACTCAGAAAACACACACACACACACACACACACACACACACACACACACACACACACACACACACACACATCTCCCAGAAGCCAAAAAATTATCCAAAACCAAAACTAAGCTGGGGCCCATTCAACTTACTCTATGTAAGTGACATGGTTGCGGCCCTGCATCAGTATGGATTTAAAACCTCTAGGGCATTGCAATATGCAGCCAGGATTGCAAAACACTCTTCCAGGAGAAGATGCACTCAGGGTATCCGCAGGATGGGCATCCCGTTTATTCAGATGGAGGAGGTGGTGGACAGATGACGGGGAGAGTGAAGGGTGAAGCTGTAACGTTCAGCTTGTAAATCAATCATCTTCGGCCTCAAATTCAAGGCGACTTGGATGATTTGAAGCAGGGAGATGACACATAGGCTAAGGCACCTTCATGTTCTACATTTCTGTGACACGGAACATGTTTCTATGGACTAAACCCAGGGATTTACCTTTGTAAGAGTTTCGCTCAGACCGACCGACGCAGAGATTTGCTCACTGAGCAGACTAACTTTTTCTGAGACTAGGGGTCATTCATTTATTTAACGACGGTTCACCTGTGGAAAGGGGAGAACGATTTCTCTCAGAAGCTGCCTAAGTGGTCGGCTTTCACAGCAGACCAAGACAACAGAGAGGACTGAATGAGAGTATTTGAATGTCTTCCAGTTTTGCCCTTATGTGTACCGTCAGCTTCATTCTGTTCACACCAGTCAGGGCTTTGGAATCAGGCAAACATGGATTCGAGTTCCAGCTCCGTTTTGACAAACTGGGTGACCTTGGGGAAATGTCATCTCTCAGTGCCTCAGCCTCATTATCTGTAAAGTGGGGTTTAAAATAGTATCCACTCTCTGGAGTGTCTGTGGGGGTGGAATAAGATAATGTGTACCTACTACATTTCTGGCTAAGAGTAAATAACTACTGAAAGTTGGCTGTCATTCTTGTTATCTCAACTTTGGATATTACTGCATAACTTTGCATATAAGTGAATATGTACAACAGGAGTGTGACTAAGTCTGTAAAAGCAAGTGAATGTGACAGTGAAAACAAATGAGATATATGATTTTAATATAGTTTAATAACACGATGTGGGAAATCTCATTCTGCTCATTTTGGAAATATTAACTTCTCATAATTCTGAGAGGGTATATTTTTACATTTTATTATAGAAAAAGTCTTCGAGAGAGATTTATAATTTATAATGAACCTCCATGTACCCATCTCTCATCCTTAGCAATTATCAACATTTTGCCAGTCCTGTTTTATCTATTGATTTCTACTTATTTTTCTGGAATATTTTAAGACAACTTCAGGATATTATGTCATTTTATTTAGAAATATTTTAGTATGCATCTCTAACGGTTAACTGTGTCTGTCTGTCTATCTATCCATCTATCTTTATGTATCTATCACTGTGCTGTCATTACACCTAACAGAATCAACAATAATTCCTTAATATCGAGGACTCATTTCATATTTATTTTTAGTAAGAAAGACAGAGACAGAAAGAGAGACAGAGAGAGGGACAAACAGACAGGAAGGGAGAGAGATGAGAAGCATCAATTCTTCATTGCGGCACCTTAGTTATTCATTGACTGCTTTCTCATGTGTCTTGACAGAGGGGTGGGGGACTCCAGCTAAGCCAGTGAACCTTGCTCAAGCCAGCAACCTTGGGCTTCAAGTGAGCAACACTTGGGCTCAAGCCAGCCACCATGGGGTCATGTCTATGATCCCACACTCAAGCCAGTGACCCCTCACTCAAGCTGGAGAGCTCGTGCTCAAGCCGGTGACATTGGGGTTTCCAACCTGAAGAAGACTCATTTCATGTTGAAATATCCTTAATTGCCTCAAAGACATATTTTTTATAGATACTAGGTGGTATCAAGATGATCTTCAACAGTTCTCTAGCTTCCTGCAAAATTCTATAGAAGTTCACCAATTTTCAGCTTTCAAACACCCGGTTCCAGCTCACTCCAAAAGGTGAGGGAGAAGTTGATTTAAAATCTGTCTTCAGGTCTTTGGAGGTGTGGTGGTGGTGGGTGTGAAGCTTAGAAAAACGCATGCCCTTGGCTCTGGGTCTTTTCAGTCATTCATGTGTTCAATCCAGACGTTTACCAGGCTGTCCCCGTGGCTTCTACTCTGCGCTACACCGTGAGCTCTGGGTACAGAAGGGAACAAAGAAGTGCCTGTCCTCAAGAAATTTCTAGTCCAGTGTGTATGCATGGGGAGGGGGGGGCTTGCAAAGAAACGATGCAGTGCAGCAGGAGGTACTGAGTTACAGAGGATGCCATCGGAACACTTTCTCTAATGAGAAGCACATCACGGGAGACTTCTACGTGCCAGTTTCGCAGTCACTACGTATCTGCGGTAATTGGACAGGAAGAGAAGTGGAGGCAGGACCCTATAGGTAGAGGAAAGCACAACTGCAAAACGCAGAGGAAGGAGAAATCCGGGATGATACACAGTTTCTTAAAGTAGTTCAATCCAGCTTGAACGACAAAGGTGAGAAGGGAGAACCGTGACGGTTCGGAGTGAGAGGGAAGCTGGGCGTGACGGGCACCACCGGCCATGTCAAAGAGTCCCTTATTGTGAAGGCAATCGTTTGAAGGGCTGCAGAGTGACATGGTCATATTTGTACTAGAAAGCTTCCTCTGGTTGCTCTGAGGGTAATGGTGGCTGTTGAAAGAGGCTGGGAGCCAGGAGGCAGGCTGAGTGGTGGCAGAGACCGTGGTGATGAGGACATAGAAAACCGCATCAGCAGAGCACCAGGATGGAGGGGTGTCCTTACCTCTGCACCCCAGAGTAACGGGGCTCTGCAGGAAACGCGACGTGCCGAATGAGGCTAAGACAAGGGGCGGGAGACACGGGCTTTGGCCCTGACTTCCGCACCTCACTTGCTAACTGTGCCCTCGTGGGCATGTCGCTTTCCTGTGCTGTCCTTATCTATAGAGTGGGACGATGAGAGCTACATCCATTTCCTTGGAGACTGCTGGAGGATTAAATGTGTCACACCACACTGAAGCAGTCAGAGGCGGATTTAATGGCGGGCACACCAGGCGCGCGCCCTGGGCCCGACTTCTGAAGGGCCCCACAAAACCCCAACTTTATACTTTTTTTCTAATGACATCAAATTTGGTTTTATATGTGCAATTTTAACATTAATAGTACATAATCTATTTTATTTATTTAAAAATACGGTTAACATGTATTTTTATTTTCCCTCTCTCTTTCTTTTTTGAAGGGGTCCAATCTTTTCTTCTGTTCCCCGGGGCCTCAACCGACCTTAATCCGCCTCTGGAAGCAGTGTGTAAACTCTACAGTACACTGTACAGTTTGGCATCATAATCTCGTCTTTGAACCAGACTACGTGGACCCCATAGAGGGTCGGGGCTCCGGCAGATTGCATTTCTAGAAGAGACTTTCAAATTCCCTGAAGGAGCTTTTACTGTGCTAGCAAATTCAACCTCGAAATATCCTCCTAGGCTACGTGTCTGTCTCCGCAGATTTGCCGTCACATCAGTTTCTGATGTCGGTTACAAGGCTCGTGGGGAAGTGACTTTGGGAGAGATGTGAGTGCTGTTAGCAGATGAGGGAGGGGTCAAGAGAGAGGGAGGGAGGGGGGCTGCCGTTCATTAACCCCTGTCCTGTTTGAGATTCCCCGTGAATATGAAAAGTAAGCAGAAACTCAATTAGTAACCCCTGACCTCGCCCCATGCTATCTCTGAGAACCCCCCCCCCCCTCCATCCTATGCCTCCAGAGGAGAGCAGGCTTCCCGTCAAGCTAGTGCCAGGGAGGGTGCAGCCCCAGAGGAAGCAGAATGAAACAGCTCATGGCTGGTTCTGCTTCCTCCAGCGTCTCTAATTCAGGATTTTTTCCATGAGGATCAGGAAGTTTCAAGTTCTGAAAGCCTGAAAGGACATAATTATTCCTATTCCGTTCATTGTCTTCTCCACTAAGTACCCACTGTGTGCCACACAGGCATTCCTTCCCCAGTTTTATTAAGTGTTATTGTACCCCATTTTATAAAGAAGGAAACTAAAGTTCAGAAAGGTGAGCAAAGGATCCAGGCTTCTTATGCCTCCTCATAACACAACGTGAGGCAGCTGCCTCCGTTCCCTCCACGGTCGTTGGCATGACCGTTCCCGGCTCCCCTTTCCGCACTGTGTCTCGCTGTGGGAGGACTGGGCGTCTGTTCTCTGCAGGCAGGCGCGGCGATGTGGAAAGAGAGTGGAAGTGACAGGTGTCACTGTTGACTAGAAGCTTTAAGATTCTGAGTTGACTTTGTCATATTTCTCTCTCTCTCTCTCTCTCTTTCTTTCTGTGCTATTAGGGAAAAAAGGTCCCAGACTGAAGGTGCCCGGTCAACCTGGGTTTCACAGTAAAGAAAATGGCAGGGGAAGTCAGCCAGATGTGGACATATAAAAAAGAACCCAGCCCTGGCCGGTTGGCTCAGCGGTAGAGCGTCGTCGGCCTGGCGTGCGGGGGACCCGGCTTCGATTCCCGGCCAGGGCACATAGGAGAAGTGCCCATCTGCTTCTCCACCCTCCACCTCCTCCCCCTCCTTCCTTTCTGTCTCTCTCTTCCCCTCCCGCAGCCAAGGCTCCATTGGAGCAAAGATGGCCCGGGCGCTGGGGATGGCTCCTTGGCCTCTGCCCCAGGCGCTAGAGTGGCTCTGGTCGCGGCAGAGCGACGCCCCAGAGGGGCAGAGCATCGCCCCCTGGTGGGCAGAGCGACGCCCCCTGGTGGGCAGAGCGACGCCCCCTGGTGGGCGTGCCGGGTGGATCCCGGTCGGGCACATGCGGGAGTCTGTCTGACTGTCTCTCCCCATTTCCAGCTTCAGAAAAATACAAAAAATAAAAAAATAAAAATAAAATAAAAAAGAACCCAAAGGGCTTAGGACCATTTATCACGCAGTGTGGCCCAGCCTAAAACAACCTAAGTATCATAAGAAGAGCATGGAGTCGAGAGGTTAACGAGGGGTCCCACGACTAAGTGGTAAAGTTGAAACCGGAAGTCAGCTCTGCACTCCTCTAAACTGTGTGGTTTTGGACCACTGTGTTACTCTTTGACAGCTCTGGTTCCATGAGATTTTCCTATATTTCACAGTTACTGTTTCCAAACCATTAATGACAGCTGAAAGTGGGAAGGTCCTTGGAAAGAAAGGGAGGTGAGTTAGGGCAAAGATTTGTAATCTCAGCGAACACACAACTCACCTGCAGGTTCTGTTAACATGCAGATTCCAATGTAGTAGGTCTAGGGCAGGACTTAAGATTCTGCATTTCAGACATGGTTCCAGATGAAGATTACACTGTGAAAATAAGACTAGGATTAGGTCAAGCAAGCTAGCTGACAAGGGAACAAATTTTAAGGAAGCAAAGTAGAGCCAAGCGCTGAGCTTGGACTCTTTGAACTTGGATCCTCAGGACGCTGAGAGTGGGTGCCTCCTAATTTAACCTGCCGTGAGTTGTTTCTAGGTTGATTCTAACAATTGAATTTGAAACCCGAGTTAGCATAGAGCCAAAAAGTATGCTTAGTTTTCACCTTCACATTGGTTCTCATGTCACTGCTCGTTACGAGGTTATTCCAAGGAGAATGGTCATATGCCAGTACAGATATGGACTCTTTTCTAATCAGAGGAAAAAGGCTTAAAATCATGCCATGCCTTAGTTAGTTTCTTAATTGAAATAAATTATTATTCATTTTTGGTATATGTGTGTATTTTCAGAATTTTTGGTTACTTTTTTCCCTTATGTTCTGTCCCATTATTATATCTTCAAGTTTTTCCAAGCTTGCAATTATACTACAGCATCTATCAAATAAACCCTTCCATCAATATCCTTGAAATATTTTAGCCTCAATTGTTTGTGCTACAGGACTGAATTTTTTTTTTCTTTTTGGTAAAGTGAGAGGAGGAGAGGCAGAGAGACAGACTCCTGCATCCACCCTGACCAGCATCCACCCGGCAAGCCCCCTACCCGGTGATATTCCATTCATGTGGAGCCACTGCTCCATTCCTCAGCAACCGAGCTATTTCAGCACCTGAGGCAGAGACCATGAAGCAATCCTCAGAGCATGGGGCCAACTTGCTCAATCATTTGAGCCATGGCTGCGAGGGGAGGAAGAGAGACAGGGAAGGGGGAAGAGAATAGTTGGAGAATCTTATGGTCTCTTCTTCTGTGTGCCCTGACCTGGAAGCAAACCCAAGACTTCCACATGCCTGGCCAATGCTCTACTGCTGAGCCAACTGGCCATGGCTGGGAATGAATGAATATTTTAAGATATTTAATAAAATGTTTATTTTTGTTATCTCTAAATTGTCTCTAAACCTGAAAGCAAACATTAAGATATCCTGAATTACTTATATTTTAAAGAGAAACCTACTAATCACCAACTTTGGGCACTCCCCCTTTCACCAACCCTTTCTTGGGTTTTCCCAAGAAGCAGCAACTTATTCTGTCATAGACTCTAGCAAACCTCCTCCTTGATTCTCAGTCTGTAAAATGGTAGGTAAAGGGGAAGGGGAAGCTACATTACCTGAGTCACTTCTGGCCTTGTGAAAAGTCTGTCTTGACTAGTGGTCTTTCCTTTTTAGAAGGCAAGAAAAAAGGAAATTCCCAACCTCCCTCAAGCCAAGTAATGGGGATATGAAGAAAATAACTCATTAATACTTAGAAGGGCTACAAGGAGAAACTGACATGGTCCTTCCCTGAAAGATTACGTGGAACTCGCAGGAACACCTAATGGCAGAAGCCTTAGAGAGGGACTCATGTCTGTGACCTGCTGGCAGCTGGGTTCCTTCCTCAGCGGAAGTCAGCTCCATGCACACCCTAGGATGTGGTTTTCTCACTCTGTCTCATTAGTCAGCAGTCACATCTGATCCCGAAAATGTTTCACTTCTCTTGTCCCAAGCCTTTACCATGTTTTTTTTCTCTCTCACTTCCTCTCTTTTCTTCCTTACATTCTGTGTAAATTTTCTGCCTTTAAACATTCTTCTAGATTTGTTATAAAAGGGATCTTAGCCTTTACCATGTTTTTTTTCTCTCTCACTTCCTCTCTTTTCTTCCTTACATTCTGTGTAAATTTTCTGCCTTTAAACATTCTTCTAGATTTGTTATAAAAGGGATCTTAGGAAGAAGGTGCTATGGACTAAATGTTTGGGTGCTGCCACAATTTCTATTTTGAAACCCTAACCACAAATGAGATGGTATTTGGAGGCGGAGCCTATGGGAGGTAAACAGGGTTAATAGGTCAGGAGGGTGGGGCTCTCTTGATGGGATTAATCTCCTTTTAAAATCGGAGCAGACGGGTTCTTTCTCTGTGTTCATGCAGCAGGGAAAGGCCAGGGCAGGACATACCCAGGAGAGAGGTCCTCACCAAGAACCCAATCACGCTGGTTTCACAATCACAGACATATGGCCTCCAGAACTGTGAGAAATAAATATTTGTTATCTCAGCCACCCAGCAGATGCTTAGTTATAGCAGCCCAAGCTGGTTGAGACAAAGGGGAGATTGAGGCAAGTTTTCTGTCCGTTTTGAATGGCATGTCTTTCTTATTTTTTAAAAAGACTTTATTTATTCATTTTAGAGTGAAAGAAAGGGGGGGGGGGAGGAGCAGGAAGCATCAACTCCCATATGTGCTTTGACCGGGCAAGCCCAGGGTTTCAAACCAGCGACCTCAGTGTTCCAGGTCAATGCTTTTTCCACTGCACCACCACAGGTCAGGCATGTGTGTCTCTCTTAGGCCATTAGGTTATGAGCCTATCTTCTGATGTTTGCCAATATGATATATAGTTGTTTATATGTTGTTTTAGAGAAGTAGCAGAATGATAAAAAGGAAAAGAAGAATGAGCACACATATTTTACAGCCCGAATTTAAATCCTGGCTCTGGTGCTTACTATCTATATGATCTTGGGCAATTTTAACTACGTTTTTCTCACCTGTGGGTATGTCAGTAACAGCAGCAAGAACAATAAAGGTAACAACAACGATAAAGTCGACACCACCAGCATCTCACTTGGTTTTTGTCATGAATAGATAATGAATATTTACAACACCTAGTTCAGGCATTAATTTACTTAATTAGTGTATATGAAGAACCGTTACATGCCTGGCACTGGAATGGGGACTGGAGACACTAGAACGAATAAAAGAGATATTGTCTGTGCCCTCGTAGAGCATATGTTCTAGTGCAGGGGTTGACAAGCTTAGAGCACAGCCTATGGCCCACATCCTGCTCTTAGTCTGTTTTTGCATAATCCTTGAGCTGAGATTGGTGTTATATTTTTAAAGGAATTGTTAAAAAAAAATAACCAACATAAATGTGACAAAGTCTTGTATGTGGCTTGCAAAGCTTAAAGTATTTACTATCTGGTTTTTTATAAAATAGTTTGTCTATCCTTGGTCTAATGCAGGGGTCGGGAACCTTTTTGGCTGAGAGAGCCATGAACGCCACATATTTTAAAATGTGATTCCATGAGAGCCATACAACGACCCGTGTACGTTATGCATTATCCAATAAAAATTTGGTGTTGTCCCGGAGGACAGCTGTGATTGGCTCCAGCCACCTGCAACCATGAACATGAGCGGTAGGAAATGAATGGATTGTAATACATGAGAATGTTTTATATTTTTAATGTTATTATTTTTTTTATTAAAGATTTGTCTGTGAGCCAGATGCAGCCATCAAAAGAGCCACATGTGACTTGCGGGACATAGGTTCCCGACCCCTGGCCTAGTGGAACACCACAAGAGAAGGGACTAAGCACAAAAAGAAACACTTATAGACACAGACCACATTGTGAGGGTTCCAGGAGAGAAAAGGAGGTGGGAGAGGTGGCGGAGTTTGGGGGAGGGTAGCTGGTGATGGAGGGAGACTTGACTTGGGGCAATGAACACACAATACAACATACAGATGATGTGTTATAGAACAGTGCACCTACGGCCCGTATGATATTATTAACCACTGTCCCCCCCCCTCCAATAAATTCAAGTCAAATGTTAAAAGAAGCATTCAATAAATGCTTTCCCCTTATCCTATCCTTAGTCTGACATTCTTTTCATGGATTTCTATGTAACTGATCTATCCCTTCAATTCACCATAGGCTTATTGTTGCCCTTACAATAAAAACTAAAAAAGTTCACATGGTTACAGGTCCTGCATTGGTGACCCATGCACCTCTGAAGCCTTCTTTAATTATACTCTGTCTATACCCCTCAGCCCAGGGGACTATTACCCTCTACCCTGCCCGCCGTTCAGCTAGTTTATTTCCTACTTGTCCTTTAAATTTTATCTTTAAAGTCACTCTGTTTGGGAAAATTTCTTTGACGTCTCCTTCCTAGATCAGCACCCTCCCCACCCAAAGGTTGCTGAAACATATGGTAATTTAATACTTGTGGTATATATTAGTACTGAGTCTCCACAAGTTAGTTCCTTGAGGGTGGGGCTACATCTCTTTTGTTTATCAGTTTATCTTCAGCTTCTACTATCCTTGTGCTCAATACAGATTAGGTAAATAAGTGAAAGAAAGAATAAATGGTTCAGTTTCATGTTTGTTGAAAAGAAATAAATTGGGAAGCTTATAGAATTCTTTGACAACATGAGCATGCCTTCCTTTCCCAGGGAAATACACCTTCAAAATGGTATTTCTCAGGCTCCATTTAAATAGTTCCTCCATTCTCCCTGTAGAATTAATAGAGGCCTGACGAGCTGTTTGTGCTGATACATCATCTGTACCACACAGCAAATGCATCTGTTGCAAAGCTATCTGGGCCAACGCTAATGAAATATTTGCAAATGTCCTGGTTTACAAAGAGAAAATTGGTTCACCCGAATGACAAGGTTGTATGCAAAGGAAGTGTTCTTTGCAATTTTCTATCTGTGTTCTGGGGAGCCTCAGAGTCCCCAGGAAACACACATCATCAGTCCCTCTAGAAGTCAAAGATCAGAGGTCACCTTGGAGGCTCACGATGGTTCTGAGATCAACATTCCTCCACGGGGATCCACATATGAGTTTCAGGATGCTCGAGAGCCCTCTGAAATTGTATGGAAATTGTATATTTGCATATATGCATTTGTTCTAAGAAAAAATATATATTTTTTTAATTTAAGAAAGAGGGAGAAGATAGAGAAGATAGATCCCGCATGTACCCCAGCTGGGATCCACCAGGCACCCCCATCTGAGGATGATGCTCTGCCCATCTGGGGACATGCTTGCAACTGAGCTAAATAGCACCTGAGATGGAGGCTCCAAGAAGCCATCTTCAGTGCCAGGGGCTGATACACTCAAACCACTCAAGCCATGCTGTGGGAGGTGAAGAGAGAGAGAGAGAGAGAGAGAAGAGAGAGAGAGAGAGAAAGGGGAGGGGGAAGGGTGGAGAAGCAGATGAGCGCTTCTTCTTTGTGTCCTAATTGGGAATCAAACCTGGGACATACACATGCTGGGTTGACACTCTACCACTGAGCTAACTGGCCAGGGCCTAGGAAGAGATTTTTAAAAAAAGATTTATTAAGTTTTCAATGGAATCTCTGTCACCCCAATAGTTGAGAGTTAATGATCTAAGAAAACCCAGTGTTTCCTCATCTTTGAATTTGTTCATTTTTTAAAAAGAAGATAAGAATAAGGAATATATATATATATATAATCCTGATATCCTGACGGGTTCCTTTGCAGTTCTAGTCCCAAACTTCCTGCGTCCACAGTGCAGATAGAGAAGGAGATTTGGATCAAGGTGGAGAGATGACTTGTCCGAAGCATTACAGGAAGTGAGGCACAAATCCAGGACAGAAACTGAGCCAGTCCAGTGTCCTTTATACCGCAATCTGCTTTCCACTAATAGGATGACCACTCCTTTATTGTTTCATTTGTATCCCCAGTCACTCACCCAGTTTCTTTCTCATGCACTCATTCTTTCTCCTTGTCCCTTATTACCATTTCCTCAACACAAATTTTCCAAACTATTTATCAGTTGCAACCAGATTATCTCTAAGAAGAATTTTGGCTGCAATAAATGATTGTTCAGCAGGGCTGATGAATTAGAAAGTGAAATACAATGGGATAATTTATTTATCTTTTCCTTTCCAAATGTATCTCTCAAGTTATAGTTAAGGAATAAAAAACACACACGCATACGCACACATAAATCAAGAACCAAAAGAACTGATGATAAGAAATGAGAGAACTGGCCCTGGCCGGTTGGCTCAGCGGTAGAGCATTGGCCTGGCGTGTGGGAGACCCGGGTTCGATTCCCGGCCAGGGCACATAGGAGAAGCACCCATTTGCTTCTCCACCCTCCCCTCCTTCCTCTCTGTCTCTCTCTTCCCCTCCCGCAGCCGAGGCTCCATTGGAGCAAAGATGGCCCGGGCGCTGGGGATGGCTCCTTGGCCTCTGCCCCAGGCACTAGAGTGGCTCTGGTCGTGGCAGAGCGACGCCCCGGAGGGACAGAGCATCGCCCCCTGGTGGGCAGAGCGTCGCCCCTGGTGGGCGTGCCGGGTGGATCCCAGTCGGGCACATGCGGGAGTCTGTCTGACTGTCTCTCTCCGTTTCCAGCTTCAGAAAAATAAAAATAAAAAAAAAAAGAAGAAGAAGAAATGAGAGAACTGAAGAAGAAAGGGTACTACATGAGAGACTTCAACAAGTTTTAGAAATTGAAAATGGATACTAAGTGGAAGAAGCCAATCTGAAAAGGCTGTATGTTTTGTATAATTTCAAGTAAGTGACACATTTTAGAAAAGAAAAACTAGGATCAGTGGTTGCCATGTTTGGGGGACAGAGCGATAAATAGGTTGAGCATAGAGATTTTCACGGCAGCAAAAATAATCAGTATGATACTATAGTGGGGGGGTGTCATTATGAACCTGCTTAAACCCACAGGATGCGTAACAGCAAGAGTGAACTCTCAAGCAAACTGTGGACTCTGGTTGATAATGATGTACCAATATCATTTATCAGTTCTTTAAAAAATACACCCCTCCAGTGGGAGATGTTATTAAATGAGGGAGGAATTGCATGAGTGGGGGCAGGGAACAAGGAACATACAAAAATCTCTGTGCCTACTGCTCAATTTTTTTGTAAGCCTAAAACTGCTTTAAAAAATAAAGTTAAAAACTAAAACTATCCCAGCCATCTATCCCATGAATTTGCCTGTCAGCTGCAAAGGCATCCATCACAGCCTTCCCTGAGATAAGGGAGAAGGGTCCTATAAATATCTCCCCTGTGCCGGTTGACACAATGTTGCACTTTGCCAGTAAAGGAAACTGGAGGGACCCGGCAGAAGGAGGACCCGGCAGAAGGAGGTGGCGGTCTTCTCGTGTCTAGTCTGTGCCTCTCCCCGGACTCCTCCAGCCACACGGCTTCTGCGGCGCCCAGTGCTTGTACAGCTTGGTAGCCAGCCGTGCTCAGTGGTCAGCGGTACCTGGAGCCTTTCCCAGGAGGCTGAGTATAAAATCTGAATGTATCATCCGCAAAACCGTTTGTGTGCTTTTGTGACGTGTTCTGGGGCATAATGCCTCCCTGTGGAGGGCTTCCCTCTCCAGAGACTGGATTGCAGTGTGTGCCCTGGGGAAGCTCTTGGGTGAACATTTCCATTCTCCGCTGAACCAGGGCGCATCCTCCCCAGGGAGAAAGATCTCACCCAGGGCCCAGAGAAGGGAATTCTTCCTTGCGGGCTCTCAGAACACTAGCGATAGTGACCGCTACTTACATCAGCTATTCCTACATACTCTAGAGGTGTTTCTACTGTTTACTAGCCAATTTTCATGACGACAACGCCATATTGTAACTTAACAATTCTTTATAGGAAACTTTCATTGTTAAAATTACCATGTGCTTTCTGGCTCTTGATTGGATCTAATTGTTGTGGTTGGAGATAAAAGACAAGAACATTAAAGAACCAATTTAGGAAGAATAATATACAGCTAATAGAAATTCTATTTTTTTTTTAAAAAAAAAGGAAATTTTTTTTTAAGTTGAGTGATGAAAGAGTTTCCAGCTTGAAAGTTCCTAAGAAGTGACCGTATTTTTTAAGCCAAAAAAGACCCCAATAAGTACACGTATATAAGTATAATCATAAATTTTCATAATTTGATCTTTACCAAGGGCAAAGAGAAGATTCTAAAAATTTCCACTTTGAATGAGGAAGATCAATGATAAAAATAAAATAAAGTAAAATATAAGTATGAATGAATTAATGTAATAATGATGTTAATTAAGTTCATAAAATGTTGTGAAAATAAAGATAGGCCATTACTAACACTAGTACCAATACAGTCCAGAAATATTCAGGCAAGGAAAAGCAAGCGCCATGTTTCTTTATATAAATAAATCATATTAACACACATATTAAATTAAAATTATATCTTAATTATATGTTTGTTTTATAGTAAGGGAGGATAAGATAATGCCTCAAGTTGATAAACCAAACAATATGATTAGGAATATACTCTAGAAATCTTTCCACATCCTAGGAAATAATGCAAACAATGATTTTTCAGAAATGAGGTTTCTTCGTGCATCAGGAAGAGAGAACAGGATGTGGTACTCCTGTGACTTATGAAACTTTCTGGTCATCTTTTCAAACTAAGAGTGTGTACATATTTTTATTAAATTTTAAAATAAAAGGCAAAAAATAAAGCTTCCATGAGGAGATAAACGAGATAAGGAACAGAAAAAATCAGCCACCTGCTAGCTGGCAGTTATTATTCAGGAAGAGTGGTGAATTGTTGAAGAAATAAGTTTTGGTGCAAATTTTATGATTTAGCATTAGCCTTGGACTATGATAACTTCAAGGAAGGTGATAAATAAAAATAATAAAAAAAAAACAGGTAAAACTTGGCTTGACATAAGGAACCAAATCCATTCTTGAGATTATACAAACTTTTTCTGGTATTCAATTTTAGGTAGATGTTATCACATAGATGGTTCAAAAAAGTCAATGAACAGCACTTTAAATGATATCCTAGACAACATTTTGACTGAAAGATAAAAATCAATCTTTCCAGGAGTGTTTCTTTCTTATACACTTGACTCACTGCCAGTAAACAAACCAGCAAATACCCCCCCTTGCATACACATAACAATTATACAGATAATAACACTAAAATCTTAATAAACATATGTCTGTTTTAAACAATGGAAACCACTACATCAATTTATGTGGATGGGTTCTAAAGTAATAGGATTCTGCCAGTCTAATTAATAAAGGATTCCAAGATAGAATATTTGGAAGACTTGCTCAATAACAAGCTTTTTGACTTTCTCTTTTCCAGGACTGAGGTCAGCTTCAAGCACTTTGACATCATTTGCAGTCCAATAATTGACCTCTTTTCAACAGAGATAAGGCATGGGCTGACCATTCCTCAGCATGCCCAGGAATTCAGAGTTTGGGTTGCCCAGAAATAAATGACTCACCTTGAAAATACATTGCTAAAACCAATTTCATGCTTTTACATTTCAAACAAAGCATCAGACCCAGAGTCAAGCTGACGTAATGTGATCAAGTTGCATCAGACAGTTCCGATTTAAGGCTGGCAGGTCAAATTTTAGCAACAAAGGAAAGTCTCATCATGAAGTGGCATTTGCATAGGGACCTATCTAGAGGACTCTGATCAAAACCCCCCAAAATATATTTTTAATGAGAGAGAAAAAGAGAGAAGACAAAGAAACAGAGACAGACAGACAGGCAAACAGAGAGATGAAACTCACATCTTGACAGCAGTATCGAAGGTCTGAGTGAACGTCATCCCCACCTTGCCGTACATGGAATAGCAGTATATTGTGACCAATTAGTGTCAGGGATGACACTTAAATGTGTGGCCTGGTAATCAGACTGCAGAATGCATGAGGCGAGAACCTTGCTTTAAATATCAGTAAGTTTAATTTCTCTCTCAGCTCCGACCACAATTAACTTGTCCAACCTCAGCTGCGCCAATTCCTCTTCTGAGTTCTGTTCTCTCGTCAGGTGGAATTATAATACCAGCTGATCTCATAACAGTGTCTTGAGAGGCACACAGGGTCTTACCAACAACACGGTTTCGAAACAGTATACGATTCCGTGCCGATTTAGACTAATGCATGGGTGTATAAAAATGTCTGTATAAAATATTTCAAAACCTGAGCAAAAAATGAGAGTTTATTGGCTCATATAAGTGTGGAACTCCAAGGGCACAGATGGCCCCAGGGAGCAGTGGGTACTTTTAAATGATCCAAAACCTGTTTATTCTTTATCTCTATTACTCCCATCACCCGAAAGTTTGACTTATTTTATTTTTTATACTAAAGAGGTTTTCCATGCAATGGGTATTACCAGAGGCGGATTAAGGTCAGTTCAGGCCCCGGGCACAGAAGGAAATATTGGGCCCCTTAAAAAAGAGAGAGAGAGAGAGAGACAGGGAAAATAAAAATACATGTTAACCATACTTTTAAATAAATAAAAAATATTATGTACTATTAATGTTAAAATTGCACATATGAAACCAAACTTAGTGTCACTAGAAAAAGGTGTAAAGTTGGGGTTTTGTGGGTGTCAGAAGTCAGGGCCGAGAGCACACACCAAGTGCACCCTCCGTTAAATCCGCCTCTGAGTATGACACTTTTATTTCCACTGCCTTGAGTACAAATTTTATTTCAGAGTCCAGGGGCCACACAGCATGCAGCTCTTGGCTGACGCTAAGTGGGTTTAGTTACAGAGAGGAAAGACATCTTCCGTCGGCATCTGCCTGTAAGTTTCCAGAAAATCACTCTGGTTGGACCACTTAGGATCACATCCCCATATTTGAGTCGATGATTTACGGCCAAGAAGAGGGATTTATAATTAACCAAACCTGGTCTCATGAATGCCACGAGCTACACGGAGTACTGGATCTTCAGCTCTTTGAAGTAAGGAGGTGCTAGTACCAGAGAAAGGAGACGCATTGGCGGACAAATGTCACGTGCCCGTTGCTCGGTGCTCCCCAGCGCTCCCTTCCGTCACAGCGATTATCACATTAGAATGGAACCGCGTCTTCACTTTCCCAGATAGCGTGCATGTGTCTAATTCACTTATGTATTCCCAGCACATATCTCAGGACCCAGCATAGATTTTTTTTTCAATAAATGCAGATTTTAAAAAATGAATTTTTTTTCCTGTTAACACTACAGAGGACTCTGCTATCCCAGTTCTTCTAGGTATATGGAGAATCAACTCCTGAGAGACTTTACCCCCAAATTCTCCCAGGCTCAGAAATCTACTTGGGAACTCCTCCTTTATACAATTTATCAATCTTTTAGTTGAGATCAAATTAGGAGCAAAGCCCTCTGCCCAGTTCTTCAAAGGATTCACAGGAGTGGTTTCAGAACTATTTCTTGGTTTCCTAAATGGTAATTAAGAAGCGCTATCTCAAGAACCTTGCAGCCAGATTTCAGCCTTTGATCTAAAATGGATAATTCTTGGAACCGTGTGGCAAATGCTGAAATAATCCATTCACATGCTATATAATATTGAGGTTCAGAGATGAGATGAACTAAGACCAGCTGAAATCTGTGGAAGAGCTAGAAAACCAGGAGGAAAAGCAATGTTCTGGTGAGAGTGAACAGGAAGGGACAATTACATTGGGTCTACTCCAATACAGACTCTATGGTTAGTATCTTGAAACTAGTATCTTATTACCATATGTCTCTCCCAGCCCCGAGAAGTGGGCATTTGTATCTTTGCTTGGCAAGGTACAAAACTGAAGCTCAGGCATGTTAAGTAAATCAGTGAAATAATGCAAAAAAAACCCAAAAAACCCTCGAGGTTTATAACCATGCACTGATGTTTTCAACGCTGCTGCACTCTCTCCTACAATGTAATAAGTCACGCATACCTCATATCAGCCAGTGTATCCAAGTAAAAATGACCAATTAGGGCATGTAATAGATAAATTATATATAGGTTGATACAAGTAATTATAAAGATGTTAGGTGATGGGAATCAATGACAAGTAATAGATTATAAAGATGAATGGGAAACAAAGATACAGGAATATAAAATTGGGTTAGATTGATAGATATGTCTCTATCCACACAGGGATGCTACTGTGAAAAGTTGGTTTGGCCAGAATATCAAGTGCTCTGGTGTGAAGATAATTGAGCAATTATGGAGAAGCCATGATCTGCTCCTATCTTTTCCACTGCTTCGCTGGCCCTGTGTCCTTGTCTTTTCTTATCCTCAGTTCCATCATCTGAAAAACGAGGATCACAAGTGGAGCCCAGCCTCATCTCATGGGGTGGCTTTCAGGATCCTACAAGGTAATTGTTGGGGAAGCACCTTGGAAATTGTAACGTGCTCTATTTCCTCCCTGAGTTTGATCTGAGGTGCTTGGCAACTTCCTTTGGATAAAAAAACGTCACTCCCAGTTTAGCTCAGGAAATGGATTCTTTTCTGAGAGGTTGTGTGTGCTTGGCTGCCGCCTGCCCAGCACTGGGCGCGTGTTTTGTCGAGTTCCACGTGGCCTCTCCCTTGCAGCTCAGTGCGTATCATCAAAAACCGCTCTGGTGCCTTCCATGTCAGCAAATGGTTGTTCAATCTCTTGCACCATCTCCAAAGCTAAGCTCGGGAACAGACCCGTTTTTGATGCCAGATGATCTGAACGCAGGATGAAAAATCAGTAGCATGTTTTTTTTCCACTTAAGATCAGTATGCCTTTAACCTTCCTTCTCTCTATCCTTGGGGAAACGTCTCTCCTCGCCGCGCTGGCTCCTGCACTACCACATTCCTCTTTTATTCCCCCTCTCCCTACTCCCCCTCCTCTCCCATCGCCTCCTTACAATTCCGCATGTCTTCCTTTCGGAGTTCCTGTGTTAACAGCCATCGTGCCAGATTCTGCTGGGTGGCCCTTCCCATACGCAGGGTCCCTTTTATGCTATGGACCAACAGAACTGAGGACGTATTCTCATAGAGCCAGGAGACAAAAGTTTGAATCTTGCTTTGTGATGGCAACCAACGTGACCTTAGAGAACTGATCTCACCTGAGTCTTGGTTTCCTTCTCTGCTGATTACGGGCAACAATACCTGCTCTCCGTTTATCCCCTGCAGGATGGAACACCAACAATGGGAAGGCCCTGGATGTTAAATCCTGTATTTGAAATTTTCAGTGACAAGCAGTCTATATAATCTTTTTTTTAATTTAAAAACTCATATGAAGAAGTTTTTTGAATGCTAAACAGTAGTTAGAAATTTTAAAATGCCGTTCTAATAATTTGATCTGTTTTAATGATTTAATCATAATGATAGCCTTATAAGGTGTGTATTAGCAAAATGCCCTTGTTATAGGTGAAAAATCAGAGGCAAAGAAGGTAAGGAAAAACTTGCACCAAATCGCATATTAAGTAAGTTGTGGCACACAAGAATTTGAACCCAGGCAGATGGTTCCAGAAACGGATTTAATCACCGTGCTCCCAAGCAATTCAGGGATCCATTACGTAGCTGGGTGTCAAGTTCTGGATTCTATCATGGTGTTCTTATTCAGTGCTTGGAGGCAGCACACTAGGTAGGCTAGCTGTGCTGTGGTAATAAATGAGTACTCACAGAAATTTCATTTCCATTCCTGCAGGGTAGATGAATACAGGCCAACTCTTCAGGGCAGCGGCTGACCATCGGTGACCCAGGGAGCAGGAACACGATATTGGTGGCCATTACTAACATCTACCAGCCGCACCAGAGTGCTACTTATTAGTTAAAAGTAGGTCCCTGGCTAGATAGCTCCACTGGTTAGAGCATCGTCCCAAAGTGCAGAGGTTGTGGGTTCGTTCTCCAATCAGGGCAACTTGCAGGAACAGCTCAATGTTCCTGTCTCTCTCTCCCTTCTCCTCTTCTCTAACTGAAAGGAATAATTTTTTTTTTAAGTAGCTAAGTAGATAGGCAGGCCACAATAAGAAATTCTATTAAAGACAGAGTAGAAGGAAGAAAAAGAATATGATATAAAATTTAATATCACTTAAAGTTAAAATACGTGCAATAAGATGACACATTTTGCAAGAATATACAGAAAGGGAAATGCATATTAAATATATTAAAATGAATTCATATGTATTCATTTTCTATCTAACTACCATCTATTTATCTATCTATTTATCTATCATCTATCTATCTATCTATCCATCCATCTATCCATCTGTCTATCTGGAGAGCAAAATGGAAGAGGAGAATATGCACAAAGGGTTTGGGTGGAGAGACGAAGACCATAACTCATGAACTGAGAAGTATGCTTTGCTCAGTTCTCTAAAGCAGATATTGGCAAACCATAGCCCATGGGCCACCTGATTTTTTGTGTACATATTTTCTATAGCTGCTTTTGTGATACAGTAGTAGACTTGACTAGTTGCAACAGGGACAGACTACCTCACAAAGCCAAAATTATTTGCTGATCCTTTACAGAAAACAAGTTTACACCCTAGAGAACAGAGAAGAGAGACCATACCTTACTCCTTATGTCGGTTAGAGTTCAGTCAAGAAAACAGAAGCCATTCTATGTAGTCTTATTAGAATGACTGACTGTGAACATTGGGGCTTTACCCAACTACTGAAGGCTAAGAGAGTGAAGGTCAGGGAAGTGCCACAGAAGAACTCATCCTGAAACACAGAGTGGTGATTCTAAAGCATTCTCCAGGATACTACCGCAGTTCAGAAGACTTTCTGGGAAGCTCCTGTCATCTGCCCCAGCATGCAGTAGTGAGGGCACATGATTTTCAAGTGCTTTCTGGCAAGCCACTATACATCTCATGGCATCCACTTATCTGACTGCAACTATCCCAGATAATGGTTCTTTTTCCCCTTCTGCTTTGTAAATTTAGTATCTCCCATCATCAAGCTTTAAGCTAGAACCATACTGTGCAAAAGGAGCTTGAAGAAATGTGGTTTGGCTTTTTCTCCAGAATGCAAAGGAAACTTAGCAGGGGTGGTAGTGACGTGAGCTGACAACGAGCGATGGAGCATTGCTCTTTTATTTCCGCTGCCCTGCATGTTGTAGGAGTACAATCAACAGTTACTCATTCTAATGATACTCTGTCCCAGAATACCTTAACCTGAGACTTACGGCCTTCTAAGAGGACAAGGCTCTATCTTGAGGTCTGAATAGATTCTTATATCCCTCTCCCGTCAGTGAAAGAGCACGTGTGTCAGTGTGTGTGTGTATTTCTAGGAAAACATACTTGTCACTTTATTACTACTAGGGAAGTTTAGACCTATGTGACCACTATGTCAGCTAGACTCTGTGCTCCTTAAACACAGAGGGCTGTATCTTTCTCATGCATCTCAGAACTTTACACAGTGTCATCTACAGAGTAAGCGTTCAATAAATGTTTGTGAGATCAGTAATTAAGTTAATGAACACATAAAACACTCTTCCCAGTTAAAATAGAAAATATGTCTCACTGATTATTTTTTAAACCAACTGCCCGTAGTTAATAACATAGTCAAGTGTGACATCAAACCCGTTCCAATGTGTTTCAGTCCAATTTATCTCAGCACCAGGTGCTGAAAGAGCTCAGATCACTGCACAGATGCCACAGGTAACTCTGTCATTCCTGACAGGAGAATGCAAGAGACAAGAGTTGGAAGGAGGAAGAGAGTCAGGCAAGGGGACAGACTCTGGTCCCTGTCTCCTGCCCATAAGGTCATGTTTGCAGAGCTTCAGGCCAACCTGAAAATGAGAGCTCCCTGCCTCCAGACTTCCCCGCCCCACCCCTCCTGTCCCGCTCTCTCATAGATGTCTCCGCCACCTCAATACCTGGGAGCTCCTGAAAACTGAGAAAGCACTAGTAACTCACAATCTCCTCAAGTCACGCCACGCTAAAAAAATCCTCTAAGCATCACTGGGGTTTAGAACATATGGTTTCATGTCCTAACACCACCCTTCCTATTTGTGTGAACTTTGGAGAATCACTGGACAGGTCTGCACTTCCGTTTCCTACTCTCCAGAATGGGTGTGATGATGGGTATTCCAGCAAATAGGCAGGCAGATGCAGAATCACTCTATATAGCCTTATATGTCAGTAAAATGTAAATTGTTCATAACAGCATCTATCATGCACAAGTCCAGGATCTTCATCTTTACCTTGGCCTAGAAAGTTTAACTCTTGGCTTAAATGTGTCCATCAACAGCTAATTTTGAGACCCAAAGGGCCAATACTGACTGAATCGGGAGCTGAAACTAACATCTCCCCCACAGACTGTGGCACAAGCCAACATTTTTTATGAGCTTAAAGTTTCTGATTAGCTGGCTTCCTCTCTATTTTTCCCTTCCGATTTCCTGGGTTTATACAACTTCCTTTGCCAGCTAAACGCTAAATCCCTGAAAATCTGAACTGTCCGTGCCAAGCATAATTCTGACAGCCACGAACAAACTCGGGATTTAGTTAAGACCTCTTGTGTCTGAGCCAAGGGCTTGTCCTCTGGGATTCCAGGAAGTCTCCTGACACGCACTTCCTCCACCCCCTCCATTCTCCAACATCCGATCTCCTTAAAAATTAGGGGATATTTTATTGCTTCATATTCACTTTGAAAATATCCCCTAATTTTTGTGGGCAGTATATAATTAGATAGTCAGCAAGGCCTGAGATTATGCAGAGAACCCACAACCATTCAAACAGGTAGATTTGCTTATCCTCCTCCCTCAGTCCATCATGTTAGAAAATCTCTCTCCAGACCTCAGTTTCCTCACCTGTAAAATGACTGAACCCTGTTAAGGCCTCTGTATAAACTTGTAAGATTCTGGTGGGCGGATGCGGTGATCTACAAGTCTTGTGGCCGCCCAAGACAAGCCTAGTATACAAGTTCGCTGTCTTATTAAACTTTCACCTATGAATCTGGACTGATGTGCCTCTTTCTTTGGACTCCCCTTGTGCTCTGTGCGTGCAGACCAGTTCCTCATTTCAGTAAGAGAACTCCCAATGCTGCCAAACAACACCTTCCATCAGCCCTTTCCTCCAGCCGCCCATCCCTTTCATCAAGAAGCACTTGAGGACACAGAGTACGGGCCAAGTTCTCTTCGAGGTTGCTGGGAAGGACGACGTCCCCTAGGAACTCCCAGCCATAGAGTCAGTAGTGGAGACCCAGCACCAACCAGTTCAGGATATTTCTGGCCCCAGGCTTTGCTGAAGGCAGGAAAGAACCTCACGTGCAGAAGAAGAGCCCTTTGGCTCTCAAGGTATTTGTCAGAAAACAAGAGTTAGCCGTGCAGAGAGAGGAAGCAACCGCAGATCGAGCCTCCCTGTGTATCTGGAGAAGCTGGGACGGCGCTGAGAAAGATGAGAGCTAATGTCTTTATGTGGTTGGGATACATGCCAGAATGGAGGACCGTGGGAACCTTCTAAGAGAAACTGCTGTAACTTGGAAAGTCAATGACATCTTTAGAAATTTAAACTCTGCAGATGATTAGGAATTATGGGTCTAGAGAGAGAGAAAGCAACCTGCCCATGTACCTCTTCTGTGCGAAGGTATGTGCCTTTGGGGTCAGGCAGAGAGGAGACACAGAGGATAGCTCCACATTCATGGGTTAGAAACTGCTCATTTGGCCAGGGAAAGGTCATTATAGAAATGTCGTAAATCACGAAGGCACTGAGTAAAACTTGGTTCTAAGAGCCCTAAGATCTTGGGGAATCTGAAACTTGGAAATCTATCATTTCAAATGGTAAACATTCCTTTTTTTTTTCTAATATAAGTGAAGAAAGAGTTTATTCCCTAAGGCAGACTATTCCCTTGTTCCAAGTTATCAACCGAAAGAGTTTTACTATGACACACTCTGAACGACACACTCTGAACAAACCCCACCTCTAACCCTTTCTATTGGAGAATTTGTGGAGGTACTCCATAATAACATCTCCAAAGATAAGCTTTGAGCTTAGCTCAGAATGATGAGGCCGTGTCAAAGCGGAGATTCAATTTCAGTCCTTCAACACACACACACACACACAGAGTCGGCCACTTGTCTGGGTCTAAGCCTTGATGGTTAGAGGGGTTTTGCCAGAAACTGAATATAATGACTGAACAAAATATTAATGAAACAGTGATCTAAGTCTAAGCAGAGATGTTTGGAGACAGTCAGCACAGAGTAGAAGAAGGACCCAGCCCTCCCCAGAGGACAAGATAGTGGTGGAGGAAACATTGGGTAATAGTACCCTTGGCCCAGGCATTAGGGGCTTCCAAGGAGCATGTCAGATATGATGGCTTCACAGATAACGGGTACTGACAAGCGGGAGAGAAAAACAAGGGACCTCTTTGTGGTGATGGTGGCTGCTACCTGGTGTGTGGACACACATTAAGTCCTCTGAAAACTCCCAAAATCCACTAAGAAGAGGTGAAGGGTAATCATGGTGGGCAGTGTAAGTCATTGGGAGAAGGTAACTGACCTATAATAATTTGAGCATGAATGTCAACGTGGTCACTATCGTCTTCCTAGGCTCAGAAAGACCCTGACCTAGGAGCTATGTTCCCGGGGAAGGAATGAAACCGAAGCTGATCGCCTGTTCATTATTTGCCCCCACAGAGGCGTGCATCCCCACATCCTAAATACGGCTTTATTTTTCCCCTCTGCCATCCACTCTTCTGTACTTAACCATCAGACCAAATTACAGGAGATCATGGGCTATTCATTCCTTTTTCTTTCTACCACCAGTTGTTGTTGTTTGTTTGCTTTTTTTTTTACCCTCCTGGCAGCTAAGACTATGTTTTTTAAGATTTATTTCTCACTCAGTTCTGGATGGGGCTTGAGGTTGAGGAATAGAAAGGAGAGAAATGGGATTGAAATGTAGGTCAGCGAGTAAGTTATTTACAAGCGCGAGGGAAGACAGAACAGGGGGACACTCAGTCAAATCCTTGGCGAGGGCCTGATAGGTAGCCGTAAAGAAGGACAACTGCTTTGTGCGTGAGAGTCACCTTTTTGGGGGGTCAAAGCCACTTTCCCGAGATGCTGAAGCCGATCTTTATTTTTTCCTAAAACTCAACAGACAGCATCTTCAGAACCTAATTTGATTTTGATTGATTTTTGAAACTTGAAACACTTCTAAACTAATTTTCAGTATATTACTCTTGTCAACGCTTAAAGATTTTGTCAGGAGGAATTTGCTGAACAGACATAGTAATTTTGTTTCTCATTCTGGCATATCACCCCTAAAGAGGAAACCCAGGGAGGGGGCGGCTCTGTTACTACAGCTGCTGCTATTAGAATATACATTGCAATTACTTTGCTGCTATTTTGGGGGCCTTCTCAGGCAGCTCATGCTGTACCCATGGGAGCTGCAAGTCTTGAAATAAGAATCATATGGGATCGTCGACTCTTCTGAAGTCAGACCTGGTAGAGAGAGGAGGGGCTTGAAGCCCACAGAGGAGACGGGAATCATCCAAGGTCATAGAGCAATTGAGTGGCCAACCCGGGACTGGAGAACATCTTCACCTTTTAGCCTTTTTCTCTCCCCACTCTATCAAGAAACCCCAAAGCCAAGTCAGCCCTGCCGTGGTCATAGCTGGGGAATCTAGTAAGTAAATACGCCAGTGACAACTTCAATGGGCAAAGGGGCATTGAATTGCGGTCAATTCACCAATCGATCGGCAGATGCAGAGCAGAGCTGTTCAGGAGCGGAGCAGAACTGATCGTGGTTCCTAGGACAATATAAACATGGTAAGCCTCAGTCTCACAGGAATGGTAGCAAAGTGTCCAGCTGGGAGCATCTGGGGGAAAATAAGGGATCTCTGGGGCCGAGATTATGGCAGAAGCCTCCTAGAAAATAGGGAAATGAGTTAAATAGTACAATATAGAGTTTGAGTGACACAAAGGCTCTCAAAGTATTATGTTGGGCCTGAACCATCAGCAGCACCGGGGAACTTGTTAGAACTGTAAATTCTTGGGTCCTACCTCTTACTGGATCAGGAACTCTGGGTAGGGGTCCCAGTAATCTGTGTTCTCCAAAGCCCTCTAGGTCAGTGGTCCCCAACCCCCGGGCTACAGAGTGGTACCAGTCCGTGGGCCATTTGATACCGGTCTGCAGAGAAAGAATAAATAACTTACATTATTTCTGTTTTATTTATATTTAAGTCTGAATGATGTTTTATTTTTAAAAAATGACCAGATTCCCTCTGTTACATTTGTCTAAGACTCACTCTTGACGCTTGTCTTGTAAGTTCAACAATTATATTTAAAAATACCACAGTTTTTACGCCGGTCACATAATTTTATTTTGTTCATTTATCCGTCCCACCCTAAAGACCGGTCTGTGAAAATATTTTCTGACATTGAACCGGTCCGTGACCCACAAAAGGTTGGGGGCCACTGCTCTAGGTGATGCTGATGGCCATTCAAGTTTGAGGACAGCTGCAGGATGGTATGTGGTATAATGCAGGCTAACAGAAGTTTGGGCTGAGGTCTCTCAGCCAGCACCTCTGCTGCAGCTGTGGAAGAGTCCAGGAACTAAGCCTTAGAGATGGTCCCAGTGCACTTTCATATCCACCTAGGTCACAAACACTGCTCAGCTATAGTGTCTTGTTATTACAATACTTGCAAAAGAGTACTAGTGCTCAATTACTTCACTTTATAGCTGAAGCAACCAAGAATCAAAGAGGTACTAGTGCGTGTTCAAGATCACAAGAGTGGTAAATGGGAGAGGAAACAGAAGCCCTGGTTATCTGACACCTAACTCACCCCACTGTCGATATGTTCCCTTTCTGTTGATGAGAAGTATTTCAGAATCTTCTAAATGGTCAGGATTGTCCTTATGTGTGGCCAACATCTTGCTTGCCATCTCTGAAGACCGATAGTGACTTCTGGGACCCTCTGTGGAAAGGGATTCTGAGTATGCTTCTGGAACCAGTGGGAAAAAGTGCTGTGCTGGACGAATGATGTCTGCTGTGGGCATCCCATGGGGAAAGGCAGCTTATGAGCAGTATATACGAACATCCCCTGCTTTCAAAAAGATCTTGAGGAGTGACGTCAGAAAAATGGCGCCATAAGGAGTGATACCGATAAATCTCCCCCAAAATTCAACAAGATCTTCAACCAGAGACAGAAAAATCTATCCTTGGAGCCTCCAGAAGTTTCACACTAAACGTGAAGGCAGAGGCAGCAGCAACCCCATAGCTGGATCATCAGGCTGCTAATTCAGGAAGGAAAGACTAGGAGAGAGGCTCCGGGAACACGGACTCTCTCATTGGCAGAACCTGCAAATGCTAATGAGCCTCGACTGCCAACGAGACTGAAGCCCAATATATGACATCGCCATAGAGACTTATCAACTGCAAACCTCTACCTAAGCATGCCACAGGGGCAGAACCTGGGGTACAGAGTTACCGACCAGGAAGAGGGAGAGAAAAGAAAAAGCAAGAAGATAAACTCTCAAACTGAAGAATAATCCACAGACTTTATAAACTATCCCATTTTATTATATTTGTTCATTTGTTTCTCTTATCTTCTTGTCTTGATTTTTTTCTTCCTCTTCCAATTTGGTCATTTAATTCTCTGCAGGTCTTACTCTCTCCTCTCCTTGAACTACACTACCCATAAGTGTTACATCTCCCATTATCTTTTCTTTCTTCTTCCTTTCTCTCTATGAGGGTTGCACTCCAAACCCTTAACTCTCTCTCTCTCCTTTTTTCTTTTTTCTTCTTTTTGTGTTTTTCACTTTTTTTCCTTCCTCTATATTAGTTTCTTCTTTTCTCCTTTACATGTCCTATCATTCAATCCTCAATCACGAACAAATTATTTTATCTGGGACTCAAATTTTTCTTTGTGGTGCTTTGGGGTTTTTTTACTTCACTTTTTAAACTCACTAGCAGTGTTCCCAACCCTGGCTCTTCATTTTATCTAGTTCTTGCTCCACTAAATACAATAGTAATTTTTAAATTTTTCCCCCTTTTCCTGTTTCCCTCTTATTCCTCTCATCATACCACTTAGTCAACCATCACCTAAAAGCAAATCATTTTATTCTTGAACCAAATTTTTTCCTTTTTTGCATTTTGTGGGTCCATACCTCCTTTTTTGCCCCTTTATCACTTCTCCTCAACTCAGGCCTTCCATTATAGGTAGTTTTTGTTCTATTTAGCACAATATAATACACAGTTCATCACAAGATTTTCTCAAGAAGGAGGAGAGAGGAAAGGAGAGAGAAAAAAGGTGGGGGGTGGAATAATAATATTTTTTATTCTTTTTAATTTTTATTTTTTTTAACTTTTTATTCTTTATTAATTCTTATTAATACTATCAACAAAACCACCCTCAGATGCCATTAAGGAAAAGGAAATCGAATATCATGGATACAAAAGACAGAGAGGTAGCACAGATAGATGAGGAAAAATCTATGGAGAAAAAATTTAATATATTGGAAACCTTGGAGCTAAATGACAGAGAATTTAAAATAGAAATTCTAAAAATACTCGGAGATATACAAGAAAACACAGAAAGGCAATTTAGGAAGCTCAGAAGACAACTCAATGAACAAAAGAATATATTACCAAGAAAATTGAAACTATAAAAACAAATCAAACAGAGATGAAAAACTCAATTCACAAGCTGAAAAACAAGGTAACAAGCTTAGCTAATAGAACAGGCCAGATAGAAGGTAGGATTAGTGAAATAGAAGACAAGCAACCTTGAGGCACAACAGAGAGAAGAAGAAAGAGACTCAAAAATTAAAAAAAATGAGAAAGCCCTACAAGAATTGTCTGACTCCATCAAAAAGAATAAAATAAGAATAATAGGTATATCAGAGGGAGAAGAGAGAGAAAATGGAATGGAGAACATATTCAAACAAATAATAGATGAGAACTTCCCAAGCCTGTGGAAAGAACTAAAGCCTCATATTCAAGAAGAAAACATAACTCTGAGTTTTCTTAACCTCAACAAACCTACTCCAAGACACATCATAATGAAACTGGCACAAACCAACAGCAAAGAAAAAATTCTCAAGGCAGCCAGGGTAAAGAAGAATACAACATATAAAGGAAGGCCCATTAGATTATCATCAGATTTCTCAACAGAAACTCTACAAGCTAGAAGAGAGTGGACCCCAATATTTAAAGTCCTGAAAGAGAGGAACTTTCAGCCATGATTACTATACCCATCAAAGCTATCCTTCAAAAATGAAAGAGAAATAAAAATATTCACAGATACAGAAAAAATGAGGGAATTTATCATCAGAAAACTCCCACTCCAGGAATTACTGAAGGGGATTTTCCAACCAGATAAAAAGAACAAAACAAAACCAAACCACAAGTAAAAGCTCCACCAAGAACACAATAAAACCAAATTTAAACTGTGACAACAACTAAAAAAGAAGGGGAGAGGATGGAGATTAACAGTAGCTAAGGACGATGGAGTGCAAAAGTACTCACAAGATAGTGCACTACAAGTAATGAAAGGGTAGGAACCCTTTTCATTACTTAATGGTAACCACTATTGAAAAAACCACCACAGGAGCACATGATTTAAAAAAGATAGCAACAGAAGAAAGATGTATGAAATACAACCAAACAAAAACAAAAGATAGAAAAACAAAAGAGAAGAATCAAACAAGACACAAAACTAACAGAAAGCAATGTATAAAGTGGCAATCGGGAACTAACAAGTGTCAATAATTACACTAAATGTAAATGGATTAAACTCACCAATAAAAAGACACAAAGTAGCAGAATGGATTAAAAAAGAAAATCCAACTGTATGCTGCTTACAAGAAACTCATCTAAGCAACAAGGATAAAAACAAATTCAAAGTGAAAGGCTGAAAAACAACACTTCAAGCAAATAACATCCAAAAAAAGCAGGTATAGCAATACTCATATCTGATAATGCTGACTACAAGACAGCAAAAGTACTCAAAGGCAAAAATGGTCATTTCATAATGATTAAGGGGACGCTGAATCAAGAAGACATAATAATTCTTAAAATATATGGACCAAACTAAGAAGCACCAAAATATAAGACAGCTACTTATAGACCTTAAAACAAAAACTGACAAAAATACAATCATACTTAGAGACCTCAATACACCGCTGATGGCTCTAGATTGGTCATCCAAACAGAGAATCAATAAAGATATATTGGCCTTAAACAAAACACTAGAGCACCTGGATATGATAGACATCTACAGGACATTACATCCCAAAGTGACAGAGTATACATTTTTCTCCAGTGTACATGGATCATTCTCAAGAATTGACCATATGTTGGGCCACAAAAACAACATCAGCAAATTCAGAAAAATCGAAGTTGTACCAAGCACATTTTCTGATCATAAAGCCTTGAAACTAGAAACTAGAATTCAACTAAAAAAAGAGGAAAAAAACCCCACAAAAATGTGGAAACTAAACAACATACTTTTAAAAAATGAAAGGGTCAAAGAAGAAATAAGCGCAAAGATCAAAATATATATACAGACAAGTGAAAATGACAATACGACATATCAGAATCTATGGGATGTAGCAAAAGCAGTAATAAGAGGGAAGTTCATATCACTTCAGGCCTATATGAACAAACAAGAGAGAGCCCAAGTGAACCACTTAACTTCACACCTTAAAGAACTGGAAAAAGAACAAAGACAACCCAAAACCAGCCGAAGAAAGGAGATAATAAAAATCAGAGCAGAAATAAATGAAATAGAGAACAGAAAAACTATAGAAAAAATTAATAGAACAAGGAACTGGTTCTTTGAAAAGATCAACAAAATTGACAAACCCTTGGCAAGACTTACCAAGGAAAAAAGAGAAAGAACTCATATAAACAAAATCCAAAATAAAAGAGGAGAAATCACCACAGACATCATAGATATACAAAGAATTATTGTAGAATACTATGAAAAACTTTATGCCACTAAATTTAACAATCTATAAGAAATGGATTGGCCTGACCTGTGGTGGCACAGTGGATAAAGCATTGACTTGGAAATGCTGAGGTCACCGGTTCAAAACCCTAGGCTTGCCTGGTCAAGGCACATATGGGAGTTGATGCTTCCTGCTCCTCCCCCCTTCTCTCTCTCCTCTCTCTCTCTCTCTCTCCCCCATCTCCTTTCTAAAATGAATTAAAAAAAAAGAAATGAATAAATTCCTAGAACAATACAACCTTCCTAGACTGAGTCAAGAAGAAGCAGAAAGCCTAAACAGACCAATTAGTAGGGAAGAAATAGAAAAAACTATTAAAAACCTCCCCAAAAATAAAAGTCCAGGCCCAGATGGTTATACTAGCGAATTCTATCAAACATTCAAAGAAGACTTGGTTCCTATTCTACTCAAAGTCTTCCAAAAAATTGAAGAAAAAGCAATACTTCCAAACACATTGTATGAGGCCAACATAACCCTCATACCAAAATCGGGCAAGGACAGCACAAAAAAAAGAAAACTACAGACCAATATCTCTAATGAATATAGATGCTAAAATACTAAACAAAATACTAGCAAATCGAATAAAACAACATATTAAAAAATAATACATCATGATCAAGTGGGATTCATCCCAGAATCTCAAGGATGGTTCAACATACGTAAAACGGTTAACGTAATACACCATATCAACAAAACAAAGAACAAAACCCACATGATCTTATCAATAGTTGCAGAAAAGGCATTCGATAAAATACAACACAATTTTATGTTTAAGACTCTCTTGGCCCTGGCCGGTTGGCTCAGCGGTAGAGCGTTGGCCTGGCGTGCGGAGGACCTGGGTTCGATTCCCGGCCAGGGCACATAGGAGAAGCGCCCATTTGCTTCTCCACCCCCTCTCCTTCCTCTCTGTCTCTCTCTTCCCCTCCCACAGCCAAGGCTCCATTGGAGCAAAGATGGCCCAGGCGCTGGGGATGGCTCCTTGGCCTCTGCCCCAGGCGCTAGAGTGGCTCTGGTTGCGGCAGAGCAATGCCCCGGAGGGGCAGAGCATCGCCCCCTGGTGGGCAGAGCGTCGCCCCTGGTGGGCGTGCCAGGTGGATCCCGGTCGGCCGCATGCGGGAGTCTGTCTGACTGTCTCTCCCCGTTTCCAGCTTCAGAAAAATACAAAAAAAAAAAAAAAAAAAGACTCTCAACAAAATGGGTATAGATGGAAAATATCTCAACATGATAAAGGCCATATATGATAAACCATCAGATAACATCATATTAAATGGCACAAAACTGAAGGCTTTCCCACTTAAATCAGGAATAAGACAGGGTTGTCCACTCTCTCCACTCTTACTTAGCATGGTGCTAGAAGTTCTGGCCAGAGCATTTAGACAAGAGAAAGAAATAAAAAGCATCCATATCAGAAAAGAAGAAGTAAGGGTATCACTTTTTGCAGATGATATGATTCTATACATCGAAAATCCCAAAGAATCTACAAAAAGACTACTAGAAACAATAAGCCAATACAGTAAGGCCGCAGGATACAAAATTAACATACAAATCATATAGCCTTTCTATATGCCAACAATGAAACATTTGAGAACAAACTCAGAAAAATAATCCCCTTCACTATTGCAACAAAAAAAATAAAATACCTAGGAATAAACATAACAAAGAATATAAAGGACTTAAATAATGAAAACTACAAACCATTGTTAAGGGAAATAGAAAAAGATACAATGAGATGGAAGAATATTCCTTGCTCTTGGTTAGGAAGAATAAATATAATCAAGATGGCTATATTACCCAAAGCAATATACAAATTTAATGCAATTCCCATCAAAACTCCAATGACATTTTTTAAAGAAATGGAATAAAAAATCATCAGATTTATATGGAACTATAAAAAACCCTGAATAGCCAAAGCAATCCTAAAGAAAAAGAATGAAGCTGGGGGCATTACAATACCTGACTTCAAACTCTATTATAGGGCCACGACAATCAAAACAGCATGGTATTGGCAGAAAAATAGACATTCAGACCAATGGAACAGAATAGAAAGTTCAGAAATAAAACCACATGTATATGGTCAAATAATTTTTGATAAAGGGGCCAACAACACACAATGGAGAAAAGAAAACCTCTTCAACAAATGGTGTTGGGAAAACTGGAAAGCCACATGCAAAAGAATGAAACTCGACTACAGCTTGTCCCCTTGTACGAAAATTAATTCAAAATGGATCAAAGACCTAAATATAAGACCTGAAACAATAAAGTACATAGAAGAAGACATAGATTCTAAACTCATGGACCTTGGTTTTAAAGAGCATTTTATGAATTTGACTCCAAAGGCAAGGGAAGTGAAGGCAAAAATAAATGAATGGGACTATATCAGACTAAGAAGTTTTTGCTCAGCAAGAGAAACTGACAACAAAATAAACAGAGCCAACTAAATGGGAAATATATTTTCAAACAACAGCTCAGATAAGGGCCTAATATTCAAAATATACAAAGAACTCATGAAACTCAACAACAAACAAAGAAACAATCCAATAAAAAAATGGGAAGAGGACATGAACAGACACTTCTCTCAGGAAGAAATACAAATGGCCTACAGATATATGAAAAGAAGCTCATCTTCATTAGTTATTAGAGAAATGCAAATCAAAACTCAATGAGATACCACCTCACACCTGTTAGATTAGCTACTATTAACAAGACAGGTAATAGCAAATGTTGGAGAGGCTGTGGAGAAAAAGGAACCCTCATTCACTGTTGGTGGAAATGTAAAGTAGTACAATCATTATGGAAGAAAGTATGGTGGTTCCTCAAAAAACTGAAAATAGAACTACCTTATGACCCAGCAATCCTCTGGGTATATACCCCCAAAACTCAGAGACATTGATACGTAAAGATACATGCAGCCCCATGTTCATTGCAGCATTGTTCACAGTGGCCAAGACATGGAAACAACCAAAAAGCCCTTCAATAGAAGACTGGATAAAGAAGATGTGGCACATATACACTATGGAATACTACTCAGCCATAAGAAATGTTGACATTGGATCATTTACAACAAAATGGTGGGATCTTGATAACATTATACGGAGTGAAATAAGTAAATCAGAAAAAAAACAAGAACTGCATGATTCCATACATTGGTGGGACGTAAAAACGAGACTAAGAAACATTGATAAGAGTGTGGTGGTTACGGGGGTTGGGGGAGGGGGCGGGGCACAAAGAAAACTAGATAGAAGGTGACGGAGGACAATCTGACTTTGGGTGATGGGTATGCAACATAATTGATTAACAAGATAACCTGGACATGTTTTCTTTGAACATATGTACCCTGATTTATTGATGTCACCCTAGTAAAATTAATTAAAAACAAAACAAAACAAAAAAAAGATCTTGTTCTGGCTCTTACTCTACTCTTTGATTAGGATCCAAGAAGTGCAACCTACAGAGAATAAGATCTGGTTACAAGGATTATTAAATAGGGCCGAGCAGATGAAGAAAGAAATGATTACTTTTATTCGCCTTTATATTATCTCGATTGTCAGTGTGGTTTATGCTAATGTAAATTCTCTCCAATTTGAAGAGAAACTATCAAAAAGCTTACACTCTGACTTCATCCCGAATATACTCTACTGCCCTAAAAATCCATGTGTCTAAAATGCTGCGCATGTTCTTAATGACACATTTTTCTTCTTGGCAACTATGTGGAAACATTTTAAAGTACCTGGTCTGCCAGTCCTCCTGAATGTCCCTGATACTGTCCTCTTAGGAATGAATGAAACCTTTCTATTTTTCTTGCTTTGTCCTCTTAACCTCTCCCCATTCAAAAAAAAAAAAAAAAAAATCACAAAGCAGACAAGCAGACAAAGACAATACAATGAACCAACCAAAAACTCCTAAAGCATCAAGTGCTTGGAAGCGTCTGGTTGCTATTGTTGGGTGGGAGTGACTTGCAAGCTTGGGCTCAGTTTTTAATTGCTCCCAGTTGCCACTTTGCACTGAACAGACAGGCCAAACCTTTGTCCAAATCATGTGTGGTAGAGCAATATTTTAATTTCCAATAATGCCAGCAATGAACATTAGCTTTCCCTCTGGCTCTTCCTAATTTCTAGGGATTTCACAGCAATTTGGAGAAAGACCTGTCCCTACGGAGGCCCTGGTTTCCAGCCCCAGTTGGCTCCCTGGCCTGCTCTCCGATTGTCCCCCTACCCTTTGCTAATATCGTATCTGCAATCATTACACATTTTGCTGTGATTTTAATTAGAGGACATGTGGTATCTTTTAATATTCTTCTGCACATTGAGGCTCCTGAGCACTTGTTACTAACCAATGCCTCAATATAATTTAGAAGCTGTGGCTTCATAAACAAGTCCTCCTATCTTTTGATATTAAATTTGCAAATTAATCTCTGCTGTATGCATCACTGGTGATTATCTTGGCCTAAATTATGCATCCTTCTTAAAGTTGGAAAACAACAGCCCTTCCCATCTGACAGTAGATCTATTCATATACCCTTATCTCCGAGGAAGTTTGTTAACCCTCTGTGGTTACAAACAGGGTTCTCTGTGACTCCAGCCTTGTTTGCTCTCCCCCATCTGGCTATAATAGAGCAGAACTGATCCTTCAGTCCCCTCTTTTTTTTAAATTATTTTTATTTCTTTTTTTTTCAGAGACAGATAGAGAGTCAGAGAGAGGGATAGATAGGGACAGACAGAAGGGAAGCAGAGAGATGAGAAGCATCAATCATCAGTTTTTTGTTGTGACACCTTAATTGTTCATTGATTGCTTTCTCATATGTGCCTTGACCACGGGCCTTCAGCAGACTGAGTAACCCCTTGATTGAGCCAGTGACCTTGGGTCCAAGCTGGTGAGCTTCTGCTCAAACCAGATCAGCCCGTGCTCAAGCTGGTGACCTCGGGGTCTCGAACCTGGGTCTTCCGCTTCCTAGTCTGACGCTTGATCCACTATGCCACTGCCTGGTCAGGCCAGTTCCCTCTTTGTCTCTCTTGTGGCATCCCTTTGTCTCCAGGAAAAACCTAAACACCCATTTAGCCTTCCAAAAATAAATAGTTTAAATGCCAAGTGAGAGTGATATGATTATAACTATATTATTTTAAAAATATGTAAGGTTAACTCATAATTGCATTCTATGTTATTCCCAAAAGAGGGATTGAATGGTATAGTGGTATGTATACAGTCTCTGAAATGTGAAGGACCTGGATTCATAGCCTGTATTCAATATTTACTACTTGTCCCATTTTTAGAAAATTGCTTTCCTTTCCTACACCTCAAACTTTATTTTTAGCACTCACTGGGTTGCTATGGCAGCACATATTAGGTTCTCAAAAGGCAAACTCCCTTTCCTTCTAACTTCTCCCTGAGAGATATGTACTTTTTGGGGCAATCTCCAAGGCTTAAATGGACTAAATTTAAAGAAGGACTATCAGACAATGTAAATAAGACTTTTTGGAATATCTGCAGTTTTGGTTTTGGAAGTAGGGTTGCAAAAAGCAGATAATCTTTGCAGACTACTCATGAAGAAATAAATCATAAAATTAGATCATTTATCTCATACCCTGATCTGTGGTTCTGTGAATTCTTCCTTCTGAAGATAGGCTCTGTTCTCTTCATTTAATTGGAACCCTTTGGCTCTGGCTTGAAAGTAGATGCACAACCTGCTTATAATTATTCTCTTAGCAGTTGTGTTGAAGTGCCCAAACGAAGTCACTCGCCCACCAAATGATCTGACAAACGATCTTACAGCAAATAAAGAACAACACTCCATAATTTTCAATGTTCTCAAACTCTATGATAACGCAACAATCAATCAGTAGTGGAATCTGGGTCAACCAAGTCTCTGGAAGATTAAAGTTTGTCCCAAAACTCAGACCAAACTATAACCAGAGTGGGGGGACAACAAATAACTCAGACCAAAATAAGTCCTTGTCTCAGTGTTCGACACTATTAGAAGTAGGCATACCTTTCTCTCTCCGGGCGAAACAACTCTAGGTGGATACATACATGCCAGTTTCTTTGCTAAACAATGCTTAGAATAAATAAACATAATTTAACTGCTTGCTCTAGGGAATACCTGCTCCTGGAAGATAAGACTTTGAACCAACTAAACAGCTTACTTATTAGGATTAATACCCTAATCATCAAGAATTACTTCAAGACCCTCATCTCCTTCTGCCCATCAATATGAAACTATTATGTCATAGTCTGCTCAATCCCAACTGATTTCCATCTTACAACACTTACCTTAAATTCAGCCATCCCTGGCCCTACAGTCTTCCATATATATTTATTTGGAAACACTGCAAAGACTCTGCTCTTTCCTGCAGTAAATCTAATAAACTTAGCTTTTCTTGACTTTCTGGTTGTATTTTGGAGAATCAGCAGTGGACTATATTAAGTACTTTATTACAAGACTAAATGTATTTACCATTTTTAAAACGTTGTTTTTCACTTTTTCATTTTTTCACTTCTTTCTTCAGAGATACATGAATTGTTGAGTGCCGGGAACTATCCTAGGTACTGAACACAGACTGTCCCTGCCTCCATGGAATATCTGTCTAATAAGGAAAGAAATGTATATATTTTAAGATGACAAAAGTAATGACAACATTAAAGTTGTGATAAGTGTGTTGAAGGGAAGTTGTTGAGTTCTAAGAAAGCATGTCTAAAGGAGAACCTCTTTTGGCTTACAGTAAAAGTATGTGTTGAATATCAAAGGCAACATCCCTGAGCAGGTAGCATTTGAAGAAAGATAAGAATGCCAAGTGGAGAAATGCCACTGACAGAAATGATAACATGTCCAATGACTCAGTGACAGGACGACCTTGGTTTGGGGTAGGGACAGAGTGAAGACCAATCCAGTGTAACCGCAGACAGCAGGAGGGAGGTTCACTAAAGTTAGGCTGGGATTAATCAGACCTGTCATACATGAGATGTATTTATATTTGTTAGTTAGTTAGTGGGTGCATGCTGTTTCATCAATTCTACCCAGTCTGCGACTCTAAGACATGCAGCATCTCACATCTAACATCTGAAGATTTGTCCATGTTAATGACTTCTTTGTTCTCTCTTCTGCTGCAGCCATCTGCTCCCTCTCTCTACCCTTAACTGCTCTTATTTTGCCACTTTCTTCAACCCCCTGTGTTTGTTCTATTCCCTTGCTATGCTTTATTTAGGACAGGGTCTCTGCAGCCAATATTCCCCTTTATTTGGGGCCTCCTGGGATCTGGAGGAGTTCTTGCCTCCCTAGCATTAAGTCCCTTGAAAATAGTTAAATTAAAAGGACACAATCAATTAAGTCTTTCTACAGCTTAAGTAACATAATGCATTATTGACTTTTCAAGCACAAGGTCCCCACTGCTGCCAGAAATAATAAAGAAACTTTTTCTAGTTCCCAAGAGTGAATGGGCCTCTGGCCTTGCTCAACTTATTCCTGGGGCAGTTCACAGCCCGGGGACATGTGATTGCCTCAAATGCATCTCCAGTTGGGAGGTGATGTCTGCTCCAGCCCCATAAACAGAGTGCATGTTTGTTCATAGAAGGACTGTAGCAATCTGGAGATTGTTAGACATTCATGCCATTTGACAACGAGATTCATGTTCTTTACACAACACCTCTATGTTTCCTGTTACAAAATGCAATGCAGGATTCAAAACCTTTATTGAACCCATACGTGCAACCAAGTTCTATTCCGAATCCCAGTGTATAAAACAGAAAGAAAGCAAAGCCGCTGTGCTAGAAGCGGGGGAGGGGGGATGGAAGCTGACATACTGGACACAAATCATGCTGCTAACTCCCCAGAATCATGGGAGGCCTGCAGCTTGAAACATCCCTGCTTGACTGTGGGTTGAGGCAACAGAGTCACTGGCAGAAGCCAAAAACAATAAATGCTTACATTCTCCAAAAACAAAATGATGCAAACTTTCTTCTAAAGGCACAGCCCAGTTTGTCAGAACAAAAAGGAAATCTCTTCTTGTTGTGAATTAAAAGGAATTACAAAGGAGAGTAGAAATGCATGAGCTAACATAGCACCCGGGAGTGAGGGTGGCCCCTAAATAGAGACGAGGGGGCTGAACACGTACTTCTATAGGTGACCCTGAGTGAAGATGAGAATTGGTTCTAAGGTCATTAAAGTGGGACTCCTTCGTGGAAAGAAGAGAGTGTATAAACCAGGGGTCCCCAAACTACGGCCCGCGGGCTGCATGTGGCCCCCTGAGGCCATTTATCTGGCCCCTGCCGCACTTCTGGAAGGGGCACCTCTTTCATTGGTGGTAAGTGAGAGGAGCATAGTTCCCATTGAAATACTGGTCAGTTTGTTGATTTAAATTTACTTGTTCTAAGACAGGGAATAGCAAATGTTGGAGGGGCTGTGGAGAAAAAGGAACTCTCATACACTGTTGGTGGGAATGTAAAGTAGTACAACTATTATGGAAGAAAGTATGGTGGTTCCTCAAAAAACTGAAAATAGAACTACCTTATGACCCAGCAATCCCTCTACTGGGTATATACCCTCAAAACTCAGAAACATTGATACATAAAGACACATGCAGCCCCATGTTCATTGCAGCATTGTTCACAGTGGCCAGGACATGGAAACAACCAAAAAGCCCATCAATAGATGACTGGATAAAGAAGGTGTGGCACATATACACTATGGAATACTACTCAGCCATAAGAAATGATGACATCAGATCATTTACAGCAAAATGGTGGGATCTTGATAACATTATACGAAGTGAAATAAGTAAATCAGAAAAAAAAAACAGGAACTGCATTATTCCATACATAGGTGGGACATAAAAGTGAGACTAAGAGACATTGATAAGAGTGTGGTGGTTACGTGGGGAGAGGGGAGAGGGAGAGGGAAAGGGGGAGGGGGAGGGGCACAAAGAAAACAAGATAGAAGGTGACAGAAGACAATCTGACTTTGGGTGATGGGTATGCAACATAATTGAATGACAAGATAACCTGGACATGTTATCTTTGAATATATGTATCCTGATTTATTGATGTCACCCCATTAAAAAATAAAATTATTAAAAAAGTTGAAAAAAAAATAATAAATTTACTTGTTCTTTATTTTAAATATTGTATTTGTTCCTGTTTTGTTTTGTTTTTTTTACTTTAAAATAAGATATGTGCAGTGTGCATAGGTATTTGTTCATAGTTTTTTTTATAGTCCGGCCCTCCAATGGTCTGAGTGACAGTGAACTGGCCCCCTGTGTAAAAAGTTTGGGGACCCCTGGTATAAACCATCATTCAGCATAGTGTAGATCTATGCTGCATACACACATGTAAACTATAGAAACTGTTCATCTGTCTCTAGTCTCTGGATGAAAAAAAATCTTTTAAAACCATAACCTTGTTTCACGTTTAGATGTTGGGTTTTAATGTATATACCTTTATGATTTGTGAGCTTATGGGCTTTGCTATTAACATATCAGTACTAAGGATCCCAGGTCTGTGGTCCTTTTAGGGCACCTGAAAAAATTTCAACACAGCTCTTTGTTAGAGAGAAATAATATCAACTGACCAGGAAGAGGAGCTTAAAATCCAACTCACAAAACATGAGTAAATATTTCTGCATGAGCAAGAGGCAACAGATGCAAGGAACAGCTGATATTACTACCACTCCAATTAATAGAACCCTATGATGTAAACTATAGAATAATTTTCAAATAAAGCCATACAAAGGGAATTAAAAGCATGAACCATGACCAAAAACGATGAAAAGTAGCAGGTAGATAAAAATAAATGATAACATAGTAATTTGATATCAAATACTTGTCAAACTGGAAGAATAGCAGTTTAGATCATCCAAAGACAGTACTGAACACGACCTTGGCTCCTTATCTGTAAGCTACGGACCAGACTTTGTTACGCTGTCTCGGTTTCTCCCGCATACTTGAAAATAACCAGTGCCAAGAACACCAAGATCGGCTCTTGTGTGCGTCCTTGTAGGAATGTCCTAAGTCATCCACTTTAACAGAACAGCCTTCAAATTCTTCGATGTTAGAAGGCATCTATAACTTCTCAGAAACAAACGCTCACCTTAATAAACTCTGAATCTCTCACTCTCTCTCCCTCACAGCACCTGCTGTGCACGCTGGGCCTGCAACACCTCTTTGTTCATGGGCTTTTGCTGAGTCCTGTCCACTTCCAGGAGGGACACCAGCCTTAGCTCCTTTTTTACAGAGGGAATCAGGCCCAGAAAAGTCAGAAATCTAGAGTTCACTTGGATCTCTTGGGGTCCTGCACCCTCAAGAACCAAAGGGGACTGCTGGCCTCATAAGACCCACCAAACCTGGCAGTGACAACTGAGGAGCATCAGGCCTCAAGTGGCGGAGTAAGACCCCACTGCAATGCTCCAGGTCGAATCCACTAGCAAGTTCCCACCACTCTGCTATATCTCCAGGATCAAGTCAGGGAAGAATAAAATAACCATGTGTCTTTCTTTTCCTTTGTTTTGAATTTCTCTTATTACTAATTTCATCATGATAATCACTGCTGAGGTCATTCAGCTCCTGTTTTCTAAACCCTCTGCACATGTCTGGTAAAGGGCTTGTTTTGATATGTTAGTATATGTGAACCTAGCAGTTCTCCAAAGGTAACTGTTACTATTTTTCTTCTACAGACAAGAAAGTGAAGTTGAAAGAGGTCACCTTATCAGTAGCAGGACCAGGACCAGAAATTAGGTCCTTCTTTCTATGGCCCATGCCGTAACCCAGTAGGCTACCCCACCTGTCCATATCAACAGATAACCTTAGGTCAAATAACCTTAACAAAAAGGGTGCTACGGTTTTGGAAATGCCAGGTTAATGGAATTAAGCTGTTTAATAGCATAATGTGCATGCTAGATTCCCCAAAGGAGAGTTGAATATGAAGTAATTCCCAAATTTATTTGATTGCCATGTCTTTTTTCACAGCCCATCTCCTAAGACACCTGCTCTGCAGGACGCACACTGGAAAATACCTTCTTAGGCTGCTATTTCATTGGAGTAAACTCCACTTAATTATAATTGCCAAATTGTAGGTGCTCATAGTGGGCAAAACCAAGCAATCAGCCCCTTTATAGAATGTTATCTCGGCCAGACTCCTCTCTGTCTGCATATGTTACAAGTTTCACTGAACATCTGGAAGAGATGTGTCTTCATGTAACTCCATGTTGTGTGGGGAATGTTAATGGCACTCACACTTTTCTTTCCAAGAAGTTTCATGACTTTCTCACTTGCTTTTTTTCTTTGAACGCCACAGGAACATTTCTATTTAACCAGAGACATTTATCAGAGCCACTCAACGAATATGTTTCAGAGTCCTTTCCTTGCACTCATCTTTCAAGGAAAAAGTGAAAAAAAGTTACCAAAAAGAAAAGAAAAACAAGATTTATTAAGAATATTTATCATAAGTGAGAAAAAATTTACCAAGGTTGTCTCACAAGTGGCCAGCCATTTGTAAAGTAGCTTCCCTGATCTGGATTGTACATACAATTGATATTTGTCATTTGCTTCTGTTTGTACCCCTATCAATCTATCAGCAAAGGCAGTCATGGAGATAATCACTAATGAAATGGGAGAAGGATTGACTGAATGTGGAAAAATGGAGAGATGTTTTCTGACACATATAGAGAAAGTGGTCCACGATTTAAAATTTAAAATTTTAAAGGGAAGTGAGGGTGCAGTCTTTGTTTAATATTGGATCCCGGAGCCAGCTTACAGAAATTTCCTGCTCTGTCATAGTCTATGATTGTGAAATAGGAGGGAAAGAGAGAGAATTATATTCATTTTGCCTTTTGAGGCTTCCGATTCCTACAAATAACACAGTGAATCCTGGACCTTGGGATCACAAAACACATGAGAAAAAGTGACCAAAGAAAGCTGAAGCTCCCAAGACTGGTTGGTCGGTCACTACGAATAGCACCAGCAGACACAGGGGCAGCACCACGGGCATGTCAAACCTTGGGTGTGGGTGCCAAGTGCACCTAAGTGCACCTTGGTGAGGAAGGAATTGATGTGGGTTCAGGAGTGGCCAGGCTCTGTAAACCCTCCTCACTGCAGGCCTTCAGAACAAGCAGTTATGATCAGGAAGACCATTTCCAGGAGGAAGACAAGGCAGAACTTGAGTAGCTAGTACTACCAGAAAGATCAGTGGGAGAAGCCCTTCTTCTGCTGCTACATTCCATCCATTTCTTACGCATCTTGGAAACAGCCAGGCAAAGACCTTATAGAAGCTTCCATCCTTAGAAGAGTCAGCTGCTTATGTTGCACTCAACTGTAAACATTAGTTTATGGGCAAGAATTACAAGAGATGTGAACACTGGCCCTATGACAGGAAAACAAAACAGAGAAAAACAGAGCTGACCGAAAAAGTAAGAAAAAAAAGTATAATAAGTGTAACTATTATTCCACTGGGGAAAAAAAGCAGAGATTTCATGAAGCAAAACCAAGAGATTATATAAAAGAAGTAGGACATCTTAGTAATCGAATTGAGATACAGTGGAAATAATAATAGAAATAATACAAGAGAGGGACTGAACAGTAGACTAGACAGAGTCAAGGGTAAATCAGTGACCTGGAAGATCAAACTGTAGAAATATCCCAGAATATATATATCTCTACCACATGAGATGTTCCCCTCCATCTCCTTCAGGAAATGAGTCAAAGCCCAGCTGCTGTGTATAGTTGTCAGACCAACTTCAGCTGCTGGATTCATCAGTGTCTACCTCAGATTTTAAGTCAAGGTCATGTTATTTTCAGGGAAGCCCCCAGCTAATGATATAGCAAAGCATGTGATGCAGGGCTCCACTAATAAGCAATCTTTGTTCTCTTTTGAGCTGGCAGAGACTGTCAAGTAAGTATAGTACTCTGACAGCCCCCCTACCCATCCAATCCTGCCACTCCCTTTTGTGATCATTAGAGTTTTTGCACTCCTGATCCCACCACAACACCTGATTCCTGAAAACCCAAAGCTATCACAGCATCAGAAAGGTATAAAGAGATGGAATCTATGAAACAGAAGCTAAATGCCATGGTATTATAGATACAAGGGTGTGGTAGGCAGAACATGTGACTATGTTATAAAATAAATTTGAAATAAGAATTCTATGTATAACTAAACTATAATTTGAATATGAGAGGGAATAATGATGTTTGTAAATGGAGAACATAAGAAATCCCCAGTAAAAATGTTTCTGAAGGATTATTAGAGTATGTACTTATAGAGTAATGAATACAGAAGGAAATAATGCTAGACAATATAAGTAAATAAAATAACGCATGGGTGGCTAAATTAAATATTAAAAAATACACCTATTTACATATTTTCTCATATTTTCTATAACAATCTGAAGTTAATATTCCAGTGCTACCAACCCAGTGCTGCAAGGTGGAGACAAAAGCCCCACTAAATGTTGTGTCTTGAATACATGGAAGCTATAGATGCTGATTAACCCTGGATGTTGTTAAAAAAAACCCCGACCTAATAACAAGCTAGAAAAACCACTAAAATAATAGAAACACAGTTGTAACTTCCAAACTAGAAAAGGAAAACACCGAAAGAAAACTATCAATTTAACAGAAGCAGAAAAGGGAGCATTAAAAAGAAGAAAGTGGGCAAAGAAAAATAAAAAGAGCCAGTAATATGTTATAGTATTTGCAAGAAATATTTTTCAAAAAATAAAAAGGAAAACCATGCACAGGACATATAAACTAAACAAGTTTGGATAGAAGTATTAATATCAGATATTTAAAAATTTAAGGTTAAGCCTGACCAGGTGGTGGCACAGTGGATAGAGCATCAGTCTGGGATGCGGAGGACTCAGGTTCAAAACTCTGAGGTTGTTGGCTTGAGTGTAGGCTCATTTGGTTTGAGCAAGGCTCACCACTTGAGCCCAAGGTTGCCAGCTTAACTAAGGGGTCACTCGGTCTGCTATAGCCCCCCAGTCAAGGTACATAAGAGAAAGCAATCAATGAACAACAACTAAGGTGCTGCAATCAAAAATTGATACTTCTTATCTCTCTCCTTTCTTATCTATCTGTCCCTATCTGTCCCTCTCTCTGTCTCTCTCTCTCTGTCTCTGTCACACACACATACAAAAAGAAACAACAAAAATCCACTGGTGACACTTTAAAAATTTAAGGTTAAAAAGAAAGAAAAGAGAATATTTTATGTTAATAAACATAACAATACACCAAGAAGGTGAAACATTTATGAACCTACTCTCCACCTAACAATGTAGACAGATAATGTCCAAACATAGTTTCAACAAATGCCAAATAATTGTACATTATACTAACTTGTTTCTCTGATAAAAAATTAAACTGGAAATAAATAGGAAGTTTGGTTGGTTAAATCTCAATATGATGGATAAACATTCTTGTTATAAAAAATGATTTCTGTTGTTTAAGAACTTTGAAAAGCAATGATCTAGTCTTATGTTTACAGAGGAGGGCTGTTTTAGGACTATGGAAACTAAAGTGATTTGGACAAGGCCATATGACATTGTTTGGAACCCAGGTGTGCAAACCCAAACAAAACAGCAAAATCCAGCTGCTAGAATTGTTTATCAACAAAATCTAACTGGTGAAAATTATTTTTAAATTAGAAATTGTACAAGGCTAACTAAAACATGAGATGGAATGGAACAATCACATAAAACCCAAATGGAGAAGATTTGGATTTGGATGTCAGTGTTATATTACTAATGAGGAATAAGGCCCTCCGGTTCCAAAATGAGTGTCAAGGAGGCTGGAAGAAGACTAAACCCTGCACAAAACAAAACAAAACAAAACAAACAAACAAACAAAACACCGAATTTGTGTGGAATAATCCTGAATAATAGAGGGTGGCTACGAAACTGGAGTTCTCCCATTTAGGTTAAAGGATCATTTTACCAGTCTGCAATGCTACACTAGAAGACATTTTTCCTGTGTTACGCTTCTTGGTAAGTCATAATGGTAAATTCTCATTCGCACTTTTTTTTCCTTCATGGACACCTTTTTTCCCACAGAAGGTTCAAATTTAGAGAGCAGTGGGGCTAGGGTAAATGATACTGCCATGTGTTCTAAAAGGCAAAAGACATAAAAGATTCAAAAGTAATTCCCAATGGTAACTTGCTCTCTCTCTGAGAGAGCAATGTCATCACCATGCTTTGGGGACTTAGAGAAAGTTAGTGGGAAGGATGGACAGGCAAATTGCTAGACTTTTTTTGTTGGAAAAGTTAGGCTAGAGGGGGGATAAGAGAATAGGATAATCACTTAGGTCAAAGAGGGGTCAGGAGAAGACTTTCGAAAATCAAGGATAAGGGAAAAGATATAAACGGTAGATTGATCCAGTTTGGAAGCATGTGGAAATGAGAGGCACCAACAAAGTTGTAGACTGGCCCTGTGGGAATGTGAGAGACATAAGAGAGACCCATGTGTGGGCATCGCGAGCAGCATGGCTGCAATGGTTGCTGGATGAGGCCAAGAGAACCTGGGTGTCTGTAGGGATGGGTAGTAAATTAACAATGAAAACCCAGTATTTATAGGATCATCATCACCAAGATCATCACTGACACTGACACGCTTGAGGATGTTGGAAGGGAGGCATGCCAACCTGTTAGTTCTGGCTGATGCCCTACACTAGTATAACTGGGAGGAAACCTTACACATGTGCTTGAGTGTGTGCACATGTGAACACACATGCAGAGAATGACAAGAGCGTGGTGTTTTGATTTTCTGGAAGTGGAAAACATGAAAACCACTCTGACACTTTCTGTCTTGGAGGGAAAAATAAAAAGAAGAAGGACACATGGTCTGGTGTAACAGAATGTGTCTCATTTCTGAAACAGCAGCCCACTAACATCTGTGTATGGAGTGAGAAAAAGCTGAAGGGAGTCAGGTGGAGAAATGGTTGTGTGGAACCCTGGCAGAGGGGACGCTTAATGAGATGATACTGAATTAGAACCGCAGAAGTCTAACAGTCTCCTCTTGTTACTTCCACCAGCCATGGCAAGCCCCGTATCCTCTCTGTGTTCCAGTTTCCTCACTTGAACTACGGGAGACTGGCCAGACTCCTCTCAGAGGTCCCTTGACCCTCACTCTGCTTCCCGCACTACTACTTCATAATTGTGTGGCTTTACATTCATCTGGACCTATTATGGGATCATTCTGCCCTCCATGCTACGTGCTCACGCACACACACACACACACACACACACACACACAGTTTATTTGGGTTATTTCAACATCAGTATCTGACGAGAATGTCATATAGGTCGATTATTGAATGAGTGCATTATACGCCAGACACTTTTATCTTCTGTTTTATTCTGACAATAACCCTGTGAGACCTTTGGAGATTGATATTACTATGCTCCTTATTAAGGATGGAAAACTAAAGCTCAGTTGCAATCGGCTGTGTAGGGAAGATGCAGAATTCAAAAACTGGGTCTGCCTGTTCTAAGATCCGTGCTTTAGACTGCTTGTTATGTTAGTCTGTCAGGTCACAAAACTGGGTGAGATGCAATTCCTTCTGTTGACATATGTTTCAGCTCTAACTGAGGACAACTCAGTGACCCAGACCTTTTCTTTACTTAACTGTAAAAGAACTGTGGTTGTATATCAGTGAAAGTGAAATGAAAAATTTATATATATATATATATATATATATATATATATATATATATATGGAAATCCTTATAGAAACATTTATCTGACAATCTCATTTGAAGTGTGTTTTCCAGATATGTATAGCAGATAAATATATCCCTTCCTCCTAAATGAGAATATCTAATGAAAAATATCATTAGTGTGATCATTGAACTAAATGAAAATTGTACCAAATGGGCTCAAATTTATATGGATACACACATTCAGCAATTTCATGGAAAATTGCTTCCAAAATTACATCACTAGAAGGGACTCCCATTAATAATGCTCCTTGAGGCCACATAAATTCCTTTAGGATCTTTTGTTTCATGCAATTATATGCACTAGAGAGCATCCGGCTTCTTAGAGGTAGACTTAGCTAATGAAAACAGAGTGGACTTTTTAAATAATGACTCTCAGATTGCCATATGTCCACAATAGATACTCCCAAAAACCAAAGGAAGATATGTATGTTTCCAGTGTGAGAATTTGACCAAAATCTATAAAATCATTATAGAGATAATGATAATAAATATTTAAACAGCTGACTGTTTCCTAAATGTATTTGACCCCATAAACTCTTGTAATCTTCAGAGCAACTCCAAGAGATAGATGAAATGTCTTTCTCTTCCATTTGTAGCCATAAGAAAGAAAAGCAAGTCTCAGAGATGGTGATTGATTTGGTCAAGGGTAGGGCCAGTACATAGTGTAGCTGCTGGGACTTGAACTTTTCTAATTATGAGAGGAAGGAAAATGAGATTTTTAAAATATTTATCGTGGATCAGGAGCTGGGTCAGAATTTTACACATTATTTCATCCAGTGCTTCAAATTATAATACTAATGGGCTTTTGCCATGAGGGGGTAAGAGAGAGCACACACAATAGCAAATGAGTGCAAAAAGGAGAGGGAGAGGGAGAGGGAGAGAGAGAGTTGTCCAAGGTCACACGTTCTCTTGCTAATAAATATTTATGAATTGCCACAAGGTATTCTTGGTTCACTGAATCCAGTGATGGATGAGATGGACACGTATTAGTAAATGTAGGGGGCAGAATCTGAACCCAGTTCATAGCAACAGCCAGCCTTATTCTTTTTTTCCTCGCTGACCCACAGAGATTTTTACTATCTTCCTTTGCCTTTCTGAACGAAAGGTACAGCATATCCTCTGAAGGACCACAAATAGGTATTTGCATTTCTGCAGCCAAGTTCAAAGACCACAAAATTTCCAAATCCAACATGATGGCAAAATAGTGATGTGATTTGAAGCACACTTGCAGAAACTGGGAAATAGAATTTGAGCCGTTTGCTGTCTCCAGGTTGATGACTTTGCCTTCTTCCCTTTGGAAGAGCAATGCATGTGCTCTTCTCAGTTCAAGTGACAGACACATGCAACAAGGGTGGAACAAAGAGCACTGCTCTCCAGAAAGAACTAGGTAGAAAAGAGGTCCACGTCACACTGTGTGGCAGTCTCCTTGAACCTCCTTGATCACAATGTGTCTTTCCGGTCAGATCCCTCCAAATCTTAAGGTATCATTAGTAAGAGAATTTAAGAAACTTCAGGGGGATAAAAAAAAAAAAAAAAAAGGTGTCTTGTATATTTCTGCCTCATTGACTCTCCATCTCATTTCCAATCTCATCTAAAAACATCTTTTTCTTTCCTGACCGCATCTGCTAATTGCCCCTTCCCACGGCTATTATTTAACTGAAATAAATATATGCAATCACTTTTAACAAGGGTGTTTAACTTCATGGGGTTGTTGAGACGAGATGGTGCTCTTAATAGGTTTAGGTTGAAAACGTAAGCGGCTGAGGTTCTTATGTGGGAAGGGTCCTTATGCAAGGTCTCAACAATCTTTTCTCTAGGGAGGAGGTCCTAGTCTTTGAAACCCACGCCCCTGAGGAGCTGGGTTGAATTTTTAATTTATAGCTTATATTATGAAAAGAAAATAATTTTATTTTGGTTTCCAAATACACATTTTTGATAGTTATTATTCATTTCCAAGTTACACAGGATTTTCCTATCCTGTCTCCTCCCCTAAAAAATCTATTATATCCTCCTCCTCACCTAGTTTCAAATCTTGGCTTTACCACTTTGTAGCATCGTGAACCTTGACATGCTACTTAAATATTTAAAGTTCAGTTTTTCTCATCTGCAAAAGGGAAATCATATACTTATCTTGAGGATACTCCCAGAATTAAATAAAATTCTGGCTAGAATACTGCTTGTATGATTTTTTTTTTTAAGTTCAATTCATGTTAGTTCTTACTGAGTGAAGGGGCATGTGTCATTCTGGGTCAATTTAAAGTCAGAGCAGTTCTGATTACAATAGAATGCAAACTCCATGAGCAATGAGTTCTTTTCTGATGAATGTACTATCCCCAGCACCTACAATTATGCCAGACAATCACACTATCTGCGAATGAGTAAATGTCTTTCTCCATTACAGAGTGGCTTCATAACTTACAAAATGTTTGCAAATCTGTGATCAGATTTGATCCTCTCAACAGTATTATGCATAATTATGGCAAATCACTCTATCTAGAAAAGCAGGAAAGAGTTAATTCTGTATAAAGGTTGTGCCTAAAGACCCATGTTAGAGTCTAGATCATCCTTGATGTTGTCCCTCCTCTGTCTCACCACCCACAGTGAGTGACCAAGTCCTAATAGTTCTGCCCCCAAGTGTTTTTTTTCCCCTTGCAGTATTGCTGTTGCCACTGACATAGGTCAAACGGTTGGTAATCACCTGAACTGAGACAGCAGGTTCCATTGTTGGCCTTCTGGATGCCGCCGCCATGCACACACTGGCTCACTTTGCCAATATTTGTGGAGTGTCTACACTGAGAGAGGCATTCTGTTAGGTCCCCGCAGGGAGCACTAAGTCAGATATGACCTTTGCATTTATGAATCTTCCTACAGTTGAACGAATCTTCTCGGACACGAAGCCGACCCTTTCTGTTGCCAAGTGACCACGCCCCCCAATGGCATAACAGGGTTCCTTGACATGGCGTCCCCAGTTCTCCGGTCTCAATTATCTCTTCACTTCTCCAACCTCATCTCCTTAACAGCCTGTTAGGCTTTGGACCATGCATCTTGATGCCAAACACTCAATACCCTCATTAGACTTGTTTTCGTTTTTAATTCCAAGAATAAGCCCTGCTTCTCCATGTTTTCTGTGTCGGAAACGTGCTGCTCACAACACTCTTGCCATTTCTTTCAGAAGTAACTTGTAACGGTAATATTCCCATGGGTAGGATTTCTCTCTGGGAAGCTCACTGCTAAGTACTATGTAAGGGGGTGTATGGATATATACCCCCCACACACGATTTTATCTCAATCAATTCTTAAAAGACCATTTTATTTATGAGAAAATTGAAATGGAAAACAGGAAACTAATTAACTTACCCAAGGTCATCGTGCTAGCCAGTGGCAGAGTGTCTTTCCAAGCCCAGTCTGATTTACAGCCCGTGTTCATAACTGCTCTGCTTTCCATGTGAGCTTCTGGTCATTCTTCAAGCCCTCGTCTAAAAGCACTTAACCTATGAAATATTTCCTGACTCGTGTAGGAGGTGCAGAGAACTGTTCTGTCCTTGACATTTATTTTACACATATCTCTATGATGGCAACTTTTGAATTTGTTTGATAAAAACAGTCCCACTCATTAGGTTTAGAAGTCTACTCTGCTGGTAGATCCTTTCATGCCACAATGCAGACTTATTCTTTCTCATATTCCCCGAGTGTATCACAGGATCCGGTCAATAATCGGTGCTCAATAAGTGGATGATGAATAAAAGATTGACCACTTGCTTATCAGAGCAGAGGGTCAGTAATAGAGAAATCAGTGGGAGAGGCAGGTGGCAGGAGTTGATGAAGGCTCTGACCTGATTTGAGAGAAAATCCAATCAAAAATTGTTTGGTTAGTGGTGAGAAAGCATACAGACAAAACCCCAAAATTCTGTCCTCCACACTTGACACTTTTCATCCCGTCATTCTGGCATTGGCACACACACTCAGAGCTCCAGGTGGGGGTAGTTCACCTGGGCTTAACTGGAAAGCGCAGAAGCTTTGGGAATGATAGGGAACAGCTAACCAAGAGGCCTCCGCAATCAACTTGAAACGTAGCTGTATGAGGATACAGAAAATAGCATTCACTGCGTTTTGCAGCAATGTGCCTCTCATTTTCCTTAGCTTGGGTTTGATATTTTTTTTAGTGTAAGGCAAAGAATGAGGATGACATACTCTGATTTGGTCTAAAGGCTAGCCTAGGAGTGATGTGTAAAACACACAGCCCAGCAGCAGGAGACTGGTGACACTAGTGGCCCTAATTCTTTGCCCTTCAAATCTGTACCCTTTGCTCTGCAGCTCTGCAGTGCCTTCCACCCTGAAGCTAGACCAGGCCACATGACTGGGCAGGAACTCAACTGCCCCGCTCTGTCCCGGACTCTCTTGTTTGAAGCACTGCAGATCCTGCATTCTGAGAAGTTCCTCGGTCCCAGTGAAGTCCCTTAGTCGGAAAACCCGGGGCGGTTGCCACCTGCTGGCCACTGGGATGCGGCATGTGCAGAGACGGGGGAAGAGCTTGCTGTGTGGGCTTGCCCTCTCTTTTGTGCTTCCTCCATCACCAGGAAAACGTGCCCGGGATAACCTGAGGGAGGAGGAGAAACAAATGGAGGAGAGCCAAAGTCATCCCAGTTGGCTCCAACCGGGACAACCTAGGTCTGTGCCCACCTGAGGACTCTCAGGTCCCTGAGCATAACACACAGATATGTCAGACATGTATCTAAACCACACACACACTTGAATATAAGCAGAATAATATGTATCATAAGAATCCTGCCCTCACATACCTGAAGGATATCATTAGAAGAGAGTAGATACATTTTTTTCTACACTAAATTGCTGAAATTATAGCCAGTGTGTAGATCCTATAGAAAGATAAATGTAGAGGAAATTAGTTTCTTTATGAGGAAGAATCTTCCAGCACTCAGAGCTGTTCAAAGCAGTCCAAAGTTGGCTCCTTGGTGAAGTAATGAGTTGACCATCAGTCATGTTGGTGCAAAGGCTGAGAAGAGAAGTGACAGGGCTGCTACGAAGCAGTCAACCAGCTGATGTTTACTGAAGGTCTCAATGCTGAGCATTAGCTCAAGCTCTGGGTTCTTCTCAGCACAGGGCCCTGTGCGCAAGTCACCTGCCCACAGTGCTGGCCATGGCTGGAGGTAAGATACGCTAGACAGAGGCCTGGCGTGTTTGGGCTCTTATTAGACTGTGGTGTGTGTACATGGGTACAGCGTATAGATGGGCTTGTGGGTGCTACTGGGGAAATGGACGATGGAACAGAAGTGATATCCTGGTGGATTTGCATGGTGTCGATTTAGCTAGGCTAGCACTGACTCTCTAAGGATTCCCTTTCCTGACTAGGTGAGTGTGCCTGTGGGCCACAAGAGTCGTTTCATACAGCGCCGGAAGGAGGAAGTGAAGAAGGACCCAGTCCGTTGAGACTCGGAAGGTCAGTGCCGGACCTGAGGGGCCGCTGCAGATCAGGCACATGGTGCTGATCTCCTCGTTTGCCCTGAGGAATGGACGGCAGCAGCCCTGGGCTCCTTCAGCTCCCAGCGTGTCTCCTCCTGAGGCTTCCCCAGCCTCCCAGGAGGGAGGGCACTGGCTGCTCCTCACGGTCATCCACATACCCCATCCAATTTGGAGGCGTGGAGGCACTGAGGGTCCTACACAGGTCCTACTTTGTCCCTGTGGTCTTCGGTCTGTCTTTGTGTCGTCTTTGTCCTTTCCCTCTCACATCATGTCCAATTCTCCTTCTTGGTGACCTTTAGGCCACGGCTCCAGATTCCAAAGAAACAGCCGTATGCAGACTACATAACCAGCATCCAGAATTATGATAGGGCACCTCCCTATAACACATCCCTGATTCATAGTTACTCCTAGTGGTTCCGCTTCTCTCATCAAACCCAATGGGTACTGATAGGCTCTAGAAGGTAGACTGCAGGAGATGGCCTTTCAGAAGGTAATCAACACACGGTGAAAAGCATGGGCTATGGAATCAAACATTACTTGAATCCATAACTTTGCAAATCTACTTCCTTATTTCCACTTGACAGTGGTGGAACCTTAGTCTGTGTGATAAGAAGCCTCCATTGACAGTCCCATTGACTGCCACTTCCTGGTATGTATGCCCTGGTGGAGTCCCCTCCAGTATACATCAGTGTGTGTGATCAACAGAATACTGTACAAGCAACCTCACCACATGGGTGAGGTTAGTTTTGCTAATAACCATGGGACCAAATTTCCAAGTCAGTCCTCCAGTCCTCGTTGAGCCTTCACACGACTTCAGTGCTGAGCAACATTGCACTGCAAACGCATGAGACACCCTGCGCCTGAACCACCCACCCAAGGTGCTCCTAGATTCCTGACCCCGAGAAGATGTGTGAGTTCATGTTTATAGCTTTAAGCTACTACATGTTGTGGTAATTTGTTATGTAGCAATGAATAGCCAAGACAGTAAATAACTACTGTATTTTTTGCTTCATAAGACATACCTGACCATAAGAAACACCTAGGATTTTAAGGAGGAAAAGAAGAAAAAAATATATTCTGTTTGTTAAAATATTTAATAAAATACAGGTTTTTTTGCTCCATTAGACGCACTAGCATTTTCCCCTCCACTTCTGGGGGGGGGGGGAGTGCATTGTATGGAGCGAAAAATATGGTATTTGATTTCCTCAAAATAAAATGAGGATGACAATAATAGCCACCACATTGGATTGTTTTTCAAAATTAAAGGCAAAAAAGTATATGAAGCATTTAGTGCTTTAGTTTTGCATGTGTGAGTGCATAAGTAAATGCTGTTCCTGCTGCTGCTGCTCTTCGTGTTGTCATTGTGATCTTTCCCAAACTTGGCATTCTATGATTCCTGCACTCCAGGGTATAGTGGTAGGTACAACCTTCAGTGAGGAGATGATATTGGACCGAAAAACCCAACTTTTTATAAAGTAACAGTGCCTGCCACCCAGAAATCTCTGGAGCGGCGTAGTATGGCAGGGTGGGCATGGAGAAAACCAGCTCTATACCTGGGCTTTGTTATTGTTGGTTTTCTCAGTGCCGGAAGGATCCACCCTTACTTCACTTGGATTCAGATAGCAGCCAACACTGACAACATCAGCTCCGGTAGGTCCACCAGTGGCCCAAGGGCTGGAGAATATTAAAGCTTGGGAATTAAAATCTGATGCCTGCCTCCTTGGGAAATTAACTCTGTTGGTGATGGGGAGTTATTGGAAAGTTACAAAAAGCATGGACACCTTCCCAAGACTTGATGATGCAAACAAATAGAGTGGCACTGAATATAACTAATTGTTAATAAAATGGAGTATTAATTGTGCTATGTTCATTCCTTCCCTTCAGCAATAGCTGCTTGCTTTGAAAGTATTTGCATCTGAATAATAAAACACTGGGGCTTAAAGGGGTTTTCTAGATGAGTGCGGCCCTTTTCTTGTACAAACGAAGAAACAGAATTTGGAAAAATTACAGGTATATATAATAGATAAATAATAGTACCGAATTTTGATCATATTTTTCCTGGGGTGTCCTGGAGTAGGGATGAAGGGGAGAAGAAAGGTGGAGTTCCTTTGATTTCCTAAACAACATTATTTAGTAGTTATGAGCACAGATGTTGAAATCACACAGGATTGGATCAAATGTCACCTTCATGGCTTTACTGCATGATTGTGGATGAACTGACTTGCATTGAGTAAATTACTGATTTTCTTTAAGCGTCAGTTTTGCAATCTGTCAAATGGAAATAACAACATGCATTTTATCATAGCTGTGTAGATTCAAGAAATGCTTGGCCCTCAGTATGTGTCCCAAGAACTGCCACTTTACCATTCTTTATTTAACAGGCAGATTCTCAATGCTATGGTCTGAAATCTAGTCAGAAATAGAATATGTACATGTGGTTGAGGATGTTCCCCCCAATTATGAGCTTTTCTCACAAAAATGCTTACCATTTTTCAGTGAATCCAGGCTAATGGCAAGATAGCAAGTAACAGCATTTCCTACAACACACGCCATGTTCTGGCTTTGCAATCCCTGGGGGCCACGCTATCTTAATTGGTATCTCCAGGTTGGTGTAACCAGTAACAAATAAATAAATAAATAAGTCCAGAGGAAAAGGAGTAATGGTTACCCCCCTCTCTCTCTATTGATGGCAACAGAGATCATAGGCCCCTCCCCATAACACTAACATGTGACCAGAGTATTATTCTGAGTACTTGATCCTGAAGAATATGAGAATTAAAACTCTCCTGGTGTTCTGAATCCCATCATCTTTACTTTGCTCTTTGACCTTTGGTGAGCAAAATCTGTCAAGAGCTTAAGGATCTTCACCACATTAATGCTCCTCCATTTAGCTTCTCTCTTTTTTTTTTTTTTTTTTTGTATTTTTCTGAAGCCGGAAACGGAGAGAGACAGTCAGACAGACTCCCGCATGCGCCCGACCGGGATCCACCCGGCACGCCCACCAGGGGCGAAGCTCTGCCCACCAGGGGGCGATGCTCTGCCCCTCCGGGGAGTCACTCTGCTGCGACCAGAGCCACTCTAGCGCCTGGGGCAGTGGCCAAGGAGCCATCCCCAGCGCCCGGGCCATCTTTGCTCCAATGGAGCCTTGGCTGCGGGAGGGGAAGAGAGAGACAGAGAGGAAGGAAGGGGGGGGTGGAGCAGCAAATGGGCGCTTCTCCTATGTGCCCTGGCTGGGAATCGAACCCGGGTCCCCCGCACGCCAGGCCAACGCTCTACCGCTGAGCCAACCAGCCAGGGCCAGCTTCTCTTTCTTTGGGGAATAATTAAATTCAGGCTTCATCAGATAGTCAAGAGCACGGGTATAATGGAATAGGAAGTGTCACAGAAGGTGGGGAGCACATGAAAGAAGGCAGGTGGTGGGACCGAGCAGTAATAGAGAAGTAGGACCTGGGAGCTGGATCCTAGGCAAACTGAGCCACTGTGAGGGTGAGTAATGAGTCTGGACCCAACACAAAGAAACTGATCCTTAGATTCTTTGCTGGAGCAGGGGCTCTAAAACTGGAAGGCAAACAAGACAGTGCTTGGAAATATGGACAATTTATAAATTTATGTAATGGTCCAAAACAGGGCTAGCATGATCGTCTCATACCACTGATTTTCAGGGACTCATCTTGGGAAAAAGACTCAAACTGACCTTGTTGAAGGCTCAATCTCTATTGGGGATATTATTTACATGACCTCAATTGATTCATTAGACAACCTGAAATAGGCATTACTCTCCCTGGAATTCAGCAGAGAAAATTAAAGCTCATAACACTTGATTCCTTGCAGTTTCACAATCAGTAAACACTGGAGCCAGGATTGGGCTGTTGGATCCATATCTGCATCAGCATAAAGCCTGGATTCTGTCCACCATACAAGATTAGGCTTGGAGGACAACTAGAATTGCAGATAAGGATCAAGTAGCTTTAGTTTGATACCCATGGGTAGTGGAGCGAACAGAATGAGAACCAGGAGGGTCATCTGGTAGCAAGTTGACACTACCACCCTTCTTGGTGAATCCTCTGAAACTGTGATGGCCAGACCTTTCATCCTTACCCTGAGACTTGTGAAATCACCTTTGAAATGAAGGCTCAGGGTTCATGCAATATTTTTCATTTTTGAGAAAGGATGAACTACATTCGAGTGGAATCTAGTCCTTTTTTTCCCCCCTGCAAACTTTTCCCACTAAGGTATGAAGTGGTAAAGAGTATTCAGAAAGATTTTGGACATAGATCAGATGAAGATGGTTTAGCCAAGAGTTTGAATCCTGGTTCTTAACCAACGGTTAATGTACTTACCTACTTCTTTAAAAGGCGGAACATACTTCCCCCATGTAATACCCTAGGGTTGCAGTGACGTAGTAGGAGATACGTACCAAGTAATGTTGTAAACTCACTGTGCACACGGAGGTGGACAAATTTCCTTTAGGAATAATGGCCAAGGTCACCATTTGCCTAGAACTAGAGGATGCCTAGAAAAAGTGAACTCAGTTCTTACATGCTGTATCTACAGCCCAGAGAACAGCAGTGCTGGCCGGTGAGAAAACAGCGAACTGAAGTCAAGGCCTCTGTGCTGTCTCCCATCTCTTGTGCTGCAGAAAATCTCACGTACAGGAAAGACCAAGCGGCACTCGGGGTGGTGGAGAAGACCAGTTTATTACACTAGCGGGACCAGATGGGTTAACACCCAAAGGCCTGGACCCTGAGATTACAGAGTCCAGGGTTTTTATAGATTCTTTACAGGGACCTGAGTAAGCAGGTGAACGGTCACAAGTTGTGGAGACTTTCTGGTCCTCACTGCTGTGCGACCCCAAGCAGGAAGCAGGAAGTACAAAAGCTAATAAAAGCAGTGAGCAGGAAACAGGAAGTGCAGAAACAGATTGCAAAGCAGTTATTGAGCCTGCTGTCAGTGAGGAGTTAAAATTTTCCATAGCACTTGCTCTCTTTAGCAATGTGACCCTAGGCAACTATTGCTGCACCTCCCTGGGCCTTCATTTTCTCACCTGTTACATGGGAGGAGATCCTTTAAAACCTAGAAGACTGGTTCTCAACCTTGGCTGCAAACCAGGCTCTCCTGGGGAGCTTTAAAATCTGATGCTCAGGAGGCAGCCCAGATTAATTAAACCTGAATCCCCAAGCACAGGTACAAGCATTGGCACTTTCAAAACTCTCCAGTGACTCTACATCATAACCGTATTTGAGGACCACTGGTCATCCTGGTGATGCGAAGGTCAGAGCCCTTCCAGTATTTTGAGAGAACCTCTGGTTACCTACCTTCAGGTTGGTCCAACTCCAAACCCTTCATAGTTAGGTTACGTCACTGAGAATCTCACATGCCAGTTGTAGTCACTTCCTGGAGCCACTATCACAAAATACCAAAGACTCAGTGGCTTAAACAACAAAAACGTATTGTCTTACAGATATGGAGGCTGGAGGTCTGAGATGAAGGGGACAGCAGGTTTGGACCCTTCTGAGAGCTGGGAGAGAGAGTCTGCCCAGAGATCTCCCCTGACTCCTGGTGGCTGGCTGGCAATCTTTGGCATTCCTTAGCTTCACCCCCGATCTCTGCCTTCCTCTTCACATGGTATTATCCCTGTATGTATGTCTGTTCCTAAACTTCTCCTTTTCAGAGGATGCCAGCCATTGGATTAAGGGTTCACCCTATTCCGGTATAACCATATCTTAATTAATAATGTCTACAGTAACTCTATTATCAAATAAGTTCATAAGCTGAGTTTCTGAAGGGTATAACATTACCATGTGAATTTTAGGAGGGGCACAATTCAATCCGAAACACTAGCACCTAGATTTTAGAAATTGGGAAAAACATGGTTTGTAGCAGGTGGCCTCTTGAAATATTCCTGGACTGTTCCAAAACAGGTCTCATTTAATGCACAACACAGCTCCAACCTCTGAGCTCCAACCCACACCTGCCAGGTTCTTAGAATTCAAGGCCCCCTAACTGTCCCCTCATGTCTCCTCCAAAAATCCCTCACCAAGCAGGTCTGGACCCTTCGTTTACCAGTTTAAGAATCTTTCTTTAAGCATCTGAACCCCCCTGCCAACCACCTCTAGTTATTAAAATGCAGCTCAAGATGTCTCACTCTGGCTGTTACATTATCATTCCTCGTTAGAGACTCCTCCAGGGCCTGAGACATCCCTGCACTAACTTTATAATTACAAAGTCAATTTCTAAACAGACATTTGCAAATAAGTCAATTTAAATACCGAGATTTGCAAACAATAATTAAGCAGTAGCTTCTTTTTTAATATCTCTATATATAATTAATGCCTGTGGGCTTTTCATTTTACCTTGCAACTGGGTGGTTTGCAATTGTTTGTTGAGCTAAAGTGTTCTCTGAAAGCAAATCAAAGCACTGGGGAGATTTTGAAAGTGATTGAAGAAAGGCTTTTTCTTCTTCCTCCTCCATCCTTGCATCACCTGATTGGCTGCACTTTCTTCATCAGTTGGGATTATAATAGGGAAGGAGAGTTGGAGAAAAATCATCTTCTGCAGTAAAAACAACAACACAGGGGTTCTGGTCCAGCAACGGACTAGCTAAAATGGCTCCTTAAGATGCACAATGAGGAAGTGTCTCTATGCTGGAAACCTGAGCCACCTCTGAGTTCAGCGTCATCAACACAGGGAAGAGCTTTCTGTAGCTCTGCTTCTACAATGTTGCTCTCTGGTTTAAAAAATCAACAAGGGATCCCTCTTACCAGTAGGATCATGTCTTGACCTTGGCATTCATGATCATTCACAATCTGGACTATTCTCTCTTTTAACGAGGTTTTTGAAAACCTACTCGATGCGAGGAAAATTACTAGATAACAAGGTCACACTGGCCTGACCATGTGGTGGCACAGTGGATAGAGTGTCAGACTGGAACATAGAGGACCCAGGTTCGAAACCTGAGGCTACCGGCTTGAGCACGGGCTCATCCGGCTTGAGTGAGAGGTTGCTGGCTTGAGTGTGGGATCATAGACATGACCCCATGGTCGCTGCCTTGAGCCCAAAAGTCACTGGCTTAAAGCCCAAGGTCGTTGACTTTGAGCCCAAGGTCGCTAGCTTGAGCAAGGGGTCACTTGCTCTGCTGGAGCCCCCTCCCCCCCAGTTAAGACACATTTGAGAAAGCAATCAATGAACAAGTAAGGTGCCGCAAGGAAGGGTTGATGCTTCTCATCTCTCTTCCTTCAGGTCTGCGGTCTTCTGTCTATCCCACTCTCAGTCTCTCTCACAAAAAAGGAACAAGGTCACACTGGTAAATATGACAGAGTCTATTTCTCATTCTAATGGGGAGAGAAACCCTGAAAAGGGAAATTTATGGATGATCCATATTACAAATGGGGAAGTAGGAGAAAAGCTAGGCTGTTCTGGAGACGTGTGATTGTCATGTTAAGAAAGTGACATGTCACAGATGAATAGGCATCAGCAAGGCAAAGACTGAGGAGGAAGGTTATTCCAGGCAGATAAAAAAAAATCTGGCTGATCTCATAAAGATGAGAGAACACAGGACTCTTTGAAAAACAAAAAGTGGGCATGAGTGGCAGTAAGTAAGGAGAGGGTAGGAAATGAGATATAAGTCTAGACAGAGAAGTGGGGACTAGGATGTTGAAGGCCTTATAGGCCAGGGTAAGAAGTTTTTACTTTGTCCAAAGGACCATAGGGAGCCATGGAAACAATTGAAGAAGTGATATGACCAGTTTGGTTTATGGTGACCCAGCTGAGTCCTCAAACTGAAAAACCTTTAAAAAGAGTAGGATAAAGCAGAAACTCTTGATTGATTTGAGTCTGTCTTCGCAAGCTCTACTCTGATAAAGATGTTCTTCCCAATATTCTCAACCCAGTTAAACACCTCAACCTTACATTTTCAGCCAGAAGTCACAGGTTCTGCGAAATGTTTATAGCTTTTGCTAATCATATGCATATATCAGTGCCACTATGGAAATGCATATTATATATGTAACTCAATTTCAACTTATAATGTGCATAGAAATAATGAAGGTTTCATTGTATTCAAGTCTGTATATATATTTGGCCAAGATGTTAGTAAATACAAACACTTAGAAATGGCGTCATAGTGTCGTTGCCAATTTGGCCAATATCACAAGAATAGTTTAATGAGTCTCCATAGGTGTTGTGGCAAGACCTAGAATGTCTGACCTTCACAATGTCCTCAAGCACAGTCATGATTCCCCACCATCTGTTGGCAACCCCATTCCATTGATGGGAAAAGAACTTCTAGAGAGTTCACCTCAGCTACAGTGGGCTGACTAGGTCAGCATTGCCCAGAAGAGAGGTCAAGACTCAAGACTTCAGAGAGTTGCTGAAAGGGTCTTTGCTTAAAATACTGATAGGAGGACCCCACTGATGCATAAGACTCTGTTTCACATTCTACAAACTCAGAGATAGATATCTTTCGCTTTTCCCATGTTCATGTTTAGAAGAAAGGCAGATCCAAAGCAGGCCCAGGGTCTGGGTCCTGGAAAAGTCAGGTCTACTCCAGTAAGTGCATAGCCAGCTTGGGGATATTAGGCTATGGGGTCTACTCCACTAAGTGCATAGCCAGCTTGGGGATATTAGGCTAGGAGGTCTACTCCACTAAGTGCATAGCCAGCTTGGGGATATTAGGCTAGGGGGTCTACTCCACTAAGTACATAGCCAGCTTGGGGATATTAGGCTAGGGGGTCTACTCCACTAAGTACATAGCCAGCTTGGGGATATTAGGCTAGGAGCTCTACCACTAAGTGCATAGCCAGCTTGGGGATATTAGGCTAGGGGATCTACTCCACTAAGTGCATAGCCAGCTTGGAGATATTAGGCTAGGGGGTCTACTCCACTAAGTACATAGCCAGCTTGGGGATATTAGGCTAGGAGGTCTACTCCACTAAGTGCATAGCCAGCTTGGGGATATTAGGGTAGGGGGTCTACCACTAAGTGCATAGCCAGCTTGGGGATATTAGGCTATGGGGTCTACTCCACTAAGTGCATAGCCAGCTTGGGGATATTAGGGTAGGAGGTCTACTCCACTAAGTGCATAGCCAACTTGGGGATATTAGGGTAGGAGGTCTACTCCACTAAGTGCATAGCCAGCTTGGGGATATTAGGCTATGGGGTCTACTCCACTAAGTGCATAGCCAGCTTGGGGATATTAGGCTAGGGGATCTACTCCACTAAGTGCATAGCCAGCTTGGGGATATTAGGGTAGGGGGTCTACTCCACTAAGTGCATAGCCAGCTTGGGGATATTAGGCTATGGGGCCTACTCCACTAAGTGCATAGCCAGCTTGGGGATATTAGGCTAGGAGGTCTACTCCACTAAGTGCATAGCCAGCTTGGGGATATTAGGCTAGGAGGTCTACCACTAAGTGCATAGCCAGCTTGGGGATATTTGGGTAGGGGGCCTACTCCACTGAGTGCATAGCCAGCTTGGGGATATTAGGCTAGGGGATCTACTCCACTAAGTGCATAGCCAGCTTGGGGATATTAGGGTAGGGGATCTACTCCACTAAGTACATAGCCAGCTTGGGGATATTAGGGTAGGGGGTCTACCACTAAGTGCATAGCCAGCTTGGGGATATTAGGCTATGGGGTCTAGGAGCCATCCCCAGCGCCCGGGCCATCTTTGCTTCAATGGAGCCTTGGCTGCGGGAGGGGAAGAGAGAAACAGAGAGGAAGGAGGGGGGTTGGAGAAGCAAATGGGCGCTTCTCCTGTGTGCCCTGGCCGGGAATCGAACCCGGGTCCCCCACAAGCCAGGCCAACGCTCTACCGCTGAGCCAACCGGCCAGGGCCTACATTTTGTTCTTATATATTCTTCTTCCCTCTTCTTTACTTCCTTTCTCTCTCCACAAGCTTTTGAAGGTTAAATTTTGAATAAATGGAAGACAGTACTTTTAGTCCCCTTTGTAACTACTTTGAATATAACTTGAAAGGTTCACAACAAAAAGCTGTGGTATGGAGAAGTCAACATTCATAGCTAAATAGAAATGTTTCCATTCCATCCATTTACTAGGACTTCATGTGTATTTTTTCATTTCCCTACACCTTCAAATCCCTCTCACCTGTCATCTGCCAGGCCAGAATTCTCTTATACCAAAAACATTTTCCTTGCTCATTCAAGCCCTCCTTAACTCCAGTTTCCTTGGCCAGCTACACCATATACATTTGAACCTTATCACCCTTAAACGTTTTATCCCTTTATTTGGTGTTGTGTGTTTGTGACACCATCTGAACCTTGTGAACACTCATCGTGTTATAAGATGCTAGAGAATAGAAAAATTCTTTCTTTTCTGATGTTTTCATTCCCCAGGGTAGCAAACTCAGGGTTAGCATGCCATGTGCACGTAAAATAGAGTTTGAGGATAGTGCAAGTTTTTCTAATGAGAAATAATCTCTGTCAACCCCCACAATTTATACACAAGGATACCAAGTCTTAGCGAGAGGAAAATGACTCCCTGTGAGTTAGTTAACAACTGAGCTTGACTAAGAGCTAGGTCTCCTCAAACTATTTCATTTTCTACACCATTTGCTGTTTGATTTATTTCTCCAATGCCTAAGCACTCCTCAGATCCTCAAAAGTATTGGTCACTTAACCTATTGTACTCCCACTTTTGTACAGCTTAAAGGAGATGTATCTTGTCATGGTACAGTTCTGATGACCTTCGGTACATCAGTTTTACATTATTGTGTTAGTTGATTGGTACACCTAGGTGCCTCCTTTGCTTAGGAGGTAATGCTGTAAAACAGTGGTTCTCAAGGGCTGTACCCTAGAAGATTTCCAGGTGTGCCCTATGGTATTCCAGAGAAATATGTGCTGTTGGGGACCAAAAAACAACAGGGTTTTTGGAGTTTAGATTTTTGGGGGACAGAGGTATGAGGAATTGGCTGTAAGCTGACAGTTTGCCAGACCCCCCACCTCACTTGCCTGATTAGGTTGCAAAAAGCTGTTAAGCTGTGGTGCTGGATTGTTTACACTACCCCGCCATGTTCCCCAGAAAGACTAGAGGCAAGTTTCTTCTATCCTTTGTTTGGTGTAAAGTTAAGATGATATGTATGGTGGGGGTTTTCTGTACTCGACACAATTAAGAGTAAAAAGAGAGGAGTTCTTCAATGTATTGACAAGGAAATGAGAGTTTGCCTTTCAAATATATGCCCAAACATTAAAGAAATTGCTAGGACACATCAGGCTAATGTTTCTTATAAACACAGAATGAAAAAACCTAACAGTTTTGCTCTGGGACCTGTCGAGTTTACTAAATCTTACTAAGAATGTATCTATATATATAAAAAGATAACTTTTTTTGTTGTTTTTTTATTTTTTTAACCCCTGTTTTATGAATTCTAAAAAGCATAACTCAAAACATGTAACATAAAAATGTTCTTTAATGTCAGAATAAATTTAATTTTGTCATATTTATTTTGTTTAATTACCATAAAAGCATGTTTGGACTTTATGTTTTTTCTTTAATATTTAACTTAATTATTATAACATATTTGTAAGATTTTAAATGTGCCTCGACTTCTAAAAGTTTAAGAACCACTGCTATAAGAGAAGGCACTTCCAGGTTGGAACTGAAGACCTGTCATCAGTTCCCTGTTTGTTTTATACTAACTCTATTAGCTTAGGCTCACTACTTGACCTCTTCGAACATACATTTCTTCATCCATAAAAGACAGCATCGATGTTCTTGTTTTACAAAATACTGTACAGTTTTAGTGAGGTAATGTTCGCCCTTTGTTAACTGTGATGTGCTACAGAAGTATTAAATATGGCTCTTTTCCCTATGGTTAATAAGCAATAATAAAGTATAAAAAATATAAACACCAGTTATGAAAGCCACACCCTAATTTTGCTCCTCAAGACTTTACTAAGTGGGCAAGAAACCATCATCAATATTGGCAACAATTATATGTACCTCCTTTCTTTCCCTTACATACATGTCAGACCTATAACTTAAAACACTTGCTGCTATTCAGCAGAAAAACAAATAGCAAGGCAACCCTGGCTGTGATGTATTTCAACAGCATAATTTAGACTTGCCACCATTCTATTAAATTATGAATATCTATCACTTGATGGAGTCGATGCTTTTATTTGGAACTGAGAAGGAGGGAGGCAAAGAGGTTGGTGGAAAGAAAAATCAAAAGAAGATGCCGTTGCTATAGTGATGAACAATGGGCATCCTTTGCACAGGGTTTAGGGATGCTGATGCAGCTAAAATGTTTATGTTTGGCCACAGTGGAGACGGTGACGGATTGTGGAGCCTTGGCCTTAAGCCTTGATGTAATCCAATTCTAAATAAATCATAAATCTAAGTGCAGATGGGCAAGGCAGGGAGAATACCAACTCAGGCCAAGCAGTAACATGTAGGCAGTGGTGGCCAGGATTGATTATGGGGTGAGAAATAGGGATGACTACAGGAGGACCGTGACCAGCCTGAAGGGAGGTATGTCTTTCTCCTCTAGTCTCAGTCAACTCCCAATGAAGCTGCCAGACCCCAGTAGTGTGAATGAGAGGTCATTGCTGAATTAGCAATCTGCCGCCTCCTAAATTTTCTTAGATGATGAGATTTTTTTTTTGTCATGAAAGGTGCTGAATTGCTCATGTTGGGGTGAGTTTCATGAGTCCTTCACTTGGAAGGACCCAAGAGTCAGCCTGAGCATTTCTCACAGGCCTAGAGTTTACTTGGAGTGAGGAGCTGGTACAGGTAACACACTTGGAAATGGAACACTGATTACTTGTGTGAAAGCAGAAAGGGAACGATGATGATTATCAACAGGTAAGGTTGACGTTCTTCCTCATTTTCTGCTTCCTAAGTGAGTGAGGCAATGTGTGAAGGGGGAAATGGAGAAACAAAATGCTAGCTTTACCTACACTGGGAAGGACAAGGCTACTCTTCTGAGAAGAGAAAGAATCTAAAAGGGTCTGTCTAGGGACTGAGAACAATTTAAACACCGTGGGTTGGGTGAGTATGAAAGAAGAATTTCAGTTAAGTTCAGAGAGAGGAAGAATTGAACACTTGATGAGAACAAGGAATTTAGATTTAAATAAATTTGTTTTATTTTTTAAATTGCATCCCTTTTTGATGAATTACCAGTGGCTACAAAATAAAATGTACATTTCTTTTCAAATGTCTTGGGTGTTCCTTACAACTTTGTTAAGACCAAAGTTCCTTACAAATGCAATATTGTACAAAAATGGAGTAGCTAATTATTTGGTTTTATCTTAAAGGACACATCTTGGGTTTGAAATAAAAAGCATACTATTCAGATTCAATGCAGATGAAACTCTCACTTTGCAACTGAGCAAAGAGTGTACTTTATTCATGGCTGCCAAACTAATGGGCCTATGACACATGGGACAGACGTCCATCCAATATGCCCAACAGTGGTCTTGAAGATGGCTCCTCTCCTCATTGCCAGGGGAAACTGAGGATGCCACTTTGAGGTCATTATTGTAGTATTTGGGCCATATAACTTAAAAGTGGATGTTCCCTTAACTGGGTGACTCTAAAAAAGATTGCTGTGCAGCACTAGGTGCAAAGACAGCATTAGACATGCAAGAGATTTACTGGGAGAGAAATATCTATGCCGGATAAAGGGGAAGGGCAGGAGAGGTGAGGGGAAGCCTTGAGATTGGGAAGCAGGTCTGACACCAGGAATGGAGGAAAGGAAGGAAAGCAAATTGTATAAGAACCATCTGAGATGTTGTTTAAGGAGGTGTCAGTAAAGGCCTAAATCACCCATTTGGGAAGTCCTGCATCCCACAGGAACGGGCTGGTATTAGCATCTTCATTGTACCCAGTCCTTGCCCAGAGCATCCCACGGGAAGTATGGTCTCAGAGGTGATGGGTCAGTGGGGCTATAACTGGGGTCACCTGTCAGCTAGGTTCCCCTCAACTGGAAACTTGACCCATGCATTTCCATGGCTACCAACGTAAATTTTTGACTGGATATAGTTATTGTTTTAACTTGGCTCCTACGAATCTTAAAGAATTGAGGATTTATCACAAAAGGGAGAGGTAGTCAGTGGCAGCTATAATGGATTAATTCAAGGCTTTTTCTTCAGCCAAATTTTTAAGATAAAACCCCTGAGAATGAAGCGCCAGTTCTGGGGCTTTCCATTGAGCACAGTTTGGAAGCAACCTTCCAAGCTACAGTATGCTAACGTTTTATGTGAATTTGAATTCTGCAAATTAGAAGTACCATCGTATAAAATATCAATAAGTCTCACTTTATGCACAATATTTAACACTATGTGACGCGCTTAAATTAAAAACAATTCATCAAGAATTTCATAATTTCAAAGTCGGCTCGGTGAATTATAAACTGTCTTCGATAGGGTCACAAAACAGCATGACTGTAGCTGCTAAACAGGAAGACCCCGGCATCCTGTGTCACCTTCCGTCTTTCATTGTGAGATGCTTTTAAAGTTATGGTCCTTGCACGAAAAAGTTTCTGAGTCTTCTTTTACTCCAGGAAACCTGACAATGGGCAGGAATGACTAGAACAGCAATGCGAGAAGAAAATGCAATTGAAACACTGCGTGGTAGCTAAATCTTGAAGTGAACTGAGGCGGCGAAAGGAGGAGAAAAGTTGGCAGTTAAGTGAATCTAAAGGGTCCAGAATGAGGATTTATTCGTATACTCTATGCAGTCTCTTTTGGTGGTAGGCTGCCTGACTTAACCTCCCAGAAGGACTGAAGAGGGGCTGGAATGTGCGTGTCTAGTTGGTAGGTGCTCGTTGACAGGAAAAGGACTCAGGAGCCGCATCCCTTTTCAGACTGGAGGGACTTCTGTAGCTGGTAATTGGGCAGCAGGTGGAGGAAGGTGGCTTGCAGGTTCAGAACTGCTAGATGAGGTCAGTACAGGAACAATTTATAGCCAAGAGTTACATAATGATTTCAGACTTCACCACCGATATGAAATGACTGAATTCTGGCTGTTAGTAAAGCTAATTAGAGAAAGGGAGAAAGGACCAAAAAAAAAAAAAAAAGTGATCATGATGTCTCTCTGGAAGCAAATGAGATAGCAGAACTCAGACTGAAATGCCAGATAATGTGTACGACTTGGGAGGTGCTAGAGCCTCCTGGATTTAGATCCCACAAAATGCCAGGTCAGCATAGATAAGTGGTTTCAACTCCCCATCGGCTGATGCTTCAGAGATAGCCAAACTGTATCTCCTAAATCTCCTCCACTATGAAGTAAACACACACACACACACACACACAAAGAACACAGTTCCAATAGAGGATGTTCTTTAGTGTACTGTAGACTCAAGCATGGAAAGGAAACTGTCAGGGACAAACTGAAGATGAAGAGGAACACCCAGTGACCTACTGTAACTGGGACAACAAACCTTATGGACATTTTCTCTTCCTTCTTTATCAGGAGGAATAGAACCACAACTGAGAGGTGACTGAATTCTCAGAACCAACATGGTTGCTACCCCGCCCTTGTTTAAATTACTCACACCTAGGTTTGTTACACATAACTTTAATGGATACAATGTTTGGTCCTTAGAAGAGCCCACTGGACCGTGGAGAATGAGAAGGATGCGTCAAGATAGAGGGACTCAGGCCGTGGACGAGAGGGTTCTACGGGTGGTGGTGCACAGAGACGTGCTTCTTTCTTTGAAGAAGTTCTTAAAAATGTCTCTGAAGTTTTTACAGCAAGATGGGACTATTCAGGACCTCCCTTGTTTCCTGCCTTCTCAGAGAGTGATGCTCAGGGTTAGTGGGTGAAACGAAGAACTGGGGGGAAAGATGAGATCAAGTTGTTTACAACTAAAAAGGGAAGAGAGATATTCTTAGGATAAATTGAGAGCTAGCTCGTTGGATGAGGGGTCAAGGTTAGCAGAGGCTAGACTTTGAAGAGTTTGAGGCTTTCGAAGAGAGAAAGCATTTCAGAGGAGCTGCTGTTCATTGTAAATATAAGAAAGATACATTAAGAACAATTATTTTAAGGTGTTATCTTTCTTTGATATTACGCTTGGCGTCTATTTTTAACTTTATTGAATTTTGAAAGAAATTAAAAAAAAATTTTTCAAATATTTGTTCATATGAAATTAGAGTTTCTCCTGAATATGACACCGTGGTGAGACAGGTCTTAAAATATTCCAGCTCTATCTTGGTTATGATGGCATAGTGCTAGCTGAGCATCTCTCTTTTTCTAATGAGAATTAATTAAAGTGTAAATTATCCAAATTTCATTCTTAACTGGGAATGTTCACTCTAAATTAAGAGTTAGTCAAAATATTGGAAAAGCAAATCAGCTGTATAAAGACTTAGAAAAAGGATTGGAATGGAAATTGCAGGGGTTACCGGGGATTTAATAGCAGGGCCTCGGGATTGGAGAGGGCACTGTAAAACCAGTAAGCTCCAGTCCCGGGGCCGCCAGCCGTCGCCTCTGCCCTGAGCATGACAGATGGCCACTGAGCCGGTGCTGGAACCCTTCCAGGGGGCAGACATGTTCACCAGGGCCGCCAAGTCGGTGTTTGGACAGCTCTTATCAGTATAATGTTTCTTGTATTTAACCCAAATTTGCTCTCGTGACTCATAATTATTGCTCTTCGTTCTACCCACTGGGTGCAGTAGAACGTGGCTGAGAAGACAGGCCTCACCATTTAGTAGCTATTGACTTCGGGCGGATTCTTAACATGAGTAATAGTCCATTTCTGCATTTATACAGCAGCAACCGGATAACTCCTAAACCGTAGGTTTATTTTGAAGATCAATATGATAGTGTGTAGAGTGGATTCTACAAAGTGCCTTACATATAATATGTTTCAAAAATACATTTTTTTAAAAAAAAAACTGTATCAATGTTACTAATGAAAATGTTACCAGAAAGTCAATATTGATGCCAAAGGATTCCAGGTTTTCTCTTTCCTGTGAAAATTTACTTTTCTGGCCTTATGTTGTGTCAATGAATGGGTTTCCAATTTGGAATGAGTCTCAGATGTTCTCAGTTCTGATGTAGGTGTCTATGGCTTTGACTCAGCAATCTGGTTCTGACCATTTGGGTCCCCAAACCTTCACTCTTTGTTTTGCATGTTCCGCCACCCCAATCCTAATGTCGGACCGCCTGACTCAGACCTGCCTGGTAAGTGCTTCACATCGTGTCTGTAGAAGCACGAGCAATCAGAGTTCCAGGGTGACCAGTGACAAGGACTGAGACCTTTCCCTTGATGTGCACCAAGAATGCTATACACTCTTCATGTTGTGCACAGATATGTCCTCACAATTATGCATATTTAAACCCATGAGGGCACTGGGTGAGAGCTAGGGGTTACATGGTTCTGGGAGAAAAGTCAGACATCATCCACAGGCCCATGCACTTTTTTCCATCCAAAGAACTCCTCGAGGCGTTTGTTAGGGGACCGTGGTTGAAAGAGCCCAGATAGACTCCTCTGCAAGAGAGGAGCAGCTACTGTGCTGCAGAAAGTGCGGCCGGCAAACAGCCTCCAACCTCCTTCCTTAGTGTCTGCCTCAGCTGCGGACAGCCGCCTCGCTGACATCATGCCCTTCCCAGGACAGCCCGCATGTAATGACTGACCCAGGTGGGAGTGTCAAGTCAGGACCATGTCAGCCGAAGGTGGGCACTCTGATAGGCCAAGCTCACCCGGAGGCTCCTCTCCGTGAGGTAGAGGCTCTGTCATTACCACTCACCTTTGCCCTCTGCCCCACACTGCGCCCACGCTCCTCCTTCCACAGATGCTCATTTCCGGGGAAGATCACGTCCCCCACCCTCGGTCTCAGCCTCTGCTTCTGGAGATATCAAACCATGACAAGGGCTACCTGAACAAGAAGAAGGTTGCTGTTCTGGGTCTCGTTCCTTTTCAAAATCACCCGGGAGAAAAGGGGAGGGGCGCCAAGAGAGATGGCGTCTGTTCTCCCCACCTTGCGAAAGAAGTGGATCTGAACGAAGAGAAAGAGTAAAAAGTGGAAGGGGCGGCACTCAAGCGAAACCGGTAAGGCTCTGGGCTAACTCGGCATTGAAGCCCACCTGATGAAGTGCGAGCTGGGGACAGGTCCTTCCCCCCCCCCCCCCGGCAGCCCACAGTGGACCAAGGTCCAGCTCAGATAACCACCGCGTAGGGCTAGCTATGCCGAATGAAGCAGGGAGCCTGGGAAGACACCTTAAAGATGAGGGAGAACAGATGGCCTGTCTCCCAAACCCGAGGGAAGCATCACCCACGCCTCTGGTAAGGAAGGGGACCGTGGGAAACGCAGCGGCGCAGGCTCAGCAGTGCTGGAATCTGAGCACTGATATTCACATTGTCATATTTGTACACACTGATTGCTGAGGTGTGAGATATTTGGATTGCAATTATAGGAATTAATGTGCTCTGTAAATATGCTGCATAATTAAAGGCAAGTAAAAATCAGAACAAGAACAAAGCAATAGGCAGAGTGAGTATATAAATGCCAAGATTCTATTGTTTAAATCAACCCCAGGGCTTAGCAGTTTTCAACAACTCCCTGATTCTTTTTTCTGAGATCGTTCTACCTCCCAGAAATCATTTACAGCTCTTCACCTCATGCCCCCAAAAAGACTTAACTGAGTTTATTTTTTATTTATTTATTTTTTATTAAGTGAGAGGCTGGAAGGTGGGGCAGCAGAGTGCCCTAACTGGGATCCACCCAGCAAGCCCCTTACAGGTTGATGCCCTGCCCATCTGGGGCAGCTGCTCCATTGCTCAACAACCAAGCTATTTCAGTGCATGAGGAGAAGCCATGGAGCCATCAACAGTGCCTGAAGCCAACTCATTCAAAACATTTGAGCCATGGCTGCAGGAGAGTAAGAGAGGAAGAGAGAGAGAGAGAGAGAAAGAGAGAGAGAGAGAGAGAGAGAGAGAGAGAAGGGGAGGGAGGGGTGCAGAAGCAGATGGTCACTTCTTCAGTGTGCCCTGACCGAGAATTGAACCTGGACTTCCACACACCAGGCCAATGCTCTACCATTGAGTCAACCAACCATGACTTTAACTGGACCTTAGAATAAGGCAAAAATGAAATTCAAAAGAAGACATCTATGAGACTCAGAAAAATTGCAAATCTATAGATTTCCAATCATTAAGTACAGATTCCCTGATGTGATATAAATTTTCAGTGTTACGATGTCATAGTATAGTCTTATTTCAAACACTAGAAAACAATTTCTCCTCTGGAATCAGCAATCAGTACCAAACAGTACAATAACAGCACAAGCACTGAAGAAGACAGTATGTATATTCGGCAAAGCCTGATTAAGAAACCTTCAAGGACAGAGAAATAAATGCACTGTGATCTGATCTCTGCAAAGGACTTGATATGTTTAGATTTTCATTAAGATGGGCTGAAACACAAAGTGTCTTCAGTTACCCAGAAATTGTAATTAAGCACATCCTAAGATTCCTACTTAATCAATGCTCTTTTTCCCCATTTTTGGCTAATTGAACTGTCAGCCCCTGCTGCGGTCTGGGGTCTGCGGATACTTAGGGAAGCCACGTCAGGGCATTCCAAGTCAAGGTCATTCCCCTCTAACAGCCTCCCTATCTCGGCTGCCACTTCTCATCTTCCATGTGAAATGCACCTTCAGTCAACAGCCACACTTTCAAATACATGTTTTAAAATTAAGGTCGAGAATGCTGAAGGAGTGGGATACTTTAAAAAAAAAAAATAGCGCTTTTGGAATTCGAGAATTCCAAATTTGAGCTGCTTCTCTTTCAGGTGATAGCTTACCTTGGGGAAGTTATTTCTCAGATTCTTTCTGTATCAGATGGAACTTATTTTAGTTGCTATTTCAAGTATTGTTGTGAGAAATTACAGTTCATGTTTGGATAGCACCAGACACCTAGTCGATGAGCTGTAATTAGTTGCAACTATTTTTATTTTTTTTGTCATTATCTTTCATTCTCATTGTGCTAGGTTGCAGTCAGATATCAAAAAAGGCCTCATAATTCCATGCATATGAGAGGATCTCATGATGCTCATGGTATCGATATGTCTATATTTTGTAAGTGGATTATCAACGTGGAGAACATGTGACTTGTACGGCCAAGACAACCAGGGTGGTCTGCAAAACTCTTTGTCCTGCTCCTCAGCTTCTCCTTGAATAGGAATCTGCTGACCCTACCTGAGCACCTTCAGGGTAAGGACCCTGGATACTGGACCTTTGAGATGCTATCATTTGCTTGTCTACTTGGATGATGACAATGATACAACCAACCTTTCTTTTCTAGATGCTGCTGCACCTATCACTGAGTGGGGAAAGAGCGGTTCATTTGCCCATTTCTTCATCTATTAGATTTCCTGGGACCTTGCGTGTGCTAGTGCCCTACTAGTTTTTGGGGATATACCAGTTACCAAGACATAGTATTGACTCTCGGAGAACACACAGATAAAAGTGGGGGACAACAGGTTTCAACACACAAAGGTGGATTTTGAAACTATAAACACCTGCAGTCCAATTCCAATTTTCTTTTGATTTAGCTGCTTAATTTGGGAAAGTAATTCGATGGTTCCCAGACTCACATTTCCTTTCTTTAAAATGGGAACAGCTTTTGCCAGTGGTTATCGTGAGGATCTCAAGAACTAACACAAAGAAATGCACAAAGCAGTGTTTCGACACACACTAAGAGGGCACCATGTTTTAATAGCAGTGGTAATAATGAGACGTGATTATGACAATGATTATGACTGGTATTAACATCAGTTAAAAGTGTCTGAAGCAGACAGCACAAGAATGAGGGAATATACTGAAAACTACAGCAGGAGAAGGCGGCAAAGTCCAGGTTCTGACAGGTTTTGCAGAGCCAGAGGGGGCGATGTAGGATTATTTCAGAGTTTTATAAAGAGGAGTTGTCACCAGGAGAAAAAAAAACTGTAGTCTTCTACTTTGGATAGATTGCCTGCCCCTGGGGCGGAACTTTAAGTGCCTGCGAGCCCAGGGTTGGCCCGTTCTCGTGACCCACAGGCGTCCTTCTCCTTAATGTGTCGTGAGAAATTAAAATGTGGACAGTTCAGTCAACAGAGTGTCTGTGAAATTAATGAAGCCCTTCGCCTGCAACACCTGGTAATTATATCTTTCAATTAAATCAACTCTCTTGCTGTCTATGATGTTATACATTAACTCAGAGCCTCATAGCTTTCTAGGCAGTCAGACCTTTCCAGGCCAAACACTTCAGAGGCGAGAGACAAAGGGTGAGTTCAGGGGAAGCTAGCAGAGGTCTCGTTCAGTCCCTTTTGGGTTGTCACAGAGAGACTCCCCTCCCTCCTCTCTCAGCGTGGCCACCAGAACCAAAAATGTACGTCTTTGTATAACTGATACTCAAGTTGAACTGTACATATTTGAGCATATCTCATAACTCACTGAAAAGGGAGAACTGGACTAATCAAGTCGGTTGTTGAATCTAGTTTATATACATTCATTCATTACATTTTTGAGAGCAAGGGAATTTTCTAGAGTTAGAAGAAATGATGTTCTCCGAGGCAAGGGTTATCTCTGGCATAAAAGAAAAAAAAAGCTGTGGTTTCAAAATTCCGTTCACATATATATTCATGAATCTTCCTTTAGCAGGTATCAGCCTTAAATATGTGCAGAGTGCCAAACATTCTGATAAGGAAAGTATAGGAAGGTTTAAGAGGATGAGGTACAGGTCCTTCAACTGAGCTGGGGCTCAGTGACTCCAAGAAGCGCAGTTAGACTGGGACCCATGGCCTTGAGACATCATGGGTAAAGGTATTAGGAGGATAATTCAGTTGTTAGGTGGGGGTGTATGTGAAATTCAGGGAACAGAGTTCAGGAGAGCAGGGAGTGAGAGAGGAGGCATGATGAAATAAGAAAGGGTCATACTATACACTTTCTTGTAATGATGCTTTGGAGCTTTGGATTTTGCCTTTAAAAGCTAAAAGAAGTCATGTGTGAATATTTTGCAAAGAGTCTTCATAACCCTCATGGCCAGGGAGTTTTTCATGTTTTTGCTACATGATCACTCTACTTGCAAGAGAAGGAGGTGTCTTGAAAGTGGTAAGACTATAACTAGGAGACAAGTTTGAAGACTTATAAAAACCCAGGCAGACTAGGGGAGGGACAGGGGAGACAGAAATGGAGAGGCCCACACAGTAGGTAACTGACTGGATGCGTGTGCTGAGGAAAGAGAAATTTAAAAATGACTATTAAGTCAAATAAGTCCGACAAAGAAAGACAAATGCTGTACGCTCTCACTTAGATGTGAAATTTTTAAAAAATAAACTAATAGAAACCAAGGACAAATTAGTGGTTGCTAGGAGAAGGAGGTCAGTCTGGGGAAATGGGTGAAGGTTGTCAAAAAATGTAAACTTGCAGTAATAGGGTAAATAGGTCCCCACTCTTTCTTTCTTTCTCTCCAAAATCAATGAGAAGTTAAAAAGAAAAATAAAGAAAATATAACTAGTTTTTTTATAATTCTTACTTTTTCCCCACCCTGAACAATGTTCTAAATTCTGATTTAGAGATGAGAAAACAGAGGTTAAAGAGTTAAAGTGAAATTGGTGCAAACAATTTTTTTAAAGCTGGGTCTTTTTTTTTTTTATTTTTTTTTATTTTTCTGAAGTTGGAAACGGGAGGCAGTCAGACAGACTCCCGCATGCACCCGACCGGGATCCACCTGGCATGCCCACTAGGGGGCAATGCTCTGCCCATCTGGGGCGTCGCTCTGTTGCAACCAGAGCCAGTCTAGTGCCTGAGGTAGAGGCCATAGAGCCATCCTTAGCACCTGGGCCAATTTTGCTCCAAAGGAGCCTTGGCTGTGGGAGGGAAAGAGAGAGACAGAGAGGAAGGAGAGGGGGAGGGGTGGAGAAGCAGATGGGTGCTTCTCCTGTGTGCCCTGGCCGGGAATCAAACCCAGAACTCCTACACACCAGGCTGATGCTCTACCATGGAGCCAACTGGCCAGGGCCTAAGCTGGGTCTTCTTAATTTCATTCTCCTGCTCTTTCCACAGACACATAGAATTGTATCGATGGTCACAGACATTCAGGGAGCTATGACTATATACGTAGTTCTGCTATCGCCTAAGAGGTTCAGTCTTGTCAAAGACATGATTGCATCAGTTGACCAGTGTTCAAAGCTCCGGTGGACAAAAGTGTCCTTGAGAAGAACCACACTGGAACAATCAGTTGTTTCTTTCATACCTCCTACAGGAAGGTGAAACAAGCAAGTCTCCCGGAGTAAGAGTTTTGGAAAGTGGCTCGTGTGGCCCTCCAATGCCACCCTTGCTGGAGAAAAGTGTGGCAGTCCAGATCCAGGGCCAGTGTTCTAACTACTTAATCTCCATGACATACAATGGGAAGGAACAGAAAGTGATCTGGGTAAATGAAAAATCTTCAATATTCTTTAAAATCAAAGGCTTTGAAGTCAACTCTATCTGGGGTGCATGTCCCACTTCTTGACCTCAAGACTATTTATCTAACATCTCTGAGTCTCAGCTTTCCAATCTAGAAAACAGAGCTAATTTTGTTAAGATTGAGTACAGTCCAATAATGTATGTGAAGCCCCTGATATAATATCCAGCACATGCTTTAGCACATTGAAGGGAAGCTGTTCTCTTCACCCACACTTGAGCTTGATGGTTTGTTGTTATCCAACAGTCACCCCTATTTGCTCTTAAAAATTACTTTGTGAATTAATAGTAATTACGATGGTTTCATTATAAATTTCCACTGATTTTTTTTTTATATGAGTTGAATAATATAAAAAATAGAACTGGTTTTCATGTACAGAGTATTTCCCCTGGGCCAGGCACGGCTGTGAATGTTTCACGTGCACTCATCACTAGTGACGACTACAGTAATCAGAGATTGTAGCTGCTGTTATGCCCCTCCCCATCGTTTTAAAGATGAGGAAACTGGGTCTCAGAAATGTCAAGTGAATTATCTAAGATCTCAAAAAGAAAAAAATCCATAAAATGGGATTGAAAACCATAGTGGTTTGACTCAGCAAGTTGGTATTATACAGACTTATGAGTTTTTTTTAATACTTTTCCAAATAACATGGTTTTCTTTAAAATTTTCCTACAACTAGGATTTTTCCCTTAATTTAGACTTTACTTTTTGTTGTTGTTGTTTTCAAAGACTGGAGATTCCACCTCCTTAGTGCATATCAATAAGCATTGTGGAGAATACGTTGGTGACGTTCTTGTGAGGATACATTTTGTATGTCTTTCATAAGCAGGAGGAAATGGCTATATGAAAGGAGTATGGCTACCCTGCCATTTCTTTTTCTCCCTGAGAAAAGGCAGAATCCGTATTTCTTTTAGGACAACATCAGAACCTAGTGACCTTGCAGGACACGTGTTATATGTAGTCACAGGTCTCAGTAGCAGATGGCATGTGCTAAACGGTGTATGTGTGAATTAGCTCTGGGAATAACTTCTGTTCAGGGTGTAAAAGAAATTAGGAGGTGAGTCAAATTAAAACTGGGCAGCAGGCCTATGCAAAATGGTACTTCTATGCCTCCCTTTACTACTGTTCGTGTGTGTGCACTTAGCATTGAACACAGATATGTATGAACACACACACGCAGGTACAAATCATCTCTACTCATCTGTCTTATCAATCCACTCTGTCCCCCAGACAAGTCAAAACAGTTTTTCCTTAATGTTGAAGGCACTGGACTGACTAACAGACATATCTATAGGGTTTTGGTCCCATTTAAATATACCTGCCAAAAGTAAGACCTTGAGAAATTCACTTGATATCCCCCCTGTTAATACTGTACTCCCTGAAAGCACAGCAGTGTTTTCAGCCCACCCTGGAGGAGTTGGGAGTTGTGCTCTACCACCTGGAAGGTGGAGTATCGACATACATTATTTTAAATTCTTCTGCATAAAAGAGTTGTCTATTATCTTCAATTTATTTACTTATTTATTTATTTATTCAATCATTTCTTTAGATCAGTAGGAGCTTAGGAACGTGTATTTTATACTTTGGGTTGTGATCCAATACTACTTTATGGAGTTGTTGTTCAGGTTCCTCTAGCTTTGACCTTTGGAAGTTTTTCTCAGTGAGTTCCGGTAGACCCAACATTTCTCTCTCTCTCTCTCTCGCTCTCTCTCTCTCTCTCTCTCTCTCTTTTTAGATGTTGGAGATGTCTTTCCTTTCTGGCACTATAATACTTCGTTTTCATTTACTCTTTCATTAATGCTCTTTTTTTTTTTCTTTATGTAGTTACAATTTTTTGAGCTCCATTATTTTTTTCTTTCTAAAGAATTTTTTTTTTTTTTTTTTTTTGTGACAGAGACAGAGAAAAGAACAGATACGAACAGACAGTCAGGAAAGGAGAGAGATGAGAAGCATCAATCAATTCATCATTGCAGCACCTTAGTGTTCATTGACTGCTTTCTCATATGTGCCTTGACTGGAGGGCTACAGCAGAGTGAGTGACCCCTTGTTCAAGCCAGCGACTTTGGGCTCAAGCCAGTAACCTTGGGCTTCAAGCCAGCAACATTTCGCTCAAGGCAGCGACCATGGGGTCATGTCTATGATCCCACTGTTCAAGCAAGCAACCCGACGCTCAAGCTGGTGAGGCCTTGCTCAAGCTAAATGAGTCCACACTGAAGCCGGTAACCTCGGGGTTTTGAACCTGCGTCCTCTGCATCCCAGTTTGATGCTTTATCCACTGCACCACTACCTTGTCAGGCTCTGAAGAACTTTTTAAGCTTTCCTTGGAAAGCTGGTCTACTGGTTCATGAAGTCTGTTAATTTTTGCTTATTTAAGAATACCTTTTTTTAATTTTTCACTCCTGAAGGAGAATTATTAGGTATATAAATCTAACTACATGCTTTTGTTTTCTCTTTAAGCACTTTAAATATTTTACTTTACCCTTCTTGCTTGCATGATTTCTGACAAGCCAATGTCATAATTCTGATATTTGGAACTCTATGGTACTTTTATCCTCTGGTTTTTTTAAGGATTTTCTCTTTGTCTTTGATTTTCTGCAGATTGAATATTAAGATACTGTAATTTACAATTAGAAATATATATTGATATATTTTATATTTTTCTTTGTTCCCATTGCTGACACAGAGCTCCTGAAACACTTGAAATTTCTTAAGTGACAGAGTGGTAAAGGTGTCTTTTTTATGTAAATGAGGTGACTTTCGGAATATCCCTTGGTCATCTATGGATGATGGTTGCTTACCAGGGCAGACAACAGTGTAATTAGAGGGCTGGAACTTCCAATCCCAACCCCCAATCTCCAGGGAGAGAAGAGGGGCTGGAGATTGAGTTTCATCACCAAGGGCCAATCATTTAATCAATCGTGCCTATGTAATGTAGCCTCCAGAAAGATCCAAAGGAACAGGATTCAGACAGCTTCCAGGTTGATGAATACACAGTTTTGAGAAGAGTGACTTGCTCAGAGAGGGCATGGAAATCCCGTGCCCTTTCTCCGTACCTTGCTCTACACACCTCTTTTATCTTGCTATTCCTGTATTATATATATCCTTTCGAAATAAACTGGCAATCAAGTATGTAGAGTGTTTCTCTGACTTCTGTGAACTGCTCTAGCAAATTAATCAAGCCAAGGTGAAGGTCACGAGAACCTCTGATTTACAGTCAGTCAGCATAACAACCTGGAATATGAAACTGGAGTCCAAAGTCTAAGGATGAGATGTGAGAACTTTCAATCTGTAGCCAGAGAATCAAAGGCACAAGAGACAACAGGGCTTTGCAATTCACATCTTAAGTGGGTGGGGGACAATCTTCTAGGGCTGAGCTGTTATTTGTAGAATCTAATGCTATCTCAAGGTAGCAAGTGTCAAAACTGAGTTGAATTTTAGGACACCCGGATGGTATGTCCCCAGAATTGCTTGGTGGTGTGGGGGGAAAGACCATATTGGAAATGTACCAGACCACTTCATTACATATAATATATCTAGAGATGTGGGTAATTGGATATTTATTCCTCTTTATTTTCTCTGAGCTTCCTGAATTTGTAGTTTTCTGCTTCTAATTAGTTTTAAAAATTTATCAAACATTACTCCTTCAAATATTTTTTTGTATTTTATTCTACTTGTCTTTTTTTTCTGCTGATCCAATTATGCATATATTGTACCTTTTGAAATTGTTTCAGTTCGGTGAGCTGCTCTATGTTCTGTTATGGTTGTTGTTGTTATTCTTTTTTCTCTTTGCAATTCAGTTTGGAAATTTCTTCTGACCTAGTTTCAAGTTTATTGATTCTTTCTTTAGCTCTATTGAGTCTCCTAATGAGTCCATCAAAGACATCCTTCATTTATGATGCAATGTTTTTAATTTATAGCATTCTGCTCAGTTTCTTTCTTAGAGTTTTCATTTTTTTATTCCATTACCCACTTGATCTCACATGCTGTCCACTTATGTCGTCAGAACTCTTAACATATTAATTGTAGTTATTTAAAATTCCGTGTCTAATAATGCCAACATTTGTGTTCTACCTGAGCTTGATTATGATGCTTGCTTTGTCTCTTCACACTGTGTTTTCAACATGACCTTTAACTTTTTTTTTAAAAGACTAATATCTATCAGGTAAAAGAAATTGAGGTATGCAGACTTTTCACATCAAGATTTATGATAAAGTTAGGCTCTGTTTAAGGTTCTCTGCAGGTATAGTCTCTGGAAGCTTTAAATTCTTCTTTGGTCCTTTGTTTGTTTCCTTGTTTGTGTCCCCTGACATTTGGCTCCTCTGCATTCTTCCTAGAGAAAAGTCTTTGTCTTGCTGCTCCTTCTGCTGTAATCCATTGATATTATTTGGAAGCCCTGCTTGGTGGTTTTAAGGTGTGGAAAACAGGGAGTTTCCTATAATCTTCTGACTAAATCTCCACATTTTATTAAGACTATGTACAGGCTATGTGACCTTCACAAGTATCTGCGCATTGGCTCATGCCTTCCTTCCCTCCATTGCCCTATATCTCTTATTCGGAGAAACATTCCCAATAGATTTCCATGCAGCCTTGACCTCTGTTTACTAAGTTTTTCCTCCATCTTAGGAGACAAGAAGGCTACAGAGGTATGAAGTGAGAAGAATGCTTCCCTCAACTTTGACAAAACTCTCACAGAATCTTTTCTTCCTGTCGAATAGGTCTTTGTTGTGAAGAAAGCTCTGAGTGTCTTGCACAGTGATGAACCTTCCTCTCCTCTGCCAGAGCCATGTGGGACTCTTCCTCGCATCTTCACCCTGAGGACTTGATGGGGTCCTCAAGATCAGTCCAGGAATGTGTGGGGATGCCCCTAAGACCACATAAGCAGGAGTATTGCACTTTTATGCTCATCCATGCTGTCTTCAGGTACTCGTCAAAACAACCACTGATGTGTTCCTACCAGTTTATGGCTCCAGCAGCTTCTTCTCCAGGTAAGCAGAACTGGGGTATCTCTCTCTGCATATAGATCTAGTCTCTCCAGGTCTCAGGATGGAGGCTTACCCTGTAACCTCCATTCTCTGCTGATTACAAAAAAAAAAAAGGTCAATTTTCAGTTTGTCCAGGTTTATCTTGAAAGAATAAGAGCTGTTTTGTTAAACAAAGCTTTCATGGCCGAAAGCTTTTCTGAAGAAAGGGTTTATTGAGCTCAATGCTAGCCTGAAAAAGACCAGGTTGGGTGGGGGGGGGGGGGGGGTTAGGGCTGTGTGTAAAGTCTGAACCACCACCCACAGGGCGACATGGAACACATAAACACATCCATTGTCTTAGAGGTCATGGGGTTTTCCACACATACTGTTTGCTAAGGAAAGATGAAAATTGTTTTGAAAGAATTTACATTAGCTAAAAAGAAAGGGGGCTGGAAAAGATAAAGTGATCCTAGTTCTGGAATAGGTGCATAGTTTGTAAGGAACAAGTGTCTGCCACTTTGGATTGCTGGTGCTGGGGAACAGTTTGGAAAGTTCCTGCAGAAGCAAGTAGCAGAGAAGTCTGGGGATTGGTGGCACCCGGTGGTCAGCTAGCTATTCAGCTACTTTCTTTAGCTAATCACTGAAATAGCCACGAGGAAGTTAATTCAAAATTTCAACATACCGTCAGGAATGTAAGCAGTCTTTGTTGGTTTTGGCCTGCAGGTGTTAACTCATTAACCTCTCTTGCCTCTTCCTTCTACCTCCTTAGGGCTGCAGTTAACTTAATTTAGGACATCTCAGAATTTTCTCTTTGCCAGTTGACTTTTCAAGCTCTTTACCTACTGGAGTTGAAATCAGAACTCTCCTCTCATTATGATTTTAAATTGCATTTTACAGAAAGGAACTTACATATTTTTAAGGAATGTGCTGTGTTGGGTCTGTCCCCTTTTGTTGCTAATCGGCATGTAATTTCAAAGAGGTTTGACTGGTGAAAGCGTAGTTTAATTGTATGTCTGTCCCTGAGACTTAGTCTGTGCTTGATAAATCTATATTAAATGAATGATCTAAATCCAGAGAAAGAAAAGTATCTGTTATTAAAATCAAAGTCCCTGTCAGGAAAATGCAAATCCTTAGCCTCAAAAAGTTTTCAGTGGGATACTGATTCAAATACTAATAAAAAGAATGTAAATGGTTGCACTTTTTGAGCATCTCCTATGTGAAATTCACAGTGAAAGTGTTGTAACACATTAACTAATTAGTACTAATAACCCCATCATACACTTGAGAAAAGTCAAGTCCAGAGAAGTTAACTCAACTGCCCAAGATTTTACACCAGTTCATAACAAAGCCGGATTTCAATCCCAATTCTGACTTTCTTACAAACTCCGCCCTTAACCATTACCCTTTTCCAACACTTCTGCTACAAGTTGGTAGTGGCAAATGCTTACTAAAAAACCAGTGAAAGAATAATAACTGGACCAGTTAATGACTTTATTACCAAGGAACTAGATTAGAATCAGGCTGTATGTACCATGTAACAGCTCTGGTACAATTACAAAACAGCCTTCGACTTGTTGAATCTCAAGGTTTCATCTGGAAAAATATAAAGAAAATAACACTTTTTATGTTCCTATTTGGGTTAAATGTGATTTATTCCATTTAGTTGGTAGTAGTTTTCTTTTCTTTCTTATAGTGGCATAGAGAACAGATGGAAATGAGTAAGGCTGTCTGACTTCTCTTTAAATATTCCACTTTCTTATCGTTTTTCTCTGAGCTCTCTCATTTAATCTCTTGGATCGAAGGTTCATGAGACTCCAAACTCTATTCAGTTGACTAAAGGATAAAAATAAATAAAATTTTTTCATCAGCTGATCTGGAAGTAACTTACTGGCCCCCATGGCCCGTCTTTATGAGCCACACACAAAGAATTCTTTAGTAGAACGTCGTGAGCAGAACCAGTTCAAGCAGTCCTATCCTGTTTGTAACAAGATGCTGAGTTGTTTTCCGGAGACAACAGACCACAACCACAAGCCATGCAGCTTAAGCATGTGCAAAGGAGAGAAATTTGACCTCCAGCTGCACCCTGAACCTAAGTTTGTCACCCCCACCCATGAAACCAAAGGACTGGCACGTGACCGGAACCTAATGGCCTGAGCTCTTTCAGAAGTGAAGCATTTGTTGTTCAGGAAGATCCGGTGCTGAAGCCCTTTTCCGTATCCTACCAGAAACGGCCAGTTCTGAAAGCCCTCCTACGGAGCTCTGCCCTGACAGCACTTGATCCCCACGACCCTTTAAATCTTGCAGCAAACCCCAGACCAGGGATTAGATCTCTGCCTCCTGTCCCCTTGCCAGTCAGCCTCACAATAAAGCTTTTTTTTTCCTTTTCTTTTCTATAGCTAGTGCTATGCTATTGGCTTCTATGCATGGTGAACAGCAAGTCCTTACCTGGTAATAAAATCTTGACAATAGAAAGTAAACATTCTTTCCTCATTGTGGCTAGAAAAGGGTAAAGATTTTAAGGAACTCTAATAGGCAGAACAGCTGATGCTAGCTTCTGTAACAAGCAGTTCCAAAACTTTAGTAGCTTAACACAACTAATGTTTATTTCCTGCTCGCAGCACATCTCAACATGTTGGCTTAGCACGGGGGCTTTGAGAAGGAGGTTTTGACCCACAGTATTACTTAGAAACCAAGGGCTGACAGAGGAACTGAAATCTTCAGTTACCTTCAGTGCAGGGCGCCAGAGACTGACCCGAGCATTTACATCCATCCAGCTGCCGGGGAACAAGACAGAGCTGAAGATGACGCCGAATCGTCCTCATAACATCATGCAGGGCTTCACAGGCAAAACTGAGTAGGACAGGCCCCAATTAACCACAGGTAAAATTGGGAAATGTCTTTCTGCTCGTGTCCGAAAGGAAAATGAAGAAAGTTTGGTAAACTCAGAGAACTGTCTGTATCTCAAGAAACAAATGGAATAATCTCTACAAGGTACCTTGCACTGCCTGGCACATAATGAAACTTCAAATAATGGTTGCTATTACTACTACTGGCATTTTAATTTGTTAGAATATAACACACATTTATGGAATTTGGGTAATTACAGAACGGGACATTTTGTTCGCTGTCAACCCATTTGATTATAAGAAGAGCAATGCCATATTACAGTTGCTTTACATTTTATTTTTTATGAAGCAGTTACTTAGATATGATCACATTTTGTTTTCAGTTTTTCTTCTCAGTATTCTATGAAATAGGTGGATAATATTCCTATTTAAAATATGATCAAGCATTCTCAGAGAGTGGTATTATGGCCAAGATACGCCAGCTAGTGAGTGATAGAGACAGGATTCAAACCTGGGTGTTTTTTTTTTTCCTATAAAGTCAGGTTCATTTTATCACACCATCCCTCCCAAACCACTAAAATCTAGAACTGTTTTCTATTGTTGAGGGTTTGACTATGATGCCAGCAAAATGTAGGCCCTCTGTAAATTCCTAAGTTGGGTCTTTCTTGTGATCATGAAGTTCTTACTAATACATTTCTTATTTCAGGGGAATGCAAAGTTTTAAAGAAAGTAACTGCTCATTTACCTTTAAAATTTTGGCTACCATATATTAAGGAGGACTTTGAACAATTGAATCATGTCTGGAAAAGAAAATAATAATAACATGAGAAGAACTTGTAAAAAAACTTATGGTACACTGTATATATATATATAACCACAGGTAAAATTATAATTATAATATAATATAAAATATTAATAATAACTAAAAATGTAATATATATTTAGTTGAATAAAAGGGTCAAGGAAAGACCCCAACATCCCATTCAAGTAATTTGAAGGACTCCAGTTCTGCCCTCCTCACATTTACAATCATTTGTATAGCCTAGGTCTATTAATCATGTAAGGATACATTTTCCATCTTCAAATCCCCGCTACTTAGTATAGTGCCTGGCACAGACCAGACTCAGAAAATGTTGGTAGGTGGGCTAAGTATATTTTCAATGTCTAGAACAAAGCCATTTGTTAGACTTGACCGAGCTGCAAACATCGGCTTCATGTGACAAAGGCATGTTGAGCAAATGGTGCTCCATGTTAATAAGACAGATTCGCTTATTAGGTAGTGAGCTCTCCCTTTCTGAAAGTAAGTGCCTAGCCATAATTCCTGCATAAAGTGGGGAATTGCTAACGAATTTCTGCAACCCTCTCAACTCTAAGATCCTCCCAACATTGGACACAAACAGCGTCGGTTCAGGAGAGACACATGGATGGAGTGTGGAATGCGAGCCTTCCGGCGCCCACACCTGAGGAGCTCATTAACAACCTCTGACAAACTTCTCTCTAAGAAAGCAAGGACCCTTCCCGCAGATCCTCTAGAGTCTAGACTGTCTTATTATTAGCTTGTGTTCTGTCTCTGCGCCACTTCTCTTCCTCACCGCACAGCCTCATTTCCCCCAGGAAGCTGTCTAATTATTTTTTGAATGTCCCAAGTGTTTCTCTCTATATTTTCTTGGCCTTAAAGACGTCTCCTGTTCGGTCTTCTCACACTGAAACTCTGTGTGACGATATATCTTCCCATCCATTTTGAAGAAATATTCTGTAAATGTCTTGCGTTCATCCTTTGCACTGACCCTACAACTAACTGCATTCCCACATAGGTGAGAGAAAATTTTTCTCCTGATATATCTAAATTAAGGTCGATTTAAATGCATTTTCTCTGGCTGCACATCGCTGTTAATAATAATGTACAGGGTTCAAATAGCAGATGCATAACCCTTTCCAAATAGCCTCCATATGTATTATCTAATTTCCCCTCCATAATCTTGTGAATCATAATAGAGTTTTAATTAGTTCCATTTGGCAGACAAGAAAACTGAAGCGGAGAGAGGTTACATGACTAACCCAAAGTCACCCAGCTCATTACGGGAAATTTCGGAACGAGCATCACACATTATTTTTTCGGCAGATGCCTGCCACTTTGGGGGTAGCATTCTTTATATCTCCAAGGCTACCTGGTGACATGACTTGCTTCTGCTTACTCTCTTGTGAAGACTTTTCCTTTATTTTTTTCTTTCCTCTGTCATTCCTTGGTTTGGGGAACATGACATATTGACAGTGTAAGGACAGGTGAATGAAAATACATAGACGAGCATGACACCCTGAGAAAGCATCTGTACATTTCTGCCACAGAATATGGTTTCTGTGAAAATAGTTTCTCTCACATCACTAAGCGGTGGATGTAATTTTCTTCTTAGGGCTCGGGACCACGGCCTCTGACCAAGCGGGGAGAGAGAAAAATGGGCAGATCCATGAGTAGTCAGGGCCTACTGAGGAAGACGGTCCTCAGACACTCCTTACAATCAGCTCTTACCCGTGTCATGGAACTTCTCAAGCTAAAACAGGTGCCTACCCTTAGTGCACAGCTGTAATCCTGGCTGTGAGTCCCTAGAAGGAAGAGTATGCGGACACTTACACTGAGGAATGGGGTCTGACTCAAAAAACATGGACTCCTTCCGGCCCAGGGTCAGGCTCTGGGTCAGGCTGGCGGAAAATGTGTAACATGTAATCAAGAAGGCAGCTGACAAAGGCGATGGTCTCAGTAAGGACAATTCCACCGTCCGTGGAGCTGATGGAATGTCAACCTAGCCATTTGACTGGTGGCCATAAATTCTATTCATTGATGAAGCCACTAACTTTTCTACTGATTCTGTCTTGACACTTGCTTATAATGATTTCTCAAATGTCCAAATAAATTAAACCCTTTGTGAGTCCACCAACTGTGACAAAACCGTTAATTTAGTTTCTGATTCAAATCTTCTCTGTCTAGACAAGCCTATTGTTGCAAACTTGAGGTACTTTATACTCCACTTCAGACTCAACTTAAGCATATCTCTTAATTGAGCCATTTTCTCATTTGGAGAACAATCACTAGGTATCCACTGTGTGTCAAACAGAAGGCTAGGGGCTGGAGGCCTCGCCCCCCACACTCCTTATGCAAAGTGAGCACAGCACACTCCCCATTAGCTTTTGTTGTGCTGCCTGAGGTTCTGTAAGGCAAGCAGTACTTAGAAATTCAAAACAAAAATGGTTCATAGATATTCTATGTGGAAAATAAGCTTTTAGTTTATTATCTTCTTCTGCATACTCTCACATGGGATTTTCTCCTGAAATACCCATGAGGCAGAACAATGGAGGCGAGAACACAGATTAGGGACTCAGACAAGTAGTGACCTAAGTATCAAATCTGGATTGCCCCCTCACTATCCATGTAAACTCTGACAATTCTGGCTCCTGGTGCCCCAATGTCCTCCTGCGTAAAATAGATATGTAAGCCTCATTACGCAATGCTTGGTGACAGTTAAGTGTGATGATGAACAGAAACTGCATGGTACAAAGTCAGGCATATAGTAAGTGCTCAACAAACATGAAAACCTTTCCTATGACTCCTTTTTATTTTTCTGTTTTCTTCAGGTAGTCATAGCCGCTTTAATATTTATGGCACACATTCATGGTGTACTCTATTATTTCCCCTGTATTTCACATTTATAATCTTATTTCCCTCCTCAGATGGGGAATCCATAAATTTTTCCACCCAAGCATAATTTCCTTCCAATATACTTTCACATATTTATTTACCTATATGAAAGTCTGAAAAATATATGGTTGGTGGAATGGTATTGTGACATTTAAATTAAAACAAATCATATTGTGATATAAAATTGTTTTCATAATTTTTTTCTTTAATGTCATATTTTGGGAAACAATATATATTATATATATATACACACACACATACATATACACACACCTTTTAAATTATATATATATTATATATATAGTTCATTGCATAGTATAAATCTTAGCTATTTGTTTAATTTTATCCATCTGCTCTCTTATTATTAGACAATAGGCTGTACCCCTCCCTCCATTGCTAACTGTGAAAGCAGAGCAGGGTCCGATGGAAAACATAGCTTTTTGTGCACCTGTAAAAGCTTCTCTGGGACCCTTTGTACGGAGCACAACTGTTATATTTCACAGTTGGGACAAACTAATGGGGCACATGGAACATGATGTTTTTCCAAAGTGGCTTATTAGCTTGTCCCATCAGCAGTTCTTAGTGTTTCATTTTTACCTATAATCACAAGCTCGTGGGACCACTTTTGACAATTACTGCCATTCTGATTGTGTAGAATTATGTCCTGTTACTGTTGTAATTGACATTATTCTGATCAGTATTGAGGGGGAGCGTCTCTTCCAGGCAAGCAGTCTTTGCAATTTTTCCTCATGTACTATTCAAATAATTAGTCCTTTTCTTTCTTCTTTTGGGTTCCATAGACTTTCCTTGCTCTTTTGTGAAAATTCTAATTAATTGTCAGTTATTAATTTGGCCATTATCTTCTCTGAGTCTCGCCCTTCTGTTAACTTTGTCTATGCTATCTTTGTTTAAAAATTATATTAAATTTTGACATATTAAAGTACATCAATGTTTTTCTTTGAAGTTTATAATTTTGGAGGTCTTACTTTTTAAAAAAATTGTCCCTATATTAAGGTCATAAAGATATCCACCTTGCCTCACCAGGTGGTGGTGTAGTGGATAGAGCTTCAGACTGGGACATGTAGGACCCAGGTTCGAAACTCCGAGGCTGCCAGCTTGAGTGTGGGCTCAGCTGGTTTGAGCAAGCCTCACCAGCTTGAGCCCAAGGTCGCTGGCTTGAGCAAGGGGTCACTCAGTCTGCTGTAGCCTTCCACTCAAGGCACATATGAGAAAGCAATCAATGAACAACTAAGGTGCCTCAATGAAGAATTAATGCTTCTCATTTCTCTCCCTTCCTGTCTGTCTGTCCTTATTTGTCCCTCTCTCTGTCTCTCTCTTCTCTGACACACACACACACACACACACACACACAGGATGCAGGATAATGGAGCAGATGAGAACACTGATTTTTATAAGCAGAAAAATAAGGGCTCAGATTTTAGTTGTGATTCGGTCCCTCATTATTTCTGTAACCTTTGGCAAGTATGCCTCATAGGCCTCAATTTCCTCATCTGCAAAATAGCTATGAAATAGCTATAATGATCCGTGACAGCCAGTTAGGCTTCGTTCATTGATGACCGGACCCACTCTTTTGTTGTCAGGGGCCCCATCAGACTCTTTCATCATTACCTGCCCAGCGGGTACCACAGTGCCTGGTTTAGGGGAGGTTAATATTTACTTGTTGAATCATAAGGAACAGGCCCAGATTTTAGATCGCATTTCACTTATTAAGAATTTTCTTCTGATTTTTTATGTAAGTACTGATCCCAGCAAATGTGCATAAAACCTAAACTATGTAACAGGACGCCGTTCTACATCATTTCCATGCTTTTTTTTTTTCTCATAGAAAGTTTCTGGCACAGGTGCCAATCATCGCTTCATTGTACACATGAGGACACCGAGGCAAAGAGATTAGATCACTTGTGCAAGGTTTCATAGCTAGCGAATGGCAAAGCCCGTAATGTACCTGACACTTTGGCCTCCGAGGTTTTTGCTCATAATGATCGCATATGACTGCTTTTTCTTTTTAGAGTCTCAGAAACATCTACAGGAATATTGAGAGCCTGTTAATTGAGTTTGGATACCAGCTTTCTCTCCCATTAATGGTATGATCATAAACAAGTGCATTAACCTTACTAAGCCTTGGTTTTATTTCTGCAGAATAAGAAAACATATCACCCCGTTTCATATAGTTCCTGCAAGGGCTAAGGAAGATAATCCACCTGGAGCCCTCAGTACAATACCTGGCACATTAGCTTCCAATACATATTTTAATACCAGCATTATTACAACTCTATTGCATTTTATTTTTTCTATCATTGAAAGAGCTAAGTGAACTATTTCACTTTTTTTTTTGCATTTAAAAATTACAAGAACCATTCAAAATGTAGCATGATAAATTACTTTGTAGAAATTTCAGACCTGATAAATGATGTATTTCAAGAAATATTACTGTACCACTGCCTCCATTCTGATTCTGAGCACACCATAGACTATATTAGTCTCTAATATATTGATATCTGAATACGTTAACATCTAAGCAAAGGCTGCCTATCCTCTCTAAAAATCTGTAAAGGAGGGGAGTAAACTAGCTTCTTTATCTTTGTCTTTTTCTGACTGTGGCCATCTGTGAGGCTGTAAGATAGAAACGCAGATCCGGTTAGCTGGGTAAGATGTTTCAAGGGTGAAGAAGCAATGGTCTTGGACTATTTTAGCTCTGTTTTTATTGTTATTTGAGTAGATCTCAAAATCCCTCCATGCTGCCTCTTTCCCTTCTTCCCCTCAACCCGGACCAAGGTCATCTTGCCCTCTTTGGAGGCCCAAGCCTATTGCCACGGGTTTAATGGCTGAAGCAAGCCAAGAGCGAATTATTGAATGTGAAGTGTCTGTCAGCCACTAAAAGCCTCTGAATTAGTGTTCCCTGCCCCGGTTTATCAGGAGGGATACTTTTATCGAGAAATAATAGCCTATCCTTGGGAAAGGGCTGACCTGCCACTAATCTGCCCTGCCACACTAGGCCAGTGCCACCTCCGGCGACCCCCAGAGAGATGTCCTGTCTGCCTCACCCATGGCTCTCTCAGGTCCCTGGGTCACTGTCAAGTTCCTCCCCGAGTCAGAGGAGGTTTTGAAAAAAGAGGGTTAGTCTCAATTTGACAACTGATTTGTATGAAAGAACATTGATTTGTATGATAGAAGCTCCTTGACTCGCTTTTACTCTGGAATCTTGAAACTCTCTACTTCTCTTGACCACCTTCCTGTCTCCTTCACCAGCTTTATTTATGTTAAGGCCCTAGCAGCCCCTAATGCTTTCCCTGGAGGTGCCGGGGGACCCAGCTGCTCTTAGTGTTTTGTGACATTTTGACCCCTCGAGTGTGGACACTCTGCTAGTCATTCGCACTCAAACTGTGACTTCGATTAAGGGCGGAAGGGATTTTGTTTCGTGTCAAGACTTTCCAGGAATCTCTGAGACCTTTGCGGAGGGTGCTGGGTTGGGAGGAGAGCACTGATCATTTGGGGGATGGCCAGCTGTCACCTTGTTGTCTGCAGTCATGGAAAGTCCTGTAGAACTTGCTACAACAGTTAGTGGTTTCCCAGGCATTATCCTATCATTTTCTCATTCTACTCTCACCGTTCGTTTCTTGAGAAAAGCTTGGGAAGTTTTACTGTCTCCATTTTACAGACTTATAAACTGAAGCTCAGAGAGGTGCCAGGGCATGAACCCAAAACTCCAGCCACCCACATTGGTGCTCTTTATTTCTGTAGCAGGGCATACTTGACAGATTGTCTACAAGATTCTTCCTTGTGCCCCTGGAGCTGATGATCGTCTAGGCCAGGGGTCCCCAAACTATGGCCCGCGGGCTGCATGCGGCCCCCTGAGGCCATTTATCTGGCCCCCGCCGCACACCCGGAAGGGGCACCTCTTTCATTGGTGGTCAGTGAGAGGAGCATAGTTCCCATTGAAATACTGGTCAGTTTGTTGATTTAAGTTTACTTGTTCTCTATTTTAAATATTGTATTCATTCTCATTTTGTTTTTTTACTTTAAAATAAGATATGTGTAGTGTGCATAGGGATTTGTTCATAGTTTTTTTATAGTCCGGCCCTCCAAAGGTCTGAGGGACAGTGAACTGGCCCCCTGTGTAAAAAGTTTGGGGACCTCTGGTCTAGGCCATTGTGCCAATTCCTAGGAAAGCAGGAGTTGGACCTGCTAGAAGCAAATATCCTAAACTCTTCCTCTATCTTGGATACAACACTTAAGAATTAAATACTTCCTGAGGAAGACCGCAGAGCACTTTTTAATGTAAGTGTAGATGTTTCTCTAGGTAGAAGAGACAGCAAGACCAGACACGAGAAAGCGGTATTGCTGGACAAGGTGCTGAATTAGTCTGTGCAGTTGGAGAATCTCTAAAAGCCGAAGAAGCAGAGTCACCCACTCGCAGAGGCCTGCAGGGTGCCCCCTTCGCATCGGAGGCAGTGACGTAAAGGCAGCCAACTCCAAGTATTTATCTCTTGACATGTCTCCAGTGGCACGCCAACCTTTTTTGTTAGGCCAATCAGTGATGACATAGATCCTTTTCACAAGATACAGCACAGAAAGTCAGCAGGGCACTAAGAGAATCCATTCTAACTTGCTCAAAGGCTGAGAGTGAATTTCTATCTTCTGATCTGCTTTTGTTATTAATACTAATCAAACAGGTAGGGCTACTACATTTGAAAGGCTGCCAGTCTTTCCCCTTTATCAAAGAATTAGCACAGCCCACTGCATCCAGGTGCAAAGAGCTCAGCACTGGTTCAAACTCTTATTTCACAAGAACACACTGGCTAGCCAGTTTGAAATGCAGATTTGGACCCCATCTCGGAAATTCCAGTTCCATTTTTCTCTACATTTTCCACAAGTGGCCCATGCAATTTTGACACAGAGAGTTTATATTCCACATATTGAGAAGAAAACACTTCAGTATACTGACCTTGAATTCAGTAACACATTTTAGAGGGTGGGGGGAGAAGCTTGCTAAGCTTATGAAATAATATATATCATTTACCATATTTTTCACTCCATAAGATGCACTTTTCCCCAAAAAAAATTGGAGGGGAAAATGCCCATGCGTCTTATGGAGTGAAAAATACGGGACTTAGCATTTTACAAAGTATACATATTTTCTCATGTAATCGTCACACCTCACATCAATGGCATGAGTTTGGTTAAATGGACCATTTTATCTTTATATTGCTTTTCAAGCCATAACTCTCAAAAGTGAAATATTATGCCCAAAGCCACCTGACCCTTACGTACTAAAGATGAGACAAGAATGCAGGTATTCTATCTCTAAAGCCAGGCAGTGCTTCTCAAAGTGGGCTGACTGTTTAGAATCACCTGAGGAGCTTTTAAAATATGCTCTGTTCTCGGGCTCACACCGGACCAGAGTAATTGAATGAAGAACCTGTTTCACTCAAGCTTTGGTGTTTTCTAAAAAGCCTTCTCCAAATGATTTTAAAACAGAGGTGAAAAGCCATACGTTTAGGGAGACAACGCGACCCATGTAGGGAATGTGTCTCATTTTCAGAAGCAGGGATCGTATCGCCCCAGGAGGAGAGAGCAGATGGACAGACCTCAGTTCTGGCTAAGGCCCCTCAGAATGGAAGGACTTTGAGCTCTGGGGACAAGATGGCTTCTTTTTTGCAAACCTGATTAGCTGTAATTATTGCAGCTGCTTCTCTGACTCAGAGAACTCTGCCAGTGATTACCAGTGGGTCCCCTCTTTCCTGGGCCCCCCTCTCTGTACCTGTAAGATGACCCCTGCAGAGGACAAGCTAGAGGGGCCTTTGTCTCTTCACTTCTTGGGAAACTAGAGCATCAGAGGCATTTCTATCCCATGCCCTCTCTTCCAACCTTGTAGGAACAGAGTCACTGTGGCAAAAGGTCCATGCACCAGCAAGCTGCGCTCTTACCTTTTCTCTATACTCATCTGTCCTTCCCAACTATTGAAATGGTATGTGCTAATCATTTTTAAAATACAAACAATTCTGACAAAAAATTGGAATTAAAGTAAAATTTGTTCCCCAGAATTCATACTTTTATCATTATTATGGACAGCCTTTTAGATTTCTCTCTCACTGTGTGTGCAACAAAATTCAGGTCAGGTGACAAAAAACTTTGATCATATCAAAGCCATGTTTGCCCTTTAACCATTGCTCAATAAACAGTTGTTGCGTTCATTAATATACACACATACTTACTGGTAACCTTTGTCTCCGGTTATCAAAAATTCTTAAACACCTTTCCCTGCATTTACATATATGTTTACACTATTCTTTAATAATTAAAAAAAACCTTTATAAATCCATAGAATTGATTTGCCATGGTTTATTAAACTAATTTCTTATCTGAATGGTATTTAGGCTGCTCCTAGTTTGTCAATATTTCAATCTCTCTCTCTCTCTCTTACTTTTATGCAGACTGTTCGTTATAATTTATTTCTATAGCAAGGTCATTGCATTAAAGGGTCTGCACATTTTTAGTTTGATCTAGGTTGCCAAGCGGCCCTTCAGAAATGGTGCCCCTTGTCAATGCCCCCCATATGCACGGGCTTTTAAACACTTTCTGGTCTGTCACGTATCACAGCAAGGACACCCGATGGAATAGGGCATAAGTGGATGTTAAAAGCCATGTCTTCCTCTCCATTTGTCCTTTCACGACAACGGTCCAGAGAGGTTCCACAGGAAGCTATCTTTTCTTTAAGATCCAGCTAGTGGCCACAGCCTTGAGAATAAGAAAAGTAAAACTTTAAGCATTTGGAACATGATGCTTTAAAAAAAAATTACTTCCACTTCTCTGAACCGTCCTTAATTGAGTGTATGGATGAAGGAAAAGGGAGCAGTGACCGGGAGATGAGGACAGTGCATTTTTTCGTGAAAGTCATATTCAATTAGTATGCACATTAGATGATGGCTTGCATTTGTAATGGAAGGAAAAGGAATCTACCAAATAGCTGTTTGACTTTGAACAGCATACTTAAGTTTGGAAACAATTCTCACATGATGCAGCAAGGGTCTCAGGGCAGCGTTAGTACGAAAATCTTCTGTAAGGAAGCTCTCTGGCCTCTTTGTCTTCGGGCCTTGTGGTAGAGAGTTAGAGCATTAACTTCTGTAGGACAATGATGTGAGCTCAGATGCCTTCCATAGCTCTTTCTGTTAAGATCAAGTCATTTAATTCTTCAGATCTCTTTTTTTTTCCCAGAACAGTGAAGGAGTAATAATATAAACCTCAAAAGTTTGTTTCAGAGTTTTAACTAGTTGAGACACATAAAGCCCAAAAAGAGTGTTGAGCAAACTCTGAAGCTGTCAGTAAACGGGAGGCACCATAACTCGTGTTCAAGGACAGTGCCCCGGAAGTTAGATGGGCTGAGTGGGAGTCAGAGTTTTATCACTTACCAGAGGTGTGGTCTCCTGCACGTCACTTTGTTGAGAATCAAGAAGAGTCAAAGAAAACTCTGAATCCTTATTTTTTCTCTCTGTTAACTGGCCTGAATAGAGCATGCTTTATTCACTTCGAGATACCGCATGGAGGAGGCTCAGAACTGAAATACAGAAAATGTGCAAAAGTCTATTGACCTGTCAACCTCCAGGGCATGTGAAGGATTTAGAATTTCACTTCCTATATAACTATTATGGTTTCTCCCAGCTGTATAATTCCAGGATTCCCGGGTTTGAAGATACAACAAGAGGATGGAAGGTCTAGGCTCACCTGTGTTGTGTGTTTGTGGGCCCGTACACATCAGGGAGAGTGAGGGGGCTAGCAGTGTGTTGTGGCTACAGATGGGACTAACTCTAGGAACCCGTCACTTACTAGCTGCATAAATGTAGACAATCATCTAACCTTATTCAGTCTAAGTTTCTACATCTGAATAAAACTGGATCATAGCAAATGAATTCATGCTTCTGTGTAAAGCTGTCATGATCATGAGCACTAAGCAAGCACGAAAAAGGTACCATTTATTGAGCACAAATTATTTGCCAGACACACAGTTAAGCACTTGCGTAGTTTCTCACTTAATAACTCACAACACTCCATGAGGCAGGTTGTATTTCACATTTTTCAGATGAGAACAGTGAGGCTGACAGAAGAGAAATGAGTTGTGTCAATTCATAGAGCTGGTGAGCAGACATAGGATGAGACTAGTCCCAGGTAAATCTCATATACAAGTTGGGAATCTCAGCTACTGTATTTCTACATAATGTTCTAAACGCAACTAACTTCTCCTTTAACCATTCACTTTCAAAGCAAAGCCTATTTCAGAATGCCTTTAACTATGTTCTTTCCCCATGTTACAGACAGTATAATTTATGTGTAGATATAGGTATGTGTGTGTGTACACATACACACAGACACACATACTTGACAAGCCTAAGCATAGATAATTGCAGGGAACAAATAACAATGTCCTGTGACTCTAATATTAGGACATAATGTGCAGTATCTAGAAGTGGGTTAGTCACAACAAGCATTGTCAGACTACAAAAGAAACAAGATGACAAAACAAGGTCTATGGAATTGCTTTAGATGATAAAGATAATAATTCAATTGAAGAAGTTTTTTACTGAGGGCCTTGCTTAATTAACATAGATTTTCTATAAATATATGTTTATTAAATGACTAGATTATATTATCTTGGGGCACATAGAAAACTACCATGCTTAAGGGCAGAAAAACTACTGAAATAATCCCTTAAAAGGATTTGTGATATTTTGGTGACATTCAGAATCTTTAATCTCACTTGTTCTTCCTCCTAATAATCATTGTACTTCCATGCAATACAACTAGTGCTCGACTTACGATTGGTTCCAACAGACCAGTCGTAACACGATTTGGTCGTAAGTTGAGTAGGCTATATGTACAGTACTGTGAAATGATGTTATAAAAATCTTTAAGTCAAAGACCAACAATTTCCTCTTGGTAGATATCTTGGGAGGAGTTTGATGAAAAATATCCAAGACACAAAACACAAATTGCTGTACCGAGTCTGGGATAACAGTTGAAATGGTGCACGCGGGGATGTTAGTGCTACCGGAAGCTGGTCCACACTGTTGTATGCCCAGCTGGGCAATGCTTGCACTGCCAGATGCGGAGCAGTCGTGACTAACAATTGTGGTCGTAAAGTTGAATGACCGTAAGTTGCATAGGTCGTAAGTGATCTATACCTGTAAAAGGTAACTAATGGTTGGAGAGATAGGCAGAGGAGAGAAGTGCACTCATGGGCCTTGAACATGAGAGAGAAAGTAAATTTGAATAAGGAAAAAAAAATCAATACCCCAAATTTTGAAAGTATTTAAGTGGATTTTAGGCGAGAAAAACAAAATAAGTTTACTAAAATATCCCAAGGTTGATTAACATGTAATTAAGCCTTCAAAGTCATGGAAACATCGATTTATTCAAACTCTGTTCTTGCAGGGCCCTTGAGGACCCTTGAGTAACAGCTTTTAGGATTGTAGAATGCTACAGCTGGGTGCCAGATTTAAAGGTAAGCTAACATGCCCACCCATGTGTAAGATGAAAAAATAAAAGAATAAATAAGCTTCTAAGGGCTTTTTCCACCAGGCAATAGAAAAATATGAGTTGATCAATATCTACCACTGTTTCAATATCGTATTTGATTAAAGGGGACTACACTTTGACAGGAGCTGAACACCACCACCAAGAACAAAAAGCATAAAACAGCTTTACTTTCCCTCCATAGCCCGCTTAAGTACAATACGTGAACATATATCTTCCCTGCTGCTTGTGTGTAATTTGGAGCAGGTACCACATTTTCCCTCCATCTTTTTAGAAAATAAAGTAGTCCTTTGGTAATTTTCAGTTGTAGAAATAATCTTGTTTCTGTGATGAAAACCTAGAGCTCAGTGCAATAATCCCAAAGCTGCCAACTCTTAGCTAATAGAGAGTTTGTTACCCTGCAGCTTGATACAGTCTTTATCACAGATGTCTGTAGTGGGACAGGGGACTGTGGTCAACTAAATCCTTTTCCTTGATCTCCTTTACCCCTTGAAGGCCTTGGTTTTGGCTCTGCTAAGGTGGGTCTCGGGGAAGGAGGACTTATGGTGAAAGCATAGACTTCGGTGGCCAGAACTAGTGTCATCTGCACTTGCGTGATACCGAAAGCTGTGTTTTTCTTACATGAGGACTTTCAAGACCTCTAATAGAAACTTCCTTCTACAGTTGACCCATAGTTTGGGGTTGGAGGAAATCATACACATTCAAATATTTCTTCCATAAAGTTATCCTCCATGCTCTCTACATCCTTGTAGAGGCAGAAGTTGGTAACACTAGCCGGCAAAACTGGGTTCTCAATCCTACAGCATTCCTTGTAAATGGTCTACTCTCTCTCTTTAAAAATGTGTGGATTCTGGGTATCTGTAGACATTTTTTCGATCCTTGGCATTTTAGATGAAATTGAGAAAAGGTAAAATTTTAAAAGCTACTAATAAGAATGACCTTTTGTGTTGTGTTTTAAAGATCTATTAGAGTCTATTGTGAGACTTGCAAATAAGTTTTAAGGAAAACATTTAAGTCATCACTCTACTTTCTGACTTAATAGTTATAGACTCGGTGCTTCTTACTTTTTAGAGTTTAGGTGTCTCTTTTGAAAGAAAGTGATCCAAACTATTGAACCTAAACTCTGGTGAAGCAAACATGAGCACTGATATCATAAAACATTTGAGGGATATAGTATGTAGCACAATGACAAACCACGGTCCATCCATAGACCCTGTGCAGAGTCTAGACCCTGAATTATTTGCTTTTCTTTTCTCTCAGCCTCCCCTCTCCCATCCTTCCTACTTCCTCAGCCCTTCCTTCCATCTTTACTTTCTTTGTAACTTAGTTCAAGAGCCATTAGTTGGGGCCATGCAAGCAAGATATTTGTATGAGATAACACTGGTGACCAAGAAGAAAACAATAGCCCAGGTGAGAAAGGTGGCCACACAAGGCAGTGTTCCAGTGGGTTTGAAATTGATGAAATAAGTAAATATAATGAGCATAATGGGAGTGAAGTTTCTCTTGCTGGAAAAGGGAGTTACAAATATGGGAAAGAAAGAACTGTAATATATCCTATGTAATTGGATTAGAAATTTTGAAATCAGTATAAGTGCACTATATTAGTTGTCTGTTGTTGCTGTGACCAATTACCACAATATTAGTGGCTTAAAAACATCCAAATTTGTTACCTTACATGTCTGTAAGTCAGAAGTCCAACATGGTTCTCAAAGGGTAAAAATTAAAATGTTGATAGGACTAGATTCCTTTCTAGAGGCTCTAGGGGAGAATTTCTTCTCCTGGATTTCCCAGTTTCTAGAGGTCATCCACCTTCCTTGGCCCCTTTATTTCATCACCAAAGCCAACATCTGTGGTCAGGTCTGTATGTTGTATCACTCTGACCTTTTATAATCACATCTGATTTTCTTCTTCTGTCCCCCTCCCCATTTTTAAGGATTCTTGTTACTCCACTGGGCCCACTGGGATAATCCAGGTTAAGGTCCTTATTTTAAAGCCAGTTAAAGGCCCCAGAGGTGTGGATATACATACATGTGTGTGTGTGTGTGTGTGTGTACATATGTGTGTGTGTGTGTAAAGGAGCATTTTCTCCCTACCACCTTCATGATGTTCAATATATAGAGATATAGATAGATGAAAGAAAGAAAGAAAGAAAGAAAGAAAGAAAGAAAGAAAGAAAGAAAGAAAGAGGTGTAGGTAGAGGTAAATGTTTACATACACTTCTTAGTTGTATCCATTGAGAGAGTCTGGGCACAGCAATACCCCACATCTCCTAGGGTTATGCTCTTTGGAAGGCAGGCTTTGGGGCAGAGCATTTAGGAAGGGGTGATTTGGAAAATCACACTTATGGAAGAAAGGAAAGAGAAGCAGGATTGGGGAAAGAGGAAAGTTAAGTTGGTACACAGATCCAATGAAGACCTTGGCTGACCCTGCAATAAACTCTGGAACTGGGATGGCAATACAGAGTCGTCCTAATTTGGAGCAAGGAGGCAAAACCTGCAATAATAAAACACTTATTGTGGAGGGTACCTCAGGCAGGTAGATTTCTTAGCTGAAGTGATCCCTGAAAGTGTTTGATAGCCAAGAACTATCTGGGACAGCACTCTCGGAGTGGCTGGATCCTCTGTGGCGTATCACATCATCCAGCGAAGTCAACACCAAATCTGGGTTTCAAAATACTGTTCTTTAATAAAAGGAACAAGGGATCTTTCAAAAATTGATTGATTCCTAATCTGGGGCAAGAGACGTACAAGAGAAGCCTAGAACATCTTGTTGTGCCAATAGTCCAGTAGGACTCAGAGAATCATGAAAACATTCAAAAAATAATGGAGAATCCATCTTTGAGGAGATGCTACTAGCCAAATTTAAGGTAATTTAAATAAAAATAACGTTAAATTATAACACTGTGAATAAAACAGAAATCCGTAAGTTTATATTGATGTAATTGAAATGAGTAAACAAATGGGAGGAAGAAAAAGCATCTCATTATAGTAAATGCCAAGTAATAAATATCAAACAAATGACGGAATTTTTAAAAACACTATTTCAGCCATCAATGTAATAATTAAATCAGGCAAATAAAAAATAAAGAGATGCTAAAACTAGTGGGTAAATGTATGAGGATAAATGCGATGTTTATACATCTTAAAATATCTCCCCACAAAGTACTTATTTACTTCAAAGAGAAAACGAAGAACTCCGTAAAAAAGAAACTTGGCAGAAGCCACCTTAATCAAGAGATTAACATCGCCAGTAATGCTTCAAATTGAAACTGTGTACCACTCAGAGGGATGCAATAAAAAGAACACATTGTTTCTGTCATATTTCTGTCCCCCAAAATGTGTAATTTGAATCTAATTATGAGAAGAGATCTGACGAATCCAAATTGAGGGACATTTTTGAAAAACATTTTATTAAATTAGGCTTTAATCTTCAAAAGTATTGAGGTTATGAAAGTCAAGGGAAGACTGATGAGTTGTTCCAAATTGAAGGAGACTAAAGGGACCTGAGGACTAAATGTTACACGTGATCCTAGATTGATTTTTTTTCCTTTTTGTCCTTTTTTTTTTTTTGCTACAAAGAGTATCGCTGGGGCAATGGCCAGGATTCAAATGTGTTCTGTGGCTTAGACAGCAGGGAATAGATAGTGTCAGTGGTAATTTCCTGATTTTTATAGCCATGCCATGAATATGTAGGATAACGCCAGGTTGGTAGAAAATGTGCTCAAGTCCTCAGGGGTAATGAGACAACATGTATACGACTTATTCTCAGATGAGTCAGTGGGGGGTGGGGAGCGGAGCTCATTGTCCTACAATTTCTCTATAATTTTGAAAGCATTTCAAAATCAAAAGTAGCAACAACAACAAAATCACTGTCTTAAATATTTCCAAACAAATAAGAAGCAGTCATTTCTGACATCTTTTGGAGAGATCATTATCAATGTTAACATCCTCATATAAAGAATTGAGAAACGGAGTGGAAAAGAAGGTCAGTAATTTTGAACTAAAGTCACACAGCTAGTTCTTGACAGGCCAGGAATTACAACCCTAATTACTAATACCTTCAAAAAGATCTCTTCTCTGTCAGACACTACCCAGTTTAAAAATAAGAGAAGAGGAAAAAAAAGTGAAAAAAAAATATTTTCTCTACTATTTAACCTGATATTCCATTTGATTACTCTGTGATGGCTTTCTGAGTAAGTTCAAGTACAATGATAAGGAAAGCGTGGGTGAAATGTGAAAGTATTTAGTAACAGTGTTTGATTCATGCATCACCCTTATCCCCCATGCTATAGATGGAAGGGTAATTACAGCCCATTACCAAATGACTTGCAGTTATCCCTTGATCTTGTAGTTAATACAGTGAAACTTCATTTGCATAAATGTTATTAGCATATTTTACACCACATTCTGATATTTTACAGGAGTGACTGAAGCCAAAGTTAACAGATACCAACTTGGAATATTTTCTTTCTTTCTTCTTCCAACCATTCCTAGGCCAAGTTTAACTTTCAGACCTGGTAGCAGATTTGAATGAGAAAGGTGCTATAGCAAAATAAGGGAGTGTAAGCAGCTAACCTCTGAACTTTCTGAGGTTAGAAAGAGACTTTTATTGATCTCTGTATTCACAAAACCCAGCATTGTACTTGGCAGGTATTTGATGCATTCATTATACTTGCTATCTTCACCTGGAAAATCACATTGACATCTCAAGTTTTATCTGTCTCATATTAACTTATTACTTTAATGACTCCAAAACCTTCTCTTCTTTGTAAGGGCACCATCATCAACCCATATACTCGAGCCCAAATCCTGGTAATCATCCTCAAAAGTATCATTTCTCTCTACCAACCACCTCTTGCCATATCTGATCAATCCAGACTCCTGAGTATCTCTCAGTTCCATCCCTTCTCCCCAGGTCCCCATATTCCAGCTTAGTCTGTGCTACCATCATTTCACACATGAACAATCTTAATAATATTCCAGCCAGTTTCCCTACGTATCTGTTTGCTTCCATACAGTTCTTCTGCTCTAGGTCATCCATAGCTTGAATTCCTTTTTATCTCTTCTTAATATCCCTTAGGTAAATATGAACTTTAACCATTCCCCACATGATATATGGTGCCAGCTCATTACTCCGACTTATACTTCTCTCCTCCTTGTCATCATCACCCTTGCTGCACTTGGTTAGTATAAATATTTTGAGGTCCTCCGTGTGGTGTCTGTGCTTCCTGCAGTCCCTATGCATTAATTCATACAGGTGGCTCTTATTTATCCTTCAAATGCAGGTGATCAATGACTTAGCATTACCCAGCAACCTTAGGTCATCCCTCATATTTTTTTCTTAATGAAAACTGATCTTATTTCTCTAGAACATATGGCAACTATAATTAATTAATTATGCAATTTATGCCTGTCTTATACTTTGAAAGAAAGAAATTATATGTTCACTACTTATTCCTAGTGTCTAGAAGAGTTCTGGGCCAAGGAGGTTCAATAACAATTTATATAATGAATGGATGAATGGACTAAACATCACAGATGTAGTCATCCAAAGATGGAGGTTCTGGCCCTAAATGTGTCTCTAATTTTCTGAAACACATTGAGAAATCATTCCTCCATCATTTAATGAGATCATTTATATGATGGTACTGGGGTATCATCATGGAATTTGAGATCTAGAAAGGCAGGTGACAATGTAAGAAGAAAGCCTTCCTCTGTATATATTCTTACATATCTGATTCTATAACCCACACACTCCCTTTTATTTTCAGCTACAGTAGATGAGCTGTTCATGTTCATACTTTAGGCCAGCCCTTTCCGTAGCACCCACTCAAGGACATCACTTCTTTATTGTCAAGTTTTCCTCAAATTATCCAGAATCCAACTACATCTTTCCACTTGGATCAACACTACCCAATGGTCTCCTCATTGATCACCACAATCCCACAATTCCAATAAGGAAAGACTGATAATTTGGGCACAAATAGACCTAAGAAAAATTTTCTGTTGTCAAAAAAAATATCTTAAAGCAAATGAAAAGATTAGAGATGGGTGCAGATGGAGGTGGGCAAAGGGGGAATAAACGGGGACAGATAGAGACTTTGTTTTGGGTGATAGGCTTGCAACGCAGTGTGCAGACAATGTTTTGTTTTTTTTTTTTATTTGAACAGTTGAAACCTGCATGGTTTTGTGAACCAATGTCACCAAAAAAAATTTTTTTTCAGTAAAGAAACACTAGAAAAAATTGGAAGAAGGTATTTATAATACATATAGGTAAAGAAGGATTAGTACCAAGAACATATAAATAGCTTCCATAATTTATTAACCAGAAGATAAACCCAATAGAAAAAAAAAAGGGCAAGAGATATAAGCAGAAATTTCACAGAAGAATAAATAAATATGACCAATAAATGTATGAAGGGATTTTCAAGGTAATTTCTAGGTTGGGTCTGGTCAGAGCTTTTTTTAAATTAACACAGTCATTGGAAATATTCCAATGGCGGCTGCTGTTTTGCTAGGGTCCTTGAGTGACTATGATTAGTATAGCAGATAGCCCCACCCCGTCACCAGCTCAAAATGAACCCAAGAGCCTAATATAATTCACCTCTATTTACTTAAGTCACTGATAATTTGTGGTTGCTTGCTAATGCAGAATGACTCAGCACATGTCCAATGATAGTAAGAGGGAAAAAAGCAGAATTAATGGACCATGAGTAATAAAATTGGTGAATTTGAAATACAAACAAAATATCTGATGCATTATTAGGTAGAAAAGGTACTAAAAGTAAGCATTTGTTGTCACAGAAGAACTCCACAATAATAAATGTGATTGGGAACCCTTTGGAATAAACAAGATTATATAGATATCCATAAGCAATGTGTTCTGGGATAAGAAAGGGTAAGAGCAAAGGCCCTGAGGCCAGAACAAGATCAGCCTATGTGAGCAAGAGCAAGAATGCTAGTGTGGCTGGGGAAAGCCTGAGCTGAAGTCACGCAGGCAGTCTGTGGTAGTCAGAGAAAGCCTTAAAGGGCCATATTAAGGATTTTGGATTTAGTTATGAATAAGTTGAGAAAGCGTTAAAAATTTTTAAGTCACTTTTATCTGAGTTATCTTTTAAATAGTATCACTAAGTCTGCTTTGTTGAAATTAGACATTGGGGTCAAGGTGGAATCATGGGAAAGAGGAAGCTATTGGGTAGTGGTGGTCAAAATGGGGGGAAATCGTTGGATTCTGGACTTCTTTAGTAAATCATTCCCCCCTTCCAGAGGGTCTACACCCTAGCTACAAATAAAGAACATGTAGGATGCTTTTAAAAATACAGTTTTGAATGTATAAGCAGTGACAGAGATGTCCAATTTATCTTTTCCTAAATAAATAACTTCATTTAGCTCAACTGAAAAACAGTCTCTCTTTTCTCCACTGATCTAACTTGCTAAAAACACAATAACATTTTCTAGGTTTGTACAGTGTAAACTTGCAAAAAAACAAGAGATGCAGCTAACCTTTAGAGCCAAGTGAACTCATCCATTAGCCAAATATGGCCCAGGAATACCCCTTAACTGAATCCATTGTATCAGCACTTCTTCACACTTCAGAAAGGGAGATGATTATTAGAAGGATGGAGGCAACAAGCCTGAGGAAAGAGGCAATGAGGAACCTTCCTCCTGGCAGTGATGCTGCAGAACCAACAACCTTGGCACTGCTGTTCCCAGTTCATTTCCATTCTCTCCCTTTGGCTAAGCTGAGACTATGTGAGCTAATACTTTTATATCCGTATTGGGTGTAGGTCATTGTCAGGGGAGGAAGAAGAAAAGAAAATGAAAATGAGAAAGAAAAAAAGAAAGAGTATAAGGCTTGATCCTGTGTAGGATTATTTGAGAGGATTTTTTTTTTCCTTCTTCATTTCCCAGATTGCGGGAACCTTCAAAGCGCTTTCCCGTGATTCGAACTTTTCTTGCTCCTATCGTTCTCTTTCTGATTAAAATGTCCTACCTTGCTTTTCTCATCCTCTTTAGAGCAACCTGACAAATTAGTCCATGCTAATGTGTTAGTAGTTACAGCTGTCAGGCCTCATAGTGAACATTGGACAGGCCTTTGACTGGGAGCCAGGAGACCTAAGCTTTCTGTTCTAACTCAAGACCAAAGTTAGGACTCATGCTAGTCAGGTCATCAGATCTCTCTGAGCCTTAGTTTGCTCATGACTTTAAATGGGAATAATATTCTTCACTATTTCTATGAACACTAAATGAAATAATAGCTGATGTTAAATTGTTTTATACTCTGCAGAAGACTTCCAGAGGGTCTACACCCTAGCTACAAATAAAGAACATGTAGGATGCTTTTAAAAATACAGTTTTGAGCTTTACCCAGACATTCTCTACAAACGGTTATGTGGCAACTCATATTTTTAAAAACAAACCTCCCAGAGCTGTGTAGTGCCTGACAAATTTATTGTTTTCAAAAGAATTTTAAAAACGTGTATCATAAAGGCTGGAGAAATGAGAATACTGTACTTGAAGATAATTGCGTGGACTTTTGTTTCTTCTCCAGCAGATATCTTTATAAGGAACTCTTGAGTTCAGGGCAGCCTGTTTTATATCTCAGGAGTGACACTCCTCGGCCTGCTGTCATTCGATGGGGTCATTCTGGGAGTCCTGAAGGCTTATCTGGAGACCCAGGCTGAAAGCATCTGGTTGTCCTGAGTAGAGGGCAGAGTCACGCGATTGATGTTGTCTTTTATAGTGTTCCCAGCCATGAGACAAGCTGTAAGGCTTTTAATGGACTTAAAAGCTTGGCTCTGATAAAGTACCACTTAACACAAATTAACAGGACAGATGAATGATCTCAGAGGAACAGCCTCTTCACTTGGCTTTTGATAGACTCAGACGTTAAGAAACATGAACAAGGAACAGCAAGGGGGAGAGGTCAGTGGAGATAAGACTCAAATCCAGTGGCTCCTGTTTTAACTTGTCTCTCTCATAATAATTTACAATCATTCACTCAACAAACACTCACTGAGACTCTAATCTAATCAAGGCATGCTTTTTTTACAACTGAGAACTTATTTCTTGTCCTCAAGTTGCTTAGAAGCTTGTTGAGGAGATGAGACATATACATACATACTTTTAACCAACCAAAAGAAGTGACAAATATTGTGAAAGTGTTGTTATGTGAAAGATCACAGCCATTTTAATGGGTGAAAATTGAAAAATATAACCAGAAAGTAGGAATTTGAGCTCTTCTTTCATGGAGTAGTAAGTTTTATATAACTCCCAAATCTGGCTCAAGCAAAAAGCAAGGTATATTTTAATGCAGAGGTAAAGAAATATACTCCTTAGGGCAGGGAGAAGAGAAACGTCACTGCAGTTCTAATATAGGAGGTGATGGGGATCGTGATGGTGGTGATGGTGGTGGTGGTGGTGATAGTGGTGATGGTGGTGGTGGTGGTGATGGTGGTGATGGTGGTGGTGGTGGTGATGGTGGTGGTGGTGATGGTGATGGTGGTGGTGATGATGGTGGTGATGGTGGTGGTGATGGTGATAATGGTGGTGGTGATGGTGGTAATGGAGTGGTGGTGGTGGTGGTAATGGTGGTGGTAATGGTGGTGGTGATGGTGGTGGTGGTGGTGATGGTGGTGGTGGTGGTGATGGTGATGGTGATGGTGGTGATGGTGGTGGTGGTGATGGTGGTGGTGGTGGTGATGATAATGGTGGTGGTGGTGATGGTGGTGGTGTTGATGGTGGTGATGGTGGTGGTGATGGTGGTGATGGTGGTGATGGTGGTTGTGATGGTGGTGGTGATGGTGGTGATGGTGGTGATGATGGTGGTGATGATGGTGGTGGTGGTTGTGGTGGTGATGGTGATGGTGATGGTGGTCGTGGTGTTGGTGATGGTGATGGTGGTGGTGGTGATGGTGATGGTGATGGTGGTGGTGGTGGCAAAGGGATGGAAAAATCTGAAGAAAAATCAGAAAGATTTTTAAAGAAAGAAAGGTATGTGATTTAATCTGGACTCAGGAATAGGAGTGAGGTAAAAGCAGAAATGATTTATTCATTTTTTTGATGTTGAGAACAAGGGAAGAAAAATTAGAGATGAAGAAAAGATAGGTTACATTGGTATCACTGCAATTTTTTATAGTACAGACTTTACGGTTTGAAGAAAGATTTTTTAATCTCAAGTATACCTAAATAAGCAATTTTTATTTGCCTTTTCTTATCTGCATGATACAGAAGTCTTTGTTTTTGTTTTTTTTAAAAGCAAGTAATACATGACTTTAACAAATTTGTCTCTTTGAGAAAAATCTCCTGCTCTCTTCCACTATCATGGAGTTGGGTGACTAAAGCAGAATAATATCTCTCTCTTTATCAGTCTCTAAATAACTTTCTCAAAGTGGCCCAAGGTAGGCATCTGAGCCAATGGGAAGCATTGGCATGAGCAATGGTGACCTGGTGATGGAAGTTGGAGGAAGGTTTCCCCAGCATGGCAGTGAGGCTGGGAGGAGTGAAGACTATGAATGGCTGACTGTGGTACAGGTGCTAGGGCAGCCATGTAGCTTTACAGTTGCATTGGCAGAAAGGAATATCAAAAAAAATAAATAAATGCAGTTAAGGAGAGCAAGGGAAGCCACTGGACAGTCGAGAGTTGTAGACTTGAGCAGTTTGGATGGACTTTAGAGATTACCTAGTTCCAGCTCCCAGCATTGATGACTCTCAGCACCAAAGGTTAAATGACAAACTTAAAATCACAGAGTCAGTTAACCATAAAACTGTAAATCAGGACCCAGGGCTATAGTCTCCGGGTCGAGTATTCCTTCTATTCTGGGTTCTAGGAGAAGCATAAGATGAAGGAAAACATGACCTTTCCTGGAGACACAGACTGTCAGGGTCAGCTTCATGGGCACGTGACCTGGGCAGGTGCATAGGATTCCACACATGGAAGGCTCCCATGCTTGGTTTAAGGCTCCATTGATATTGTCTTGAAAGTCTTCATTATTTTGAAACAAGGTGCCTCATAGTTTGATTTTGTTTGGAATTCTGCAAACAGTATGCAATATGGTACTGGCCTTGAATATGGGCACCTTGCCCCTGCAGGTTAGGGAAGTGGGAGGTGGCAAGGCTGAGGCTCAACTGTCACTTAGAAAAGTCTTGTCCAATTCTTCAAGGTCTTGAACAGGCATTCATGGCTTAGTGTTGCGTTTTCTAAGCTTTGAGCTGGGATGCCAAGGGAGAGTGAGATTCTGCTGAGTGGTTTTATACAGAGTCGTTTAACTTTCTGAGCCTGAGATTTTGTTGGTTTTGTTGTTTGTTTTTGTTGTTCTGTGAAAGGGAGAATTAACAGCAACAAAAAATATCTTCACTGGTTGCAATAAGAATTTAGAAAGAAAATATCTCGTATTGAAAATTATTGTTGAAGGCAACTCATTGCTAACATCTCTGTGGCACTATGAACTTGGCACATAATAAAATCAGGATTTAGTGTTAAAGAAATATGAGTTCATATTCAGTTTCGTGGCCTGTGACCCTGGATTAGTGACCTCAGCAGTCTGAGTCTTATTTAGTTAACTCATCTGTAAAAGTGAGGTCACAACATACTACCAGCAAGGTTATTTCAGAAATTAAAATGGGATAGGAAATGCAAAGTGCTTGGCATGGCCCTAACACATAGTAAAAGTGAGAACAAACTGACACATTTGATTTTGATTTATCTCCTCAGTACTGGAATCCAGAACCCCTTCATCCAGGATGCTTCCTCCTGAGCTCCGAAAGGATTCTCTGGCTTTCGAGGAAAAACAGTAAGCTTTTGGAGTGCAAGGTGGTGAGAGGAAGGAGCCATTTGTTTCCACCAAATGGGAATCATTCTCTTTTTTGGATTCAGGATTTTGCCCAGCAAGACCTGCTATGCATATTCACAGCATCCAACAGCCTGTTCTGTCATGCCCAAAAGATGAATTATTGTACAGTCCCCTGACATTTTACTCACAAGCTGTCCATTCCTATAAGAAAACCTCATTGGGATTGTGGCAGGAGGTAGGGGGGAATGTTTAGGATTGGAGTGGGGCTGGGCTGAAAACAGATGGTGGTTTGGCAGAATGATTACACACTAGCTATCTGTTTCAATGAACTGGCCACCCAGCAGTAAAATACTGCAATAGCGAGTCCCAGTCTTCTTTGGCAGCAAGTGCAGTCTTATTTACCAAGTATGTTTTCTTGTGGTAAAGCCATGCATTTTCCCTTTGTCATACTCTACCCATTTGAACGTCACAAGGTATAGAATCATAAGGAGAGAGAGCAGATGCTTAGAAAGCAAGTAGAAACAGATTAATCAGTTCCTTCCAAGGCTTGTACCAATCTGGAAGATTCCCTGAGCAGTCGAATTTTCTGTGTGATCTGTGATGAGTCGTTCTACATATCTCTGGGCTTCCTTTCCTATGTTGGAAGAGGGCAGCTGACAATTTGGTCTCCTAGCTATCTCATGGTAAGTCAAGAAGAAGAGATGAGGTTCAGGCCAGAATTCACTTGGAAAAAATAGATGCTATGGTAACCATTAAACCGTGTTGTAAAGTGACCAGCAGGAAACCAAAACAATCTGATATGCAACTGTTGACCTTCAGGCTCAGAATAATTTTTATGCATTTGGGAGCTAATATTTCCACCTGCAAATTAGGAACTATTATGTGTAATAATGATTTAATGTCCTCCACTTAGCAGGAGGACAAGAAGAAACCTGCTGACACTTCCCTGCCTGCAAAAGCTAATTTGAAGTTGTATATTAATTAACTGTATTGATGCAGAACAAACCAATTGGAATTAAGAATCCCAGCAAAACAGCATGATACTGGCATAAAAACAGACATATAGATCAATGAAACAGAAGAGAGAGACCAGAAATAAACCCATGCCTTTATGGTCAATTAATATTTGACAAAGGAGGCAAGAACATACAACGGGATAAAGACAGTCTATTCAATAAGTGGTGTTGGAAAAATTGGACAGATACGTGCAAAAAAAATCAAACTAGACCACCTTCCTACACTATACACAAGATAAACTCAAAATTGTTTAAAGACTTAAGTCTTTAAACTTTTATGAGTGAGACTCATAAAAATCCTCAATGAAAGCATAGGAAGTAAAATCTTAGAGACTCTGCATAGCAATGTCTTTCTGATATATCTTCTTGGGCAAGGGAAACAAAAGAAAAAATACACTAACAGGACTACATCAAACTAAAAAGTTTTTGCCCAGCAAAGGAAACCATCAACAAAATAAAAAGACAACCCACTGAATGGAAGAACATATCCATCAATGATACATCTGATAAGAGGTTAATTTCCAAAATTTACAGAGAACTTACACTACTCAACACTGAGAAGACAAACAATCCAATTAAGAAATGGGCAGAGGACCTGAATAGACACTTCTCCAAGAGGACACACAGATGGCCAACAAACATATGAAAAAATGCTCAAAATCACATCACTAATCATCAGAGAAATGCAAATTAAATGCATAATGAGATACCACCTCACATTTGTCAGAATGTCTACCATCAATAAATAAAAAAAAAAAAATGTTAGGATGTGGAGAGAAGGGAACCCTCTCACAGTGTGGTGGGAATGCAGGTTGGTCTAGCCACTGTGGAAAGCAGTATGGAGTTACCTCAAAAAATTAAAAATGGATCTGCCTTATGCCCAGCAATTCCACTTCTGAGAATTTATCTGAAGAAACTTGAAACACTAGTTCAAAAGAATATATGCACCGCTAGGTTCATTGCAACCCTAATTACAATAGCCAAGATTTGGAAGCAGCCCAAGTACCATCAGTAAGTGAGTGGATTAAAAAGCTGTGGTATGTTTCCTTGGCCTTAAAAACAAAGGAAATCTTACCTTTTGTGACATCATGAATGGACCTGGAGATTATTATGCTAAGTGAAATAAACCGGTCAGAGTAAGACAACTACCATATGATTTCACTTATATGTGGAATCTAATGAACAAACTAACAAACTAAATGGATATAGACTTATAGATACAGAGAACAGACTAATAACAGTCGGAAGGGAAGGGGTTGTGGGGCTGGCTATAATGGTGAAGAAATTAAGCAAAGAAAGAAAAACCCTCATAGACACAAACAACAGTAAAGTGATTACCACAGGGAAAGAGGAGTGGAGGAAGGTAGAAGAGGGTACAGGTGAAATAAATCGTGATGGAAGGAGACTTGGCTTGGCTGGTGAACACACAGTACAGTGTACAGATGATGTGTTACAGAATTGTATACCTGAAACCAATATAATTTTATTATCCAATGTCACCCCAATGAATTAAATAAATATTTTTAATTATCCATTTTGTAATAATTTGGAGTAATAAAATATTTTTTTAATAATTTGGAGTAATAAAAATTATAAATATTTGATATACTTTGATATATATTTGATATATATATTTGATATATTGAGTGGGGCACTTGAAACTATGTCAGCACAATAAATTAAAAAATAACTTAAGATAATTTTTTTTTAAATAGATAGGCAAAAATAATTTTTAAAAGAATTCCAGGTTAATATTTGTCTTTCTGGTTTGGTGACTGAGGTAATTTTCCTTAGATTTGTATATTTCTAATTTTTCTTTCTTTTATAGGCACACTAAACTTAGAATGATAAAATTGTCAATAAACACTATTTCTCGTATTTTCAACATTTCCTTTATGAATCACAGCGTCTTTATCTTTAAAATGGGAATTACTGAACATATTACAGGATTATTGGGGATCAAGTGTAATAGGCGTGAAGATACTTGGTAAATTAGAAAACAGCATCACAAAGCTAGTTATCTAGTCTTTCTGTTATTAAAATTATCAGCTTTTCTTTAGGTGAATTTTAAATGCTATTGAGTGAAAGCAAAGGATTAAGTAACTATGTTAATATTTGAAGGCACTTTTTCAACATGACTTCAGGGGAAAAAAAGGCAAAAAAGACCACAAATATTATAAGATATATGAATAAATCAATTTTTAAAATAGTGTTATTGTAGCACACTGGTGAGTCCTAATCTGTCATGAGTATCACCATTAGTGTCTTAGTAATAATTAAGGTACAAAAGTTTGCAATAACTTACTTTTTATGATCACTTAGATGGAAGTTTATGTATTACATTGTCACTCACTTGAATGTCAATGTTTTCTTGAGTGGGTAAAAAGGAATAGATTTATGTTTAATGGGGAGGCCGTTTCATACAACCTTGAGTAAGAACCCAAGAATATATTGCATGTTAACATTGAGAACCCATGTCTAGTCAGTTGAGTTATATAAATTAAAGATTATTATTTTCAATTACAGCACTATAAAAATTCTAATAGCTCTATTAGGCTCATAGGAGGTGGGCTTTGTCTGAAGAGTTTTGATGTCATCTTTGGCAATAACAAGAGCTTGAGAACAATGTTAACTTCTAGCTCACAAATCATAACGCCCTAAATTGCAATTGATATTTACAATGCTTTTCTTGGCAGCTCACAATTTAGACATATAAATTTCACAAAGTTTGGTTAAAATAAACAATCAAAATGGTGGGGGAGGGGAGGGGCACAAAGAAAACCAGATAGAAGGTGACAGAAGACAATTTGACTTGGGTGAGGGGTATATAGCACAATCAAATGTCAAAATAATCTGGAGATGTTTTCTCTCAACATATGTACCCTGATTTATCAATGTCACTACATCAAATTTAATAAATAAATAAAAAAGTAAGTCAAATGAATGAACACCTGCCTTAGGTTCATTGTCTTTGCAGAAAGCAACTTGATGTTAATTATGAAATGTCTAAGAGTTTTACTCTGGTATTCTCAATTATAAAAGCTAGGTTATATAAGCTAACAGCCAGGATTTTGGTCCAAATTAAATATTAAAATATGGGACATTACAAAATATAGCAGCATGTGCCCTGGCCAGTTGTCTCAGTGGTAATGCACTGGCCTGGTATATGGATGTCCGGGCTTGATTACTGGTCAGGACACACAGGAAAAGTA